>NW_011494821.1:1560161-1601931 GCF_000754665.1 Bison bison bison | reverse complement strand
TGGGAATAAACTAATATGAATTCATTCCTCTTCGCGCTGTCGCCCTCCCCATGGCAGCCATGAGGTACTATCAGAATAGGCTCCTGATGTGGCTTGGGGAGTTCCTGAGGTTTCTGAGGGAGAGAGTGGGATCTTGGGAACTCAGCTGGAGCTGAAACAGGAGGGCGTGGGGCTTGAGGGTCTGGGGGCTCTGCTGTTTCGGCTATCACAAGGTGGCAAGCCCCTGAGCGTCTGGGGGGGGCAGTGTTCCTTCTCTGTTGCCTTTATGTCTTTCTGACTGCAAGCTGGTTCCCTCCTTGCCTTCATGCCTCAATCACAGACAGGACTGGGCACATGGTGTGTGCCCATGCATGCACCTGTGGCACATACGCCCTGATGCCCAAGACTCACAGGTGGGCAAGGCAATTAGGAAAGCGGTGGTGAACACACAAGCCAGTGTGACACGCTCTGCAGAAGAACTGGGCCAAGTGCCCAGAGGCAAGAACCAGAGCCCCATCCCATTTGAGTGTGGGCTTTAAGGATTAGCACGAGGTCAACTGGCAGAGATAGGTGGATAAGATACTCCTAGGAAAAAGTGGGAAGCCAGGGACACAAGAAACAGTGAGGTGTGTTCCTGAGACATCAAGGATCTTGATGGATGGTAGGTGGACCCCCAGCAGGAGTCTTGAAACTGGTGACTGGACCCAGAAGAGCCTCAGAGTTTAGACTTTGCCCTAAGGACCATGGGAGCATCCCCAGAAAGACTGCAGCAGACAGCAATGGAGGCAGAGAGGTGTTATAGGCAGAACATAAACTTGGAGGTTGGGGAAGTTGTTGGAAGGAGACTCCAGCCAGGCAATTACAACACCCAGGGTAAGCTGCTAAGGAGCTGATCCAGGAAAGTGGGCTGGGATGAAGAAAAGAGGGCCAGGGTGGAGGAATGAGTGATTGGACAGGGGATCAAGAAGGGAAGGAGCCTGGGATGTTTTCTCTGACTTGGGTAGCAGAGTGGATGGCAGTGCCAAGTGGATGACAGGGGAACACAGACTCAGAAGCAGGTTCGGGGAGGAAGCAGCATGGTCATTCTCAGCTGTGCTGTCTGAGGTCCTGGGAGATGCCCAGGGCAACTGGGTTTGGGGCACAGATGTTCAAAGGACAGACATAGGTGTACAAGGGGTTGAGACAGATTTAGTTGTTGAGGCCTTGTGAGAAAAAGGTATCCACTGACCCAGGGGAGTGCAGGGAGCATTAACAAGCCAGATCGAGGGACTTTGCTGGTTGTCCAGTGGTTAAGAATCTGTGCTTCCATTGCAGCGGGCACGGGTTTGATTCCTGGTCAGGGACCTAAGATCCCTTATGCCATACGGCCAAAAGGGAAAAAAAAAAAAGACTGGTAACAGTGGAAGGTGATATGGAAAAAGCCAGATCGACCTGGGAGGAATAGTAACACTGAAAGCAAAGGCCTCCACTGATGGAGGCACCACCATCCAAAGTCTAGGAGAGAGCCTAAGAGGCAACTTAGTATTTTCACAAATTCTTGCTTCTGCAGACATATCTGAGAGGGGAGGCTTGAGTTTTCATAGTAATTTATCTCAATGTAGGCTTTTGAACCTCCATTTATCATTGTCACTGACAACACTTGGATTAATCTGTTGCTCAGCATCTTTGTCCCGGCTGAGAATCCCAGAAGGATAAAAAAGAATTGATATACATAAAGGACTGAATTTCAATTAATGCAAGCCCGCGCTAATTTTCCAACACATAACCCAGAAACATTCACATTCATTACAATTTTGCCGTTGCCGAGCCTCGAGGGAAAATACGCCCACTGATTTATTTATTTATTCTGGCGTGGAATTCATCATCAAGGGCATCACGGAAGGAGTGGGAGCCAGCTGGACTCCTCACCCCACCCCCAGTGGTCTGCAGTCTGCTGAGGAATGGAGTACAGTTACAGAATTTGCTCGAAGTTTCTTGAGGGCTTTCCACAATTCTTCAGCAGCTTCAAGTTTAGGTCCTGGATGGCTTCCTGAAGAAAGGGGACCTGGGGAACTGGAGATGGAGGTGAACTCTGGAACTGAAATGGACTCAGGGCCTGCCTGTTGTTCAGTCGCTCAGTCATGCCCTGCTCTTTGCGACCCTGTGGACTGCTGCATGCCAGGCTTCCCTGTCCATCACCAACTCCTGGAGTTTATTCAAACTCATGTCCATTGAGTTGGTGATGCCATCCAACCATCTCATTGAGTCAGAGATACCATCTAACCATCTTATCCTCTGTCGTCCCCTTCTCCTCCTGCCCTCAATCTTTTCCAGCTTCAGGGTCTTTTCCAGTGAGTCAGCTCTTCCGATCAAGTGGCCAAAGTATGGGCACTTCAGCTCCATCATCAGTCCTTCCAATGACTATTCAGGGCTGATTTCCTTTAGGATTGACTGGTTTGATCTCCGGGGACTCTCAAAAGTCTTCTCTTGCACCACAGTTCGAAAGCATCAATTCTTCATCGCTCAGCCTTCTTTATGGTCCAACTTTCACATCCATATATGACTACTGGAAAAACCATAGCTTTGACTATACAGACCTTTGTTGGCAAAGTAATGTCTCTGCTTTTTAATATACTGTCTAGGTTTGTCATAGCTTTTCTTTCAAGGAGCAAGTGTCTTTTAATTTCATGGCTGCAGTCACCGTCCACAATGATTTTGGAGCCCAGTGAAATAAAGTCTTTCACTGTTTCCATTGTTTCCCCATCTATATGCCATGAAATGATGGGACTGGATGCCTGCCTATGCCACAGACCTGTTTCTTAACTCCTGGTGGGTAAGGGTGGCGCTCAATGGAGGGGTGAAGTACATTGGCTTTTTTTGGAGGTAGGAGGTCCTGATCCCTGGAGGCTTTAATTCTAATGAGGGAGATAAACCAAAATATGTGTGTTAGTTGCTTGGTTGTGTCCAACTCTTTGTGACCCCATGGACTGTCGCCCACTAGGCTCCTTTATCCATGGGATTTCTCGGGCAAGAATACTGGAGAGGGTTGCCATTTCCTTCTCCAGGGCATCTTCCTGACACAGGAATTGAACCCTGGGTCTCCTGCATTGCAGGCAGATTCTTTACTGGCTGAGCCACCAGGAAATCCCTCCAAAATATGGAAAGAGGGCAACATACTAAAGAGCTGAAGAGAGTTTCCCACCCACCCTTCCCAGACCCTGTCACACGCTGATCCAAATTGCCCAACCTGCCACACACTTGCCCACCTCTGAGCCTTGGCTTGAGCAGTTGCATTGGCCAGGAGTGCTCTTTTGCCATAGTCTTGTCAGACTCTTCCTCATTTGCCAAGACTTAGCTCAGCTCCTTTTCTGAGATGCTGTCTCTCATCGCTACACTCGGAGCCACTTTTTTGTTTCCAGCTCAGTCCATAGGTTGCCAGTTCCTTGAGGACAGAGACAACTCTGCCCCCAGCAGTCCCACTGTCAGTGTCTTAGAGGTTCCCTGCCGAGGGTCAGAGGAAGCTGTCGTCAGGTAGGCACCCTGCCCAACAGCTGAGCTGCGTGTCCACGGGAGGAAGGGCTGCCCGCTCTTTGTCTTCAAGCACCTTGGCAAATATTGCCCTTAAGAGGCTGTGTCTGCCCATAGGGGCAGCTTTTTCTTTTTTTAATGAATAATTTTATTTATTTATTTTTGGCTGTGCTGGGTCTTAGTTATTGTGTGGGCTTTTCTCTAGATGCGGCAAGCGGGGGCTGCTCTCTGATTGTGGTGCTCAGGCTTCTCATTGCAGTGGCTTCTCTTGTTGCAAAGCATGGACTCTAGGGTGCATCCATCAACTTCAATGTGGCTCCTGGGCTCTGGAGCGCAGGCTTAGTAGTTGTGCATGGGCTTAGTTGCTCCGCAGCATATGGGATCTTACCGGATCAGGGACTGAACCCTTGTCTCCTGCATTGCCAGGCGAACACTTTACCACTAAGCCACCAGGGAAGCCCCAGGGCAGCTTTTTCTAATCTGTCCTTTTTTCCAGTTGACAAAAGCACCCTGCCTTTGCCCAAGGTTGACTCAGCCGGGAACATTTCCTCACCCCTACCCTGGAAGGTGTTCCGGGGTTCAGACAGCTGTCTTCAAGACCAGGGCATTCCTGCCAAACCCAGATGCAGGCACTTTCAACCAGCTCATTAGGATTCCCTGTCCTGTCCGGGGCTCCCCAGCTGACTGGCAGGAGCAAGGCTCTGTTTAAATTGGCCTGGCCCAGATATAAGGAAGAATCAGAAAGCTCACACCATGCGGCTCTCAGTTTGCCCCCTAACATCTAAGTAGAGGAGCACACTTCTTTAGTCACATCTGTGGATCCAGTTCCAGCCCAAACACTGGCCTGGCCCTGCCCATGAATCACAGCTTGTGTATGCTTTGTCTTCCTCTGGGTCCCCCCTCTACCAGGAGGGCACCCCTTTCCCCTTTCCATCTGGGGCTATTGGCCCCTTTGCAGAGGAGCCATCTCTGGTATTTTCCTTCTAGAATTAAGGGAGCTGTGTTCTGTGTTTGGTTCTGAATTTATAAAGGTGACTAAGGGATGATACAGAGAGGTCAATGCCATCTGGGGATATATGTGTGGAATGAATAAAAAGATATAACTGAGCCTCCGATTTCTTGCCTGTAAAATGGGGCCAACAGTGACCACATCTCAAGATCATTGGAAATAAACGAGTTGTTAGGTGGCAGGGTAGCTAGCACAGCTCCAGTCTCTGAATGGGCCATCGGCAGATGACCCTCCTACCCCCTTGCTGGCTATCTAAGAGAACAAAAGCTTTGAGGAATCCGGTCTTGGATGTCTGGGCTCAGTTACATGGAGCTCTGCTGCTGTGATCGCTTGCCAGCCATTCAAACAAAGAGCGTCGCCTTCTTCCCCGCCCCCAGCAATGACATTCAACAGGTGCAGCTCTGTTTGCCGACAGCAGTTCAGGGTGTACCAGCAACACTCTGCACCAGAGGAACACATTGTCTGCATCTGAAGCCAAGCACGAGCTGGGGCTTCTGAACACATCTTTACACAGAGAGTGTGCGGTAATTAGTATAATTATTAGGGGTTAATGAAGCCGGGAACAGCACATCAAGTGCACATTTAAACAGAGCCTTTTTAGAAAGTGGGTGGAGAAGTTTGCCTGTTCCACTTTCTCCTTTTTTTTTTTTTTTAGAATTGAGATTTCAGGGTTGGAACTAAACATGGGGGAAAATACACTCTCTGGCATCGCCCCCAACCCACCATAACCTTCAATCTCCAGATGGCTGTTAACAGCATGTGAGGGTGAACCCAGAGTGGTCAAGACCTTCTCACCATTCCTATCTGGTCAGTGACCAAGGCTGCTAATTTCAACACATTAGCTTCCTTTGACTCGACCTCCCCATCTCACTTCCCCAAGCAAGGTGAGGTGCCCTCAGTCTCCTTGACGACAGCACCTCTTCCTAATTGCCACCCTCTTGCCAGGTCCCCTGGAGAAGAAAATGGCAAACCACTCCAGTATTCTTGCCTGGGAAACCCCATGGACAGAGGAGCCTGGAGGGCTATAGTCCATGGGGTCACAGAGTCCAACACGACTTAGCAACCAAACAGCAACAACGCCCCCACTTGCTTCTTCATGGTCACCGCTTTGCTTAGGCTGGTTCTACAGGTCTAAAGGTGAAGATTCATGTGAAAGAGTTGTACTTAGGAAGTTCTCCCAGGAAAGAAAGAGTGGCACGCAGAAGTGAGATCAGGAAGGAAAGAGAAAGAAAGGGAAGAAGACCAAGTCCTGCAGAGGGTGAGTCAGCTCAGGCTAGCAGCTGACTGCAGGTCACACCTCAAAATCAAGGTGAGGGAGCTGGGGTATTTATACCCCAACACCCACCATCAAAGGTTAGGCCATGGTTCCCGAGCTGTGCCAAGGAACCCAGGGTATCTTAGGATATTTTAATTTTGAAGACAACAGAGCTATAGCTGTTAGACACCACACTTGATTTAGTTCACGATTTCAATGTTAGATTGCCCTACATTCTTTGGGATGACGTCATATCTTTGTGAAACTGGCTCTTACGTGAATCTGTGGCAACTGCGATAAGAAGCAAGTACCGTGGGAAAATTAATGTGGGAAAGGAAACGAGGATCATGTCCAATCTGATTCTAACAATTGAAAAGTTGTGCAGTACCCAACAAGCATGAATGTCGCTTTAATATGAAATGGTGGTTATTGATGAGTGAAACAAAAATATTATTTTTTTATTTGAACTTGTATACATTGAATTTTTTTGTTGTTTTTTAGTTATTACAGTGTTGTGTTGGTTTCTGCCATACACCAATCAGCCATAATTATACATATATCCCCTTCCTCTTGAGCCTCCTTCCTCCCGACCTAGGTCATCACAGAGCACCAGGCTGGCGTCCCTGTGTTATAAGCAACTTCTCACCAGCTATCCATTTTACATTGTATCTTTAAACAGCTGCTAAACCGTTAGGATATAAATACTTGTTGTCTGGATCTCACAGAACTGTTAGGTCGATCTTCTGGCCTTGGAGTAAGTGCTGTGAAAAAAAATTACTGAGACATCAAGGGCTCCATGAACTGTGCAGAACCTCTGGGTTAAGGGGCTGCTCCAGGGAGGATGTAAATTTCCAGGCCCTTTTGGCTCTCTGGGCCGCAGGCAAAGGGGCCTGGAGCATCCCCGAGGGCAGCCCTCCAGCAGAGACAGGTGTGGGCTGATGGGATGCAGGCACTGGAGGAGCCAGTGAGTGTGAAAACTGGTACAGGGACCTGAGCAGATAAGAGCAGCTCTGGGCTCTGCCTCATGGGTGTTTCTCAAGCTGTAACGTGCACACAAATCACCTGGGGATCTTATATGCAGATTCTGGTTCAGGAGTTTTGGGGTGATATTGTTCCCCCCGGTAATGCTCCAGATATTGGAATATTGCATGAAATATCATGAGGGACGTTGCCTCCAAATATAGAAGGAGCACTGCCTTAGATGCGGGGACACACTCCTACCCAGAGGCTGGTGCTGAGTGATGATCAGTTTCAGTGGCTCCATGGTGGGCAGGGAGCAAGTGCTGCTGCCGAACCCGACTCTGGCTGGGAGACATTGGTTCCCACTCCCTGGCTCCCCACCAGATCAAGTCCACGGTCTACTGCCCTCTTCACCCATGGCAACCAATTGCACAGTGAGATGAACCAGGCACCCTGCCCACGTTCTTCCTGAGGGCTGCTCACTCTTTCATGCTTCAGCCTCCATATCACACATCCATGGAGCGGACCAAGGACAGAAGAGGGGTGGCAATGGGTTTTGGCATCAGAAGGATCTGGGTTTGATCCTGGCTAAACCTCTGAACTAATCCTGTAGGTAGATTTTTTTAAATTTATTTTTTATTTTTTTTTATTTTTTTTTTATTCTTTTTTTTTTTTTAAATTTCAGGTATACACGTGCTCCCCATCCTGAACCCTCCTCCCTCCCCCCTCCCCATACCATCCCCCTGGGCCGTCCCAGCGCACCAGCCCCAAGCATCCAGCATCGTGCACTGAACCTGGACTGGCATCTCGTTTCATACATGTCATTTCACATGTTTCAATGCCATTCTCCCAAATCTTCCCACCCTCTCCCTCTCCCACAGAGTCCATAAGACTGTTCTATACATCAGTGTCTCTTTTAGATGTCCCGTATACAGGGTTATCGTTACCATCTTTCTAAATTCCATATATATGCATTAGTATACTGTATTTATGTTTTTCCTTCTGGTTTACTTCACTCTGTATAATAGGCTCCAGTTTCATCCACCTCATTAGAACTGATTCAAATGTATTCTTTTTAATGGCTGAGTAGTACTCCATTGTGTATATGTACCACAGCTTTCTTATCCATTCATCTGCTGATGGACATCTAGGTTGCTTCCATGTCCTGGCTATTATAAACAGTGCTGCGATGAACATTGGGGTACACGTGTCTCTTTCCCTTCTGGTTTCCTCAGTGTGTATGTATTTAAATTTATTTTTAAATTGGGGATAATTACTTGACAATGTTTTGTTGGTTTCTGCCGTACAACAGTGTGAATCAGCCTTGTGTTATGTATGTATATGAAGTCTCTCAGTCATGTCCAACTCTTTGCAACCCCATGGACTGTAGCCCACCAGGCTCCTCTGTCCATGGGATTCTCCAGGCAAGAATACTGGAGTGGGTTGCCATTTCCTTCTCCAGGGGATCTTCCCAACCGAGGGATTGAACCCTGGTCTCCTGCATTGCAGGCAGATGCTTTAACTTCTGAGCCACCAGGAAATCAGCCTTAAGTATATATATATGTCCCCTCCTTCTTAAACCTCCCACCCATTCCCCACCCCATCCTATCCCTCTAGGTTGTCACAGAGCTCCCTGTGTCCCTTTCATATATAAAATAGATAGCTAATGGGAAGTTGCTGTAAGACACAGGGAGCTCTGTGACAACCTGTTTCTGGAGAAGGCAATGGCACCCCACTCCAGTACTCTTGCCTGGAAAAATCCCATGGACAGAGGAGCCTGGTCGGCTGCAGTCCATGGGGTCGGTAAGAGTCGGGCACGACTGAGCGATTTTACTTTCACTTTTCACTTTCATGCATTGGAGAAGGAAATGGCAACCCCTTCCAGTGTTCTTGCGTGGAGAATCCCAGGGACAGAGGAGCCTAGTGGGCTGCCGTCTATGGGGTTGCACAGAGTCGGACACGACTGAAGCGACTTAGCAGCAGCAGCAGCAGCAGCAGCAGCAGTGTATGTTTCAATGCTACTCTTTCAATTTGTGGCTCAGACAGTAGAGAATCTGCCTGCAATGCAGGAGACCCAGGTTCGATTCCTGGGTCGGAAAGATCTGCTGGAGAAGGAACTAGCTACCCACTCCAGTATTCTTGCCTGGAAAATCCAATGGACAGAGGAGCCTGGTGAGCTACAGTATGGTTTCACAAAGAGTCTGACACAACTGAGCAATTAACAGTTCATCCCACCCTCTTCTCCCCCTGCTATATCCACAAGACTGCTCTCTATGTCTGCATCATTCTATCATTGTTTCAATTCCTCTATTCCTGCCACTAAAACTATGCATCCATGCCCTTTGCAATAAAACCTTGAGCAAGCTCCCATTAGAAGAGGTGGAACAGATTTCCTTTTCCCATGATGTGGGGCTTGGCCAGGATGCTTTGTTTTCTCAACAGATTGTTGTGTCTTTGCATGTCTTGTCTCGGCATGTTGCTTTGCTACCGTTGCCATGAGGGGTGTGTAATGTGGGTGACCACAGATCCTGGGAGAATGAGGAGATTCTGAAAACAGACCAACCCACAACCTGGAGCCAAGCCCAGCAGAGCCACAGCTGTCACAGAAGAAAATGCTTGTTGATTGAGTTTTTGGGTTATTTGTTTCATAGCATGATTGCCACAATAGTTGACTAATGGGCTATGGGACCTTTGGCTGGTTACTTATGTTAATAATCTCTGTGGGATGCAGTTTCCTCCGCTATTAAAAAAAAAAAAAAAAAAGGCAAACACTTGCCCTGTGTGGTGTTTTACTGGGCTATGACATGGATAAAGCACAGAGCATAGTGCCTGATCCCTAGAAGGGTCTGGATAAACAGTGATTTTAAAAAGAGGGCAGGGTCATTCTATAAGAGCTTGGTTCAACAAAAGGGTATCAAGTGCCCACTGCTGATGGCTCCATGGGGGCTGGGCACCATGGGCGATGGATTTGAAGTCCTGTTTTTCTTATGTGACTCACCTAGTCTCTGATGGATCTTCGGCCAGGTTAGGGATGGGGCCAAGAGGAGTCTGAAATCTCCTGTAGATCTCAAACTTCACACCTAATCATTAGAGCTACGTCTTGCCTTCTTGACCGCCGGTTGACTTTTTCTTTTATGAGTATCTTGGCAACTTTCCCAACTTCCTGTGGCTTCAGCTAGAGAGCAGTTGTGACATTTCATCTATACAGCGGTTCCTGACCTTTTTGGCATCAGGGACTGGTTTTGTGGAAGACAACTTTTCTATGGACCTGGGGAGGGGATGGTTTGAGGAGAAGGAGGAGGGGCAACAGAGGATGAGACAGCTAGATGGCATCACCGACTCAATGGACATGAGTTTGAGCAAACTCCAGGAGATGGTGAAGGACAAGGAAGCCTGGCATGCTGCAGTCCGTAGGGTCACAAAGAGTCAGGCTCGACCGGGGGACTGAACAACAAAGCACACTGCATTTATTGTCCACTTTATTTCTATTATTATTACATTGTGATGTATATGAAATAATTATACAACTCACCATAATGCAGAATCAGATCAGCAGGCATTAGAGTCTCCTAAGGAGCGTGTAACCAAGATCCCTCACATGCACAATTCACAGTAGGGTTCAAGCTCTTAGGAGAATCTAATGTCACGGCTGATATGACAGGTGATGCAAGAGATGGAGAGAGGCTGTAAATACAGATGAAGCTTCTTTTGCTTGCCAGTCACTCACTTTCTGCTGTGCGACCTGGTTTATAACCATCCACAGACCAGTCTGTGATCTGGGGATTGGGGACCCCTGCTCCATAAGACCCTAGTAACAGCAGGAATTCCACATGTACCATCGTATCACAGACCCAGTATGGTCTCCAGATCTCCGGAATGCCCCTCTCCCTTTCCTGCTGGGGCATCCCTCCAGATCCTTACTGCTTTGCCAGGGGTTGGGGCTCTGCTCCCGAGATGTCCCACAATGAGCCCTGCTCCTAGGAAATTCAGTTGTTCTGTACGCAGCTCAGTTCAAGAGCTTCTGTGGTGCTCTCGCTGGTGCACTGGGGCCCTTGGTTGTTCTTGGAATGCTTCCATGCTGGGGGTTCCTAGAAAGCTTCTGGGGTGGGAGTCAGTATTGACAGAACTCTTGGCCTCCTGGCAGGTCTGGGATTGGCTTTGGCCATAAGGCCACAGGCCGAGACAGGTCAGAGGGGGCTGAGAGGAGCCTGATCAGGAGTCAGGGAAGAGGTCTAAGTAGTGGCTGGGTAAATAGCCCAGGGATTTGGGAGGTGGGATGCTAAATGAATGTGTGGGGGGCTGGACAGACCTTCTGTGTCACAGAGGAAATGGTTTACCCCTGAAGGAAAATTGCATTTCCTGTTCCCTGCTCAGACTATGAAACTCATATATGCTCATTTTAGGAAGTTAAAATAATATAAAAAATATGTATAGAAAAACAGGCCAGTAAAAGTTACCCCTAAATGACCACAGTTAACATTTGGGTGGATATGGTTCCAGGCTAACCCTTCTTTATTCGTGTGTTTGTGTGAAACTTTGCTATCTACAGCCCCAACTGCTTTCTAAGGGCAGTGGGTTTTGTTTAGTGAAAGGCTTATTCTGAGCTGCCTCTTAATGGGTCTGGATACGTGCAAGGGTGGCCTAGATATGAATTTGAGGGTGGGGGCAGTAAAGACCGAACTGCTCTGCTTCCTAAAGTGAGGAGAGCTTGGCACTCCCAGGACCCATCAAGAGCTAGAGAGAGCGATGGAGCTGAAAATAGAAAAATAAAGGAGCAAAGCCCAACCCAGCAGGAGGCTGGAGTGAGCCCTGAGTCTGGGAGTAGCCAAGGTGCTTTTGAAAAATAGGGACACCTTATAACTGAATTTCAGTTGCTGGCTTTGTTGCTATGAAAAGCCTTCGAGGAGCTTCTATGAGTCTTAGCTACATACGCGGTTCTCATGAGATTGATTGGAGGGGAGGGGGGACATTCAGGAGGGGGTTGAATTCACATCTGATTTCTTATGCTTTGGAACCAAAACTGGGACATGGGACAATAAGACAATCCTAGCCTTGAGCTAATTTAGCAGAAGAATGAGGTAGGAGTGGGGAGGGAGTGATGGAGAATCCCTGTGTGACCATATGAACACACATCCTTCACAAATTCACAGACATACTGGTATCAGGGTTTCTCCAGTCTGTGGCTGGGTGTTCTAGCCAACCTTCTCTACATGTGAAGCTGTAGGCTGGCCCTAGACATCTGGGATATATATTTATGTTTATAGGTTTTCTTTAAATGGGATTATTTTTGCACTTGCTGTTTTGCGTCTTTTCAAACTCAGTCCTGTGTCTTATGCATCACGGCTTGTCAATAAGTATATAACTCATTCTTTGGAATGTCCAGAGGGTAAATTATTGGAGAGAAACTAGCAGCATGTGTAGCCACCCCCTTATTGATCGGCATTTAGGTGATTTCCAATACTTCTGTGATAACATCCCTCAATTTACATCTTTACACATCCATTGCGGTGGCTACTTAAAAAAAATGGTCTCAGGTTAAAATACCAAAAAACATATCCTGTTGTTGATTTTTTTCCATTTTACTAAGAATCAGTTATTTGAA
Source organism: Bison bison bison (assembly GCF_000754665.1). NCBI lineage: Eukaryota > Metazoa > Chordata > Mammalia > Artiodactyla > Bovidae > Bison > Bison bison. The sequence continues at coordinate 1,589,619 of NW_011494821.1, read as the reverse complement.
GGCATTACTGGGGAACCCAGATGATCTCTGCAGGTTGCAGAAGGTGGTGGTTGATGTTAGTAAAAATGACCTGGTTCATTAAGCTGGTGATGGTACAACAGCCTCTCAGAGACAACACTTCTTACCCCAGAAGAGTCAAAGGAACGCAGAACAGTCATTTCCCAGCCTCTTTTTTAAAAAAGCTTTATTTATTTGGCTGCACCAGGTCTTAGTTGCAGCACATGGGATCTAGTTTCTTGACCAGGGATTGAACCCAGGCCCTCTGCATTGGGAGTGCAGAGTCTTAGCCACTGGACCACCAGGGAAGTCCCCCTCCCCCTGCCTTTGACATTGGAACTGGGCTCTTCTGGGTCTTCAGCACACTCTCACTTCACAACTCTGACCTGTGGCTACTGCTGAGAAGAGGACAAAGTCTACTGAGGGAAATGGATTTTGTGTCCCTGAGAATCTTATCAATTCAGGCAAGAAATCACTGTTTGGTTCCATTGTCAATTGCAGGGAATATCAGAGAGGGAAGCCTCCTTAGACATTATTCAATCTGTCTTCATTCTACAGATGGGAAAACTGAGGCCCAAATCATGCCATTTGCAAGAAAATAATAAAAGCTAAAGTTATACTTAGTGTTTTATATATATTTTAAGTCTAGAATGTACTAACAACCCTGGGAGGTAGGCATATTTTTATTCCCATTTTTTTAAGTTGCAAAAACTGGGAAAGCAAGAGAAAAGGAACCCAAATCCTGGCAGTCTGGAGGGAGAATCTGCACAGGAAGTCACTGGGGGATGGCTGTCCCCTAGAACTGAGTGGAGGGAGGGGAGCCAGGGTCTCAGACCCCAGTTCTCTGCTTTGTCCTGTCATTAGGCGGATCTCGGGCAGTGCGATACCTGGAGGGGCTCGAGGGGACCTACATCTCTGTCCAAGTGTCTGTCTGTCACATCTGTGATCCCAGGTGGACGTTCGAGGTGGACTGTACAAATGAATAATTCAATAAAAGTGAATAATTTCCATGGCAACCTTGCCAGCACGTGACCTGCTCCTCTGCCTCCAAGGGCCGGCTTCACCCTAATAAAGAGACACATTTGTCAGACTACACAGGGCGAGCTGGGATAAGGCTTTCTTCTAAGGAAGTCGAAATGAAACTAGGTCGGCTGCTGGCAGCAAGGCCAGGGCTTGTAGGAGCCTTGTTTAAACATATTGTCAGCAGGTCCAGGGTTGGTGGAAGGCCCAGGGTGCCTGCTTGCCCTGGACTGACCAGTCTTTCCAGACAGTGCTCAGTTGCTTCAGTCATGTCCAACTCTTTGCGATCCCATGGACTGTAGCCCACCTGGTTCCTCTGTCCATGGGATTCTCCAGGCAAGAATGCTGGAGTGGGTTGTAATTTCCTTCCCTAGGGGATCTTCCAGACCCAGGGATCAAACCTGCGTCTCTTACATCTCTGCATTGGCAGACAGGTTCTTTATCGCTAGCGCCACCTGGGAAGCCCTTTCTGGCTGGGGAGGAGTGTGAAGATTGTTTTGGAGAATTCCTGAATCTGGGACAAAGAAAGTGCAAAGCCCTCTGTTCCACAATTTCCAAAAGACACCAAGGCACTAGGGTGCAGAGCCCCTTCAATATTCCTTTGTGATGATAAAAGGAAATGGAGACCGGAAAATTGCCTCCTAGAACTTTACCTAGCTGGTGACGAAGCTTGAACTCAGACCCAAGGAGTTGGTCTTTCTATTGTGATCCCGATGCTCTTGATAAGCTGACCCACTAGCACACAACATTGGAAGCTGAACTCCTGAACTGCAGGGGCCTGGTCCACACCATTCACTTTCTCTACCAGGTTTCTTATTTAAATCAAGAAATGTACATTTATGGGCTGGATTAGGTTGGGAGACCATTGGATCACATCCAGGCTCAGCGTGGGAGAGGGGCTGGTATTCAGTCTGGGGTGAAGGCACTTTGGGGGCAGAGTTGAGGGATTAGCCTGAGATGAGCTCAAACTCAGACCTCTTGAGTCCAAGGCCCAACCCTTTTCTCTACATCTTCGTTAGGCTTTTATATAGAAGAGGAGGTCTTTTGGTTTTCTGAGATCCAATTTCCAATGTGGCAGGTGGCTCCTCCACACCAACAAGACCCTACTCGTGTCTGAGAATTCAACTCAATTCACACACTATGGAAATGGAGGTTGAATCACATCCCATAGGTTAAGGGCTCAGCATGTTAAGAGCTTATTTCTACAGGACTGCCAGTCCCCATCCTCACCCCTCCGCCAGCTTCAGACACACAAGTCCAGACTGTTATCTGCTTCTGACTAACTGGCTATAAATCCAAGATTCCCATGACCTACTAACCTCGGGTTTGATTGATTTGCTAGAGCGGCTCACAGAACTTGAAGAAACATTTTACTTACTAGGGCACCGGCTTATGATAAAAGGCTATAACTCAGGAACACCAGACAGAAGAGAGGACTGGGCAATGTGTGGGAAAGGATGTGGAGTGGAGCTTCCATGCCCTCTCTGGGCATCACTCTCCCCAGGACGCAGCAATGTCCATCAACCTAGAAGCTCCAGAATTTTTCCTTTTGGGTTTTTACAGAGGCACAATTGATTAAATCATTGGCCATTGGTGATTTATTCAACCTCCACCCTCTCTCCACTCCTGGGAGGTCAGCAGGTGAGACTCTAAATAGATGGTTGGTTGCCTTGGCAACCAGCCTGCATCCTTAGGTGAGTTCCAAAAGCCACTCCATTAACATAACAAAAGAAACCTTGATCACTCGCCTCACTTAGGAAACTCCAAGCAGAGTTCTGGGGCTCTGAGCCAGGAAATGTGGATGAAGACCGAATACATATGAGAAATGCACTTCGGTCATCGAAATGACCAAATATATATATTTCTTGTAAATCACAATTTATAAAGGGAAAGATCCTGGGAACCACCCCCATGGAGGGGCTCCCACTTCAGCCTTTGGACGACAGCCACGGGAGACTAAAATGAAGTGACAATCGGCGGGTGCAGTCTCTCTTTTTCCAATTCAGCTACGTCTGCCAGCAGCAAATATCATCATTTCAGGCCGTGGGAGAACTGCTGCTTTTGGGAGCCTTTGTCACATCAATGTAAATCTCTCACAGTTTCCTTCTGCCCTGGAAAGACGTTGCTTTAAATTACATTACACACCGGCTTCCCCCTTCATCCTGAGCGCGTATGTTTTATTTGACAAAGGCCCCCAGATGCTCTGATCTGATCAGGGGCCTTTGCAGACATTAGGCATAGATGTTTTCTTCTCGTATCCCTTTGTGGGTCAGCTCCCAGACTGGGATAATAATAATAATAGTGCAAATAGTAATAACTGAAATTGACCAAATGCTGACTCTGTGCCCAGCATTCTACTAATCTTTTTATATCAAGTATTTCATTCCATGCCTATAATCACTACGTGAGGCTGATATTATTATTATCCCCATTTTATAGGTGTGGAAATAAAAGCTCAGAAGAGTTCAGTGATAGAGCCAGAGTTCCAGGGTGGGCTCGCCATCACCAAAGGTCCATTTGCTTAATGTACTGCCTCTCTTTCTCTGGGGCCTGGGAGTCTCAGAGCCCTTCGCTGAGGGTCACCTGCCTGACAGCCCCGCAGCAATCTCAGGCCTCAAGACCAGACCTGTATCCAAAACCCAGCTGCAGGCATTGGGCACTCCTCAAGAGATACAAGTTGGAAAGGCAGTTGTTTTCAGCCAAAGGTGATTTTGCCTCCCAGACCTGGCAAGAAGGAGACAATTTTTGTTTTTACGACTTGGGGCAAGGGCATGCTATGGCACTCTGCTGGGACAAGGCCAAGGAAGCTGCTCAAACCCTGCAGTGCAAAGGACAGCCCTCACAACATTCGTGGATTCCCCAATGTCAGTAGTCCTGCACTCGGGGAGCCCTGGCCTGGGGCAGGAATGGAGACAGAGTCTGTGATTAGGGAAACAGGGGCAACCAAATGGTCTGCAGACAGTTTTAACAGGAGTTTCCTGGTGCTCCCTGTGTTCTAGGCAGGGCTCTGAGTACTTTTCATAGGTCCACTCGCCCACTCCTTTCACTTTCAAAGCAACTCTGAGAGGAAAGTTGTTTAAATTTTTATTTGTGGCTGTGCTGGGTCTTTGCTGCTGCCTGGGCTTTTCTCTACTTGCAGTGAGCAGGGGCTGCTCCCTAGTTGCAGGGCACAGGCTTCTCATTGCAGTGGCTTCTTTAGCTGCAGACTCTAGGCATATGGGCTTCAGCACATGGGCTCAACAGTTTCAGCTCCGGGGCTCTAGAACACCGGCTCAGTAGTTGTGGCACACGGGCTTCGTTTCTTCAGGGCATGTAGGATCTTCCAGCATCAGGGGTCAAACCCATGCCTCCTGCATCAGCAGGCAAGTTCTTTTCCACTGAGCCAGCAGGGAAGCCCTGGAAATGGTTATTTTAGCATACCTATCTGTCTCTTTCAGCTTCAGGTGTCTCTAGGTGTTCCTTGGCTTGTGGCTGCATCACTCCAATGTCTGCTGTTGTTTTCCATGAACTCACTCTCTGTGTATCTGTGTCTCCTCTTCTGTCTCTTATAAGAACACTTACCACTGGATTTAGGGATAATCCAGGATGATCTCATGTTGAGATCCTTCATTTAATTACATCTACCAAGACCCGTTTTCCCCTCCAGTAAGTTTACATTCGGGGCTTCCCCGATGGCTCAGCAGTAAAGAATCCACCTGCAATGCAGGAGTCTAGGGTTTGATTCCCTTGAGGAGGGCACTCCAGTATTCTTGCCTAGAGAATCCCATGGACAGAGGAATCTGGCGGGCTACAGTCCAGGGGGTCGCAAACAGTCAGACATGACTGAAACAGCTGAGCACAGTCACAGGTTCTGGAGGTCAGGACACAGACACATCTTTTTAGGGTCACTATTCAACCCGCTACAGATCTGATGCTTACATCATCAAAAGGGAATATAAATGTTAAAGCACCAAGCCCTGGAGATAGTGAATCTTAGATGACTCTAGGAGGCCGGGGACTTGATGTGTGCTCAGGACTTGGTGAGTATCTGTGGAAGAAATTGCAGGAATGGTACAGCTATGGTCTGTCCTGTGGAAGTGGCAGAATTCCTTCTGATGTATTCATTGCTTTGGGCCCTGGTTATTTCATTCTGTTTGTGGTCTGTTGCATCAGGCTGAGTGTCTGAGGTTAGAACAGTGGTTTTTTCATCTTTGCCTTGGCCCGGCCTTCTACCTACTCACGTCTGCCCCATGCCAGCTCCTCCCAATCCTGTGAGTGGTTCCAGGACCCCAGAGGAGGCACACAAACTCCCCTGAGTTCAGAGTCACCTCACCTGCCTGAAGGCAACTCAGAGCACCTGAGTCCATCCTCCTGGAAGGAACTGTTCCCCTGTACCATCATCACCACATGGAGACGCTCAGGATGGGGCCCTGTGGACAGAGACCTTTATAATAGGGGTCTCAGTGGAAGAATAAGGGGGAAGAATGGGATGGGGAAGAAAAGCAGCCATCTTGGCATCTCCCTCTTGATGGGACAGGAGGCATCATCTGTCCCATGAGGTCCAGGAGAAGGAAAAGATTTGGAGAAGAAATGAGATGACCTCAGTGTGGGACATCCAGAGAGACATCCTGGGGGACACCTGGTCCCCTAGACCGCTGGAATGTGAGACTGGACTTAGAAAATGAAGTCAAGGATGGCATGAGAGTGGAGAAGTCAGCAGCCTAGAATGATGGTGAGGCCGTGGAATGGAGGCAACAGAGAAGAGAAAGAGTTTAGAGAAAGGAGCAAAAAGCTCTGAAATAGCAGTTTGGTGAGTGATTAGGCTTAGGGTGCCTGGGGAGAAAAGGAAGCTGGTAGAGAAAACAGGCAACTCATGAAGAGACCCAGGAAGGGGACCAGTCATCATTGACCCAGAATCCAAAAGCAATAGAGGCATGAGGGTGGAAAAAAGATACTTAGACTTGCTAGGAGATGTTGGGACACAAGATGGAGACAGTCATCTTAGTGCAGTGGTAGGGTTGGAACTAAGGTTTCAAGGAGTTGAGGAAATGCTGTGAGAGGAGGTGTTGGCAGTGAGGGTAGAGATTCTGCAGGATTGTATGACAGGTGGGTCATAAAGGCTCCCTTTGGGATGGAGGGAATCTGAGTGTGATGGCCGCTGGGAGGAGGCCGCCAGGGTGAGGGCTAGCGTAGGGGTGGGAGTAGAGTAAGGATAAATGAGGGGAGAAGATAGTAGAGCAGGCAGGAGGGCAGGGGGCCAAGGAAGTGCCAAGGAAGGGGCTAGACACACTGTGGGCATGGGGATATCAAACAATACCTATCAAAGTGTCAAGGGCTTTGGGGTCAGGGAGGTCATCTCCGAGAACATTGCCAGGCTGTGGCTGGGAGGTGGACATGTTAGTGGGGCAGTGAGAGGTCTGATCAGCCAGTGGCCTGGTAGGTTTGAGGACTGTCCCCAGCAAAGCTGTGTCACTGAGGTGTGGTCCAGAGGAGATAGACCGTTGAGAGTCTGCACAGTGTGGGGAATGAGGTTCTCAGAGTCGTCGACTGAGAGTGTCAGGCTTTGGGTATCCCCAGTCCCCAGGAAGCAACAGACATAAGCAGGTCTTAGACTCCAGGATCCCAGCCTCTGAATTCTCTGAAAGACTGAGGGTGGGAGACCCAGAGTGAAAAGAAATGGAGGGTTAGGAAAACTAAGCTTGCTGAATACTTCAGATGAGTCTTCCTGAGTTATTCTCATTGCCTTTCTGCCCAGGAGATGGGTAAGGGGAATCTGTGAGCGACCAAACAGCAGAGCTGGGTTCATGCCCAAGGAAGTCAGAACCTAAAGCTCAGGCTCACTCCCCACACTGAGCTGCCTCTGGGTCACAGAGGCTCCAGCTAAGACAGCATGTCAGCAATGCCTAGTGACCTGTAATGAAGTGATGTTTAAATAAAGGTGAGTTCTCCATGCCTGGACAAGTTTGACTTCCTACTCAGATGAACATATGATAAATGAGCTCATCTCACTTTTACCTTTGAGCCTCTGGTTTCCAAGGACCAATCGGCTTAGAGGAAAGAGAGACAGCATAGTCCTTTGTCTTTACTTTTTTTTTTTAAGTGTAGGGTTTTGTTCTATTTTGTGTCTTTTTGGCTGCACTGAGTCTTCCTTGCTGGGTGCAGGCTTTCTCTAGTTGCAGCGAGCAGGGACTGCTCTCTAGTTGCAGTAAACAGGCTTCTCATTGTGTTGACTTCTCTTGTTTCAGAGCACAGGCTTCAGGCGTGGCTCCAGTAGTTATGGTGCATGAACTTAGTTGCCCCGTGGCATGGTGCGATCTTCCCGGACCAGGAAATCAAACCAAGTCCCCTGCATTGGCAGGCAGATTCTTAACCACTGATCACCAGGGCAACCCACTGTTTTTAAATCAGGAGGCAGACCTCCTTGGAACATGCTTGGGCTGGCCACGATGGCCTGATGGTGGCCCCCACCTCTCCTGGCCTGAGTGCCTGATGGACCCAGGAAGATGAAGATGAAGCCTGACTTTCAGACAGAGCAGCCATGAGGAAGCAGCCTGTTTCCGAGGGGATGTATGGCATTAAACAATAGTGCCTCATCTCCTAGTCACATTACCTCACCCCAGGGGGTGTTTCCCGCCCATTATCACATGGCGTGGTTGGCTGGATCTCCATTTGTCACAGCAAACATCAGGCATATGGTAATGGTCCTGTAAAACATGCCCTGTTGGGTCTTAATGTCTATTTAATGACACCTGCTATGCTGCTATGAAGGCTCCCATAACTGAACTCGTAATGGGAGATGAGGGGATATTAGATTTTGGAGAAGGAGAGTTCTCTGAATGACAGGCTGCCTCTCCCTGGGAGGTTGATGCCCTGCTAGGACGGTTGGGGGTGGCTGGTATGGAATCACAGGGCTTAAGCAGGAGGGTTTCTAGGAGATAAGCTGGCGGAAAGCCCTCTTTGTTCTAACTGGAAGACAGGGAAGCTGAGGCCTGGAGCCAGGAGGGCAGAAACAATTCCTACAGGGACACATGGACTATCAAGCTTGACTTATAGTCAAGTTCTTCTCAATCACTGATCTAGGTTCAAAGTGAAGTGAAGTCACTCAGTCCTGTTCGACTCTTTGCAACCTCATGGACTGTAGCCTACCAGGCTCCTCTGTCCATGGGATTTTCCAGGCAAGAGTAATGGAGTGGGTTGCCATTTCCTTCTTCAGGGGATCTTCCCAACACAGGGATTGAACCCAGGTCTCCCACATTGCAGACAGACACTTTACTGTCTGAGCCACCAAGGAAGCCCATGATCTGGGTTCAAAGTGAATCCCAACTGTTCCATTTCTTATTTGGGGAAAGCTGGAAAAATGGAAGCTGGTTTGAGCAGGAAATATCAAGGGAGGGGGGTTTATTTCTCACCTTCCCAAGAGTTGGATATCTTACATCCTCTTCCTTCCTTCCCTTCTTTTCTGCTCCCCCCAACTCTGTCTCTCTCTCCCTCCCTCTGTTGCTCTTTCTACATCTCCTGGCCTCAGTGCTCATCCTCAGGTAGGGAGAGGCAGAGGATGTCCTAGACAAAAGAAGGTTTTGAACAGGAAAGTAGAGAGAGATTTCCCTTCTCTTCCATATCAAAATCTTACCCTGGGATTGTTGGCAGTTCTCAGAACACTTAGATCCCTATTCCATTCATTCATTCATTCACCATAAATTGGGCTCAAAGGTGAGATGCTTATTATGCCAGACAGTATTTTCCAAAGATGACTGTACCAATAGCTTCTGTAATGAGGCCTCATCAAGAGCTGTAGCCTAATTCCCTACTCCTTGAATATTTACTGGCATATGACTCACTTGTAACAACTAGGATGTGGTTGGCCATGATGTTGCATGATTTGTGAGGCCATATGTAGGCTTCCCTGGTGGCTCAGATGGTAAAGAATCTGCCTGCAATGCAGGAGACCAGGTTTGCTCCCTGGGTTGGCAAGATCCCCTGGAGGAGGGCATGGAAACCCACCCCAGTATTCTTGCCTGGAGAATCCCCATGGACAGAGGAACCTGGCAGGCTACAGTCCTTGGGGTCTCAAAGAGTTGGATATGACTGCACAACTAAGCATAGCAGCATGCATCTTCCTCCTGGTCTCTTAGGATACTCTCCCTGGGGAAGCCAGCCACCTTGGAGAGTGACATACAGACCCTCCAGTCAACAGCACCACCTGAGCCCCCAGACCACAGCCGGTATGAACCGCCCATCATGGGAGGGGACCATCTTGGACTTTCCGGTTTAGTCACGCCTTCACAGGACTGTGGCTCCAGCTGTTACCTGACTGCAAACTGCCTGAGACTCTCCAAGCAAAAACTTCCCAGCTGAGCCCTTCTGGAATTTTTGACCCACAAAATTGTGAGTAAAATAAAATGATTTTTGTGAGCCTCTAGGTTTGGGAATATGTATTACATAGTCAATGGAAAACTTTCAAGGATGAATGAAATTCAGCCCTCATGCTTGACAGATTCACAAGTTTATTAGAGATTGGAGAGTCTGTAATCACTGTCCCAACTATGGCATGGTAGGTGCTTTAACACAGCTGTACACATTGGGATTTGCCAGGCAGTCAGGAAGGAACGGGGCTTCCAAGGTGGCTCAGTGGTAGAAAATCTGCCTGCCAATTCAGGAGACACAGGTTTGATCTCTGGGTTGGGAAGATCCCCTGGAGGAGGGCATGGCAACATTTTCATATTAAAGCCAACAAGAATATATTACAAAATGAGAATGCAAAAACTACATGATTTTTTTAAGGATTGAATTAGAAAAGTTCAAATAAATTTTCTAGCTTTTCAGCTTGCCAAAGCCTCCAGGGAGGTTACAGCCTGTTTCAGCGCCCTTTGATTGAGACTTTGAGAAGCTCTGTGTAGGTGAGGGGTTGCTCTCAAGAGGTTTTCATCTGGGGTGTGATATAACCAAACCCATTTAGAAAGATTTCTCCGGAAACTGCTGTGGAAGGTGGTCTGGGCAAGACTGAAAGCAGGGATCCTGTTGAAAGCCTGTTGGGATGCCCTAAGTAGAGGCTTCTTGAACGCAAGGACAGTGGGGATGAGAAGAGGGGTCTACTTGAAAAGACCTTTCAGACTTACAGTTGACAGCACTCTTACCAAAGTTTTCAGTTCTGGCTGGGATGTCTCTTTCTCCAAGAATTTTAACATCCAGTCTGGATTAAAGGCCCTCCTAAGTGGTCTGACAGCTCCCTGTGTTCTCTGAGTGACCCAGATTATTATTTTTTTTTTTTTTGGCTGTGTGCATGTGTGGCGTGGGGGATCTTTAGCTCCCCCACCTGGGATTAAACCCACACCCAGGGATCATGAAGCCTTAACCCCTGGACCCCCAGGGAAAGCTGACAAGTGGTCTGACAGCACCACGCCACCGTCACACGGTGTGGTCATAACATTAATAAGACTAATGGCATTTACCGAATGCTTCCCATATGCCAGGCATGTTGTTTTCAGTTAGGAATTTATTCACCTGTGTAGAACAGACACCACCCCCCTCAAAGAGTGGCTTAAGCAAGCAAGTGCCTTAAGCGAGAACTATTCCTCCCACGGTGAGTCTGGAAGTAAGTATATAGAATAGAGTTGACGAGGGTGTCCAAAGAAATCATTTGAAAGTCAAGTTCCTTCCAGTTTTCTGTTCCACCATCCCAAGTGTGTGGTTTCATCTTCATGGTCTTAAGGTAGTGGTTGGATGTTCCACATGTGTGTTTCTGACAAGAAGATGAATGAAAAGTATATCCCGTGAAATGTTGTCCTTTTATTGGGTCTTTCCCTTGCCAAGACTTCTATCTATTTGTCACGGGCCAGAACTGAATCAACTGCCACCATAGCTGCAAGGGAGGCTGAATATTTTGGCAGGATACATTGCCATTCCAAAAAAATTAGGGTTCTCGTAGTAAAAAAAAAGGGGGAGGAGGATTATGGATATTGAGTAGGCAACTGGTTGTCTACTGTAACATATACTAACTTAATTCTCACAATTCCATGATGCAATTTTTGTAACTTTATTGTTTTTGATTATGAATGCTATTAGTTTTGAAGTTTTATGGATGAATAAATTGAGGGACTGGGAAGTTAGGTGAATTTTTTAAAAGATGGAGGAGCTGGAAATGGCATGTTTAACTATCTGTAATCTCCTTGGAGGGAGTTTCACAGGTGGCTCAGTGGTAAAGAATGCACCTGCAAACTCAAGGATACGCAGGAGACTTGGGCTTGGTCCCTGGAGTTGGAAGATCCGTTGAAGAAGGAAATGGCAGTGTTCTTGGCTGGAGGGATCCTATGGACAGAAGAGCCTGGCGGTCTACAGTCCATGGGGTCACAGAGTCCGACAAGACTGAGTGACTGAGTGTGCATGCAAATCTGTATGAGACCATAAGTAACCTGAGGGTGTGACCATGTATTTATTCTTTAACTTGCATTGCTATATCTCCATCATTTGACAGAGTATTAATTGGCTTGATGACTGACTGGATGCTTTACTGACAACCTGATAGAAGTCTGTACTCATTTCTTAGCTGGCTTCCCTGTTTTCTGTTTCATGACAACAGAAAGCAAGATCAGAAGGAAACTCTAACCTGGCCTGCCTTCCTCAAGGCCAAGGTCATCTTGGATTTGATTGTGAAGAGTAAGGTATGCCGACTGCCAGCCCATGCTTCGCTGAGCACACCAGGACTTAACAAGATCTGAACTGTTTCAAGGAGTGTTTTTAACAAGTTGTAAGTGTATTTCACCAAGTACCATTGCTGTATATAATTGATGCAGCTGATGGAAAGCAGTCATGATCCTGTGAATCATTTCTGTCTGTTTACAAGTACATCTCTCTCCCCGTCTTCCAGAAGGATGTGCAAAACAAACTTTAAAGGAAAATGTATGATATTGACATATGGTAAGACTGGCTCATGTGATATGTGAAAAAGAAAAAAGGCAAAGTCATAATTACTATAGATTTTACTTTTTAAAATGCCCACAGATAATTGCTTTTAAGTATAAACAAGGGCATTTGCAAGAATGATTATTTTATCTCCACTTGGTTTGCTTTAAGAAATATGGCTAACACCTTGAGATGTAATTATTTGCTTTCACGTCTTTCCCTCTCACTTCAAGAAGTATTAATAGAAAGCACCTCATTCCAATTTATGGCCACCCTTACTTGCCCCCCATTGCCCTTGCTAAGGCTTAGCACAAGTCTTCATTTATTGAATGTATGAACAAAATGCATAAAGGAATAAACCTGGAAGAAAAACTAAAAACTTTAATAGGGAAGCATTTCTTGCTTGTAGCGATTGAAGTGGTCTAACAGCTTGTATGGCAGTTGGACTAGGGGAATGAGAGTAGAGGACTTGAACGAGCAAGGCTGTATCAGTCAGTTATTGCTATAGTCATTCTGCATAACAAACCACCCCCTCAAACTCAGTGGCTTAAACTATTAGTGATTGTTTTCACAGTCTTGGATCTGCAAGTTGATTATAGTATGGTTTAATCTAGGTGGGCTCAGCTCCAACCTACAGGATAGACTCAGGTCTTTTTCACTTGTTTTTTTTTTCTGGGGCCCAGTCATAAGTGGCAGCATCTGCCTGGTACATAATCTTCTCAAGTGGATCACTGGAGTATAAAAGAACCAAACTCATTGCACAAGAAAACTTCAAGCCTCTGATTGCTTCACAAATACTAACATCTTATTGACAAGTCATATGGTCCACCCAAAAGTCAAGGAGTGAGGAATAACATGAGGCCATAGAAAGGGTGGGCAAGTAAAATTTATTAGGAAGCAGTGAAGCTTTAGAGCCAAAAATACAGACTACCATGAAGGAAGTCACAGGAGTACAGAGGAGAACAGATAAATGGGATGATAGAAAGAATAAATAGAAGGTGGGGGCAGATGGAATGTAAGTGGGAAGAGGCAGGGGAAATCTAAGATACATTTAGGTTACCAAGCCAAGACTTTAGTCCCCTGAAAAGATAAGAAGCACTACTGTAGGCTGGGAATTCCTGAACTCAGGACACTTCCTAAGGCATCTCAAAGGCCTTCCAACATAATGATGTTATCGTGGCATAAAACTTATTCTGTAATATTGTAATTTCCTAAGAGGTCTTAAGTCTATTGATGAGAATAGAGAACAAAAAGCAAAGTTGGAGGTAAGATGGTGGGCATGTAGCTAACCCATCCAGTATCAACTGTGGGACTCCTTCCCCAGCCGATCAACTCCCCTCTCACCTACCTGCCCCGTGGCTTCTGCTCCCCTCTGGGCCCCACTCTTCTGACATGACTCTCACCAGCTCATCCGTCATTTTCTCCATGCTAAATCCAATGGACACCTGCCACCTCTCCTTTTAATTCTGTCTACCATGGGACACTGTCAACCACTCCCATCTTGAAATTCCCATTCCCTGGGATTCTTCTTTGTGATTTCCATTTGCATCACCCTCCTATCTCCCTGAACAATTTTTCCTCACTGTCTTTTTTTTTCCCTGGCTCTTTTGAATTTCCAAGGAGGGAAATGTTGGCGACAGAGATAGAGAAGACAAGTAGATGGCAGTACATGGTCCAAAAATCTTTTGCCTTGGAAACAGCTAGAGCCTGATGCTAACAATGCCTGCTGTGATGTGGAATTGGATGGATTGTGAGCTCATCTGGGAGTTACACTGCCTGTTTGAACAGTGACCCCACCGCCCCACACCCAACCTCCTACCGCTTCCAGTAATAAATACAGCCAGTATTGGCCACATCAACATTTATAACTCCTTTCTGAGTTTCTGGAGGGAGATTTTGAAGCTGAATCATCTGAGTCTCCCACACAGCCCTAGGATGGGGTCTGGCACACAGTAGGCATGCTCTATTGATGGTGTCAAGTTAGCATGTATCATGCATGCAGAGCAGAAGGGGCACAGCCCTGAGTTAAAAAGCTAGAAATGTGCTTCTCCCGCTTCACAACCACTTTTAACCCATCTTCCCATTCCATCTCTCCACCCTTCACCCATTTGTGCTTCATTATGTTTCTTGGTGGCTCAGACGGTAAAGAATCTGCCTGCAATGCAGGGGACCCAGGTTCGACCCCTAGGTGGGGAAGATCCCCTGGAGTAGGGCATGGCAACCTACTCCAGTATTCTTGCCTGGAGAATTCCATGGACAGAGGAGCCTGGCCGGCTACAGTCCATGGAGTCGCAAAGAACTGGACTTGACTGAGCAGCTTTCACTTTCAGTAGTCTGTCTGAGTCACCATTCACCTCCCCACTCTCTCCTACCCTTTCTTCATTCACGTATGTGCATGCTAAGTAGCTTCAGTTGTGTCCGACTCTTTGCAATTCTATGGACTGTAGCTTGCCAGGCTCCTCTGTCCATGGATTCTCCAGGCAAGAACACTGGAGTGGGTTGCTATGCCCTCCTCCAGGGGATCCCCACTCAGGGATCAAACCTGCATCTCCAGCGTCTCCTGCATTGGCTGGCAGTTTCTTTACCACTAGTGCCACCTGAGAAGTCCTCTTCATTCACAGTTCCGTTCAAATGCCACTTCTTCCACAAAGCCTTCACTGGTTTTCCCTCAGGAAACACCTGCTTTGCCTCTGAAGTCCCATAGCCCTCTCTCTGCATTTCTTCTGGAGCATCCTTTTGTTTTTTAACTTTCCACCTTATGTCACTGTTTCTTTTGTCTGCTGCTTACATGTTTCCTTACCTGATGGCCAGTTCCTTGTCATGGGAAATTTGTTTCAAGTTGTGCTTTTCCCTAGTATTTAGCTAATGATGTGAATAGAGACGGTCCTCAATAAATTGGTCAGTAATAAGCAAATGCGGGTGGGAGTGGCCATCTGGGGAGAAATCTGATATGCTGTTAAAAACTCCCTTCTCAAGCCTGAAGGTTCGGCAGAGAGAAGAGTAAAATCAGTTTTTATTGAATCTGTCTCCTGTTTGCAGAATTATTTTGTGGTTTCATTCATTGGGCCAATTACGTTTATGAAGATGAATTACGACAGGCGAGAACCCACTTGCCTGCATTACTGTGTGTTAACTGTGTAATTAGCGGCCAGCGTCTAAGGAGGGGAGTTTGGTGGATATTTCCATCAGAAAAAAAAAAGCCACATTATGATCCATAAAAAACAATGAGCAATGATCATTTCCTTTTTATTGGTCATTTAAAAACATTCACTGATAATTCTCCCCCTGCTTAATAGGCATATGTTTGCTTCCTTCAAAATATCTCTGTAAAACTGTTACCACCAAAAAAAAAAAAAAAAAAAAGACTCTTACATAATCGTTCAGCCTCCTTCCATCACGAAACCTTAATGAAAGATTTTCAAAGACGGAAAGTGTGGAGTTCAGCGAGGGGATTAAACAATGGTGGTACAAGTTATCCTGATTCAGCAGGTCTTTCCCCAGAATGTGGCCTAGGCCAGGCCCCAGGCAAACTGCTGCCTTGTCCTCAAGCCAAGAGACTTTTCACACCTGAGAGGGTTTATCCTCTGTTTTGCATTTGAATTAGAACTGGATGAGTCCTTATGATGAGCACTCCTGGCTTTCCATAGATAATCAAGAGGGGGCTCCTGGTCCATTCAGGGTACGTGTACTCCAGCCAGGCCAAAGGTAAACCCAAGGCTTGCTTTTGTTGTTTAGTTGCTGAATCCTGTTCGACTCTTTTGGACGCCGTGGACTGTAACCCGCCAGGCTCCTCTGTCTGTGGGATTCCCCAGGCAAGTATAATGGAGTGGGTTGCCATTTCCTTCTCCAGGGAAGCTTTCTGACCCAGGGATCAAACCCATGTCTCCTGCATTGGACCTGAGACAGGTGACAATAAATGTTAACTGTATGAGTGAATGACCCTCGGCTGGCTGGCTGGATGAATGAATGTTAGTTGGATGGGCAGATGGAGGGCTGGCTGGCTGGATGGATAGATGGATAGATAGAAGTGTGGAGGGACGGATGGATGGATTCTGTTGAATTGGATGGGACTTCCCATATCCTATTTCTTGTGGTTGTGGCAGAGACTGTTTATCTCACTGCCATTGGTTCCTAGCTCTTATGGAAGGACAAGCAGATTCTTGAGCTCCCAGGGAGCTAGTTACAATCTCTAGATCTGCCTCTCAAGTTCAGAAAGGAAAACACTTTCATGTGTTTCCAAAAACACCTTAGGAAATTATTTTAATCTTCCTAAGTAGAAATTCAATCCTCCCTATGAATTGTGTTTTCTTTTTCTTCTTGTTCTGTTTGGCTGTGCAACTTTGTTCTGTGGCCCCTGTCGGACCCTTGGCATCTAGGTTCACTGTCCTACCATGTGCAAGGCCAGAAAAGTGCCAAGGCTGACCATGAGGATTGAAGAGTCAATTGGCAGCCTCTTACAGGCTGGAACCCAGCTCAGCAGCCTTCAGGACATGTTGGTTTCTCTCCAGAAACAAGATCCACCAATTGACTCATGCTTTGAAATGCTGGAAGCCTGACCAAATTTCTCAGCATGGGGGTATGTGTGTGCATGTGCGAGTGAAAGTCTGTATGAGCCCATGTTTCTAGAATTCTCCCTGTGAGGGGGGAGGTGGGAGAAGGAAGGATGGAGAACACTCTAGGACTTGCTCCCCCTCCTTCTGAGCATCAGGCAGGACTGGGTGGCTGCCATAAGCCAGTGGACCAGGCCACAGTCTGTATGTTTGCTCCTGGCTGAACTGCAGGTAAATATGGCCCCTCCCTGAGCTAAGCTTGTCTGGCAAGTGCTTATCCAGCATGCTAGGTGTCTCTGGGACTGAGACAGGTTACTCTCCCCACATTCCGCACCAGTGACCTCCATTTTGTCAGTACCTGTGGTTCCCCACAAGCGAAGCCCAGCTGTAGCCTGGCGCCCGCTTTGCCATGGCGGCTCTCCATCTGCCCTTCTCTTCACTTCCTGCATTCCATTTGGCTTCCTTGGGCTCTCCAGACATCTCCTGCCTGCACTGCTGTCTGACACTGTGTAGCAGCTTTCAAATCAGTATTTGTCCCTGGAGGATCATGGAAGGGGCTGAGAAAATGAGCCAGAGACACCCATCGCTGCTAGCCTGGCTGCAGCACTAAGTTCCTGTCTTCCTGAGGGTCATCAGAGGATTGTCCTGGACCCAAAAGGATGAGACATGCTTCTCTGTATCCCTTAGGAACATATCTGGAATGACATCCACTGGTGTGGCTTCTGTAATAAGCGTGTCCTTGGAATTTTCCTGAGTTGTGAGGGGTCCGCAGTTGGATGATGGAGGAAAAGGTTTATGATCATGACTTAGATTCTAGGAAACGCCTTGCTTTAGTCAATGGAGTGGATAATTTTTCTATATTTGTGTGATTTTCCCCCTCATTACTCATTTGCTCATTGATGTGTTTGATTATTCACTCAACAAACATTTCACAAGCACTGAATGGAACCACTGGGTAAGAGCAGTTAGCTGGCAACTGGGCACCCTAGGTTCAATTCTCAACTCCCTCATTTCCACACAGTTTTTTCAAGCCCCCAATTCCTTATCTGTGAAATACAATTAGATATAGAATCTGCGTCATTTTATTGTTCTGAGGGATCAGTAAAATCACCTTTTAAATCCTCCATAAAAGGCCACTATTATTACTGTCGCTGATGCTGTCATTGTTCAGTTTAGTTCAGATCAGTCACTCAGTTGTGTCCAACTCTGCAACCCCATGGACTGCAGCACGCCAGGCCTCCCTGTCCATCACCAACTCCCAGAGTTTACTCAACCTCATGTCCATTGAGTTGGTGATGCCATCCAACCATCTCATCCTCTGTCGTCCCCTTCTCCTCCTGCCTTCAATCTTTCCCAGCATCAGGGTCTTTTCCAATGAGTCAGTTCTTTGCATCAGGTGGCCAAAGTATTGGAGTTTCAGCCTCAACATCAGTCCTTCCAATGAATATTCAGGACTGATTTCCTTTAGGATGGACCAGTTGGATCTCCTTGCAGTCCAAGGGACTCTCAAGAGTCTTCTCCAACACCACAGTTCAAAAGCATCAATTCTTCGGCGCTCAGCTTTCTTTATAGCCCAACTCTCACATCCATACATGACCACTGGAAATACCACAGCCTTGACTAGATGCACCTTTGTTGGCAAAGTAATGTCTCTGCTTTTTAATATGCTGTCTAGATTGGTCATAACTTTTCTTCCAAGGAGCAAGCGTCTTTTAATTTCATGGCTGCAGTCACCATCTGCAGTGATTTTGGGGCCCCCAAAATAAAGTCTCACTGTTTCCATTGTTTCCCCATCTATTTGCCATGAAGTGATGGGACCAGATGCCATGATCTTAGTTTTCTGAATGTCGAGTTTTAAGCCAACTTTTTCACTGTCCTCTTTCACTTTCATCAAGAGGCTCTTTAGTTCTTTGTTTTCTGCCATAAGGGTAGTGTCATCTGCCTATCTGAGGTTGTTGCTATTACTTTTAGCCGAGAGTCTGGGGGGATGCTGGGGAAGCAGACATAAATAGCATGGCCCCTGCCCTAAGAAAGCTCACAGTCCAACTGCAAAGGCAGATACAGATAAGACAAGGGTCATTGAGGGTTAGCGGCAGAACCATGGAAATGGACTCTGGGGATTACAGAGGAGAGACCTGTGAACCGCACTTGGGGGAACAGAGAAGGCTCCTCAGAGAAGGCAGGTCCATTCAAGTGGGTCTTGAATGGTATTTAAGATGCTAATAGTCAGAGATGGGAAAGAATGACATTCCAGGGAAATAGAAGACCACGAACTTGAGCAAAGGACAGCTAACCATCTATAGTAGCTGAGTGTCACATGAAGATGACAACAAGGAAGAGGATGTTCATGTGGCCAGATTACAGAGGGCTTTGCATGCCAAGCCAAGGCAGGGTGGGAGGGGGCATTTGGGTTTTATTCTGTTGGCCTTGGGCAGTGCTTCCAGCACCTTCAGCAAGGGAACAATAGGATCTGATTGTTGCCAAGGGTACAACCTGCCATTATAAAAATAAATACATTCACCCGAGACTCTGAGGAAATTGGCAGGGATAAGCAGCCAGATTTTCAGTGCTTTGCCTATGTGAGTTAGCTTCTTGCCACAGGCAAAGGGGCCAAGAAGAATGATGTCACAGGGGCCTTGGGATGCCTTGTGTGCAGAGCAGGTGGCCAAATTGCACCTAGCAGGCACTGTGCGGCTGAGGAAGTAAACAGGAAGGCATTTAGCACAACGGCTCACTTCCTCCAATCCCTGTGGCTCCAGCCGACTCCTGGCAATCTGGGGAAATTATAGATGGGACGCCGAGGTCTGGTGGGACCGGTAACAAAGCACATTAGAGCCAGATGCATCCGAGTCTGAATCCTCATTCTGCCACTTAATTAGCTGGGTGACCACGAGGACCAATTGTTTAACCTTTCCAAGGCTCAGTGTCCTCATCTGTAAAATGGGAATAATAGTGACTGTTTCTTCCTGTACCTTCTCAGTGGGAGAAGGTACAGGAACTTTTAAGCATAACACCAGATATGCAGTAAGTGCTCATGTTAGAGCAGGTGATATGAATGATTTTTTTTAAGTCGCTCAGTCGTGTCTGACTCTTTGCAACCCCATGGACTATACAGTCCCTGGAATTCTCCAGGCCAGAATACTGGAATAGGTAGCCTTTCCCTTCTCCAGGGGATCTTCCCAACCCAGGGATCGAACCCATGTCTCCCGCATTGCAGGTGGATTCTTCACCGACTGAGCCACAAGGGATGTTAAAAGGGACTTTGGGACTCCCCTGGTGTCCCAGTGGTTAAGAATCTGCCTGCTAATGCAAAGGACATGGGTTCGACCCCTGGTCTGGGAACTAAGATCCCACATGCCACTAGGCAACTAAGCCCGTGTGCCACAACTGGAGCCTATGTTCCGAAGCAAGAGAAGCCACTGCAATGAGAAGCCTGAGCACTGCAATTAGAGTAGCCCCTGCTCGACGCAACTAGAGAAAGCCCAGATGCAGCAACAAAGTCTCAGCACAGCCAAAGATTAATTAATTAATTAAAAGAATAAAATAAAAGGGGCTCTGGGGACTTCAAAAGGTTCTGCACACAGGCCTTCCTCACTTCCCACACCTTCCTCTGTCATATCTTCTTGCAGTTCCGCTCTGCCCACACTGCCAACAGCCCCAGAACTGGCTGGAGAAGAGCAGGAGTACAAAGATAGCTCCCCGCCTCAGAGGGTTTATTGTCAGAAAAAACAAAAGCGTATCATACATTTTTCACCACTTTTCTCCTAAGAGGGTAAAATACGCATCGTGTATCTTTTTTTCCCCCCAGAACCTTACAAATTTTAGCTGTAAATGGTAAAACACATCAATGAATTTCCCCATGAATATTTATTGAAATTGCACTTTTAATACAAAGCCATTTGAAAAGTGAAACTCCAAGGAAAATGCATTTTGTGCGGCCATTGATCTTAAAATATTTACTATGAATATGCTCATCCTGGAAATATTGCACACTGCTTTTTATTATTTGTTCTGGATGAAATCGCAGGGATTTGGCCAAGATGGTTTTTACAAGTGGAGCAGTACTGGCAAGATGATCCTCTGGATGGCATTCAGCTTGCTTCCTTTCCAGTCCTCGGTTTGTTGGTTTCTGGCAACTGTTCCATAGACACCTCCGGGATTCAGACATGACTAGTGAACAGAGACTAGAGGCACACCTGGAGCAGGTGAGCTCTGAAAACCGCTAACTAGAAAAGCATGGGCCTAAAGTGGAAGGATCGTCGAGGTCATCTTGTCCAATGCCCTCACCTGTACATGACATGAAAGAAAAGGGAAGTCGCTCAGTCATGTCCGACTCTTTGCAACCCCGTGGACTATAGCCTATCAGGCTTCTCCGTCCATGGGATTCTCCAGGCAAGGATACAAGTGGGTTGCCATTTCTTTCTCCAGGAGATCTTCCCGTCCCAGGGATTGAAGTCGGGTCTCCTGCATTGTAGGCAGACCCTTTACCATCTGAGTCACCAAGGAAGTCCATGACATGACGGTGCCCTTAAAGACTGGATGCCATTTCTCAACTCACCTGCTGGATTGGTAAACCTGGAAAAGAGTGATAATTCCTAAAGCCTGTAAAGATGCAGGGAGATAAACATTGTATACATTGGTAATGAGAATATGAATCGTTGCAAACTTTTTTGAGAGCGGGCCATCAGTATTGATTAAAGTTGTAAGTACAGGACTTCCCTGGTGGTCCAGTGGTTAAGAATCCACCAGCCAATGCAGGGGACATGGCTTCCATCTCTGGTCTGGGAAGATTCCACAGGCCTCGGGGCAGTGAAGCCCCTGCACCCCAACTACTGAAGCCCCTGTGCCCTAGAGCCTGTGCTCCAGAATAAGAAGCCACCGCAATGAGAAACCAACATCCCACAACTGGAGAGTAGACCGTCCACTACAACTAGAGAAAGCCCATGCACGACAACCAAGACCCAACACGGCCAAAAATCAAGAAAATTTTTAAAAATTGTAAGTACACATACCCTTTGAATCAGCAATTTCACTTTTGGGAATCTGTCCTATAGATCTAAAAGCATTCGTGCAGAAATGCATATGTAGAGTGATGCTTTTTACAGCCTAGTTTGTAGGAGCCCTAGCTAGAAACTGCCTAGATATTCACCAAAAGGGAACTGTGTGAATAAAGCAGTCCCTGAATCTGTAGACTGGTGGTCTCTAAGTATTATTCATTGCTCATTTAATGATAGCATGTACTTCCAGAACATGGATATTTATTTTCATGTGTGAATATCTTAAGTGTAGGGTAAACAAATACAATGGAGAAGGCAATGGCACCCCACTCCAGTACTCTTGCCTGGAAAATCCCATGGATGGAGGAGCCTGGTAGGCTGCAGTCCATGGGGTCGCTAAGATTCAGACATGACTGAGCGACTTCACTTTCACTTTTCACTTTCATGCATTGGAGAAGGAAATGGCAACCCACTCCAGTGTTCCTGCCTGGAGAATCCCAGGGACATGGGAGCCTGGTGGGCTGCCATCTATGGGGTCATACAGAGTCGGACACGACTGAAGCGACTTAGCAGCAGCAAACAAATACAAAATAGAAATTTTAAAGAGATGAGATTAAAAATAAAGAGATAGAACTTTGAATATTTTTTCTTTGTGCCAGTGGGGTGCAGGCTCCCTGTTTTGGAGGTTACTAGAGAATATCATGCTACCTTCCTAAAGGAGTGAAATCAAATATTGGGGACCATCATCTGATTTTGCAAAAGTGTGACTGTACAACGCAGATTGTTACGCCTTTTTATCTTCTACTAACTGATGCACTATCATTCATGGATATAGATATAGTCACACTCACACACACATGGTTTTACATATTCATAAGACTATAGAGAGCAGTGTGAATGGATTATACCAGGCTGTCACTATTGGGACTCCATTGAGGGCAGGACAGGAAAGTTAGAAAAGAAAAGAAATTGGGGAAAGGGGGAAGATCTTTAAAAAGACTATAGCAAAATGGGAAAATATTGCTAACATGAAATTGAAAGCTGCTCAGTCCGATTCTTTACAACCCCGTGGACTGTAGCCCACAAGGCTCCTCTGTCCATGGAATTTTCCAGGCAAGAATACTAGAGTGGGTTACCATTTCCTCCTCTAGGGGAGCTTCCCAACCCAAGGATAGAAACTGGGTCTCCTGCAGTGCAGATTCCATCTGCCAAGGAGATCAGGCCCGTGCGCCACAACTGCTGAGCCCCAGGGCTGCAAGTACTGAAGCCCGTGTGCCTAGAGCCTGTGCTCCTCAACAAGAGCGGCCCCAGCAGCGCGAAGCCCACGCACTGCAACTAGAGAGTAACCCCTGCTCGCCAACACTAGAGAGAGCCCTCGAGAAGCAACGAAGACCCAGTGCAGCCAAATATAAAATAAGGAAATCAGTAAAAGTTTAAAAAACAATTCACTTATGGGCTCCACTGTCCAGCACAGCTGTCAGATCTGAGCTGACATCCTTTGCATCTCATGTCCTCTTCCCAGTTCCATGACTTGGCCTTACCCTGAGCAGCAAAACAAAGCTCAGTCCAGTGATGAGAAAGAGAGAGAGAGAGGTTTGGGCACAGGGTCCCCAGACAGGGCAGCTATGGTTGGGATAACCTCTACTTGCTGCTCCAAGGGGCAGGAGACCAAGTCAGGCCCAGGATCTTCCTCAGTCAGAACTCACTGGTGCCAGAGATGGTCCCACTGTCCTTGGCTACTGGGCCGTTTGAAGGGAAAATTGAATTATAATCCTAACATCTTCTGTACATCTGAAAATTTGTCATAGTAATTAAATGCTAATAAGGCGAAGGAGATTAAATGGATAGTTTCCTTAAAGATTACACTCCACCATCCAAGGTCAGGTGGAAATTATAAGTAATGTAGTGGTGTAGTCAGATCACTCTGGCTGAATAAATGTCACGACCAAAGCAAGGAGTCACTCAGTTTTCTATATTTGAACATCTCATTAGAGCCTGTGTCATTCAAAGATGTATCGGGTGGCAGAGAGGTGACATTTAAGGTCTCTCATGGAAAGCCAAACCCTTAATTATCTGATGGAGGTTAATGTGGCCATGGAACAGGGGAAGCCTGAGTATAACAGGAAATAATGGATTATGCTAAGAGCTGGTTTCAATGGTAACCCCGGGGAGTGGACCATCCTGGTAGGATGTGGGGCCAGGGCCAGAGTTTTCCTGCCTTGCTCGTTCCCTGCCAGGCTGAATGGAGGGAACCAGGACAGTCCTCCTTGGTATCAAGAAGCGATGCCTGATGGAACTTCCCTGGTGGTCCAGCGTCTAAGACTCGGTGTTCCCAATTCAGGGCCCTGGGTTCAATCTCTGGTCGGAGAACTAGATCCAGCATGCCACAGCTAAGAGTTTGAAAGCTGAAACTAAAGATCCTGCCTGCTGCAAAGAAGATCAAAGATCCCGTATGCCACAACTAGGACCCAGCTCAGCCAAATAAATAAGTAAAATATATATAAAAAAATACAACATTGTTCCTGTCTTCACTGGTTTCAAAGCCAGTGGAACAAATAAGTAAATATAGCTTTTCAAGTGAATGGAAAATGTTGTTGAATTGATTGCTGCTGTGTTAGTCGCTCAGTCATGCCCAACTCTTTGAAACCCCATGTAGCCCACCAGGCTCCTCTGTCCGTGGGATTCTCCAGGCAAGAATACTGGAGTGGGTAGTCATTTCCTTCTCCAGGGGATCTTCCCCACAGCCAGGGATCAAACCCAGGTGTTCTGCATTGTAGGCAGATTCTTTACAGTCTGAGCCACCAGGGAAGCCCATTGAATTGATTATCGAATTTGAAAAAAGAAAAGGAAGAAGAGAAGAAATAAACAAAAATCACTTTTATGTTAAGAGGATTTTACTTCTCCCGGAGCACTATCCATTCTGGAGGAAACCTGACAAAGACTGGCTTTTTCAATATCCAGACTCTGGTCACTTGCAGTGGTCAGGATGGCTGGCATGTGATTTAAAGGGACAGCTGTCTTCAGCAGCCGGAGCCCACACCTGCATGTACATGGAAACACACACAGACTGCTGGGCTCAGGTCCACCAAAGATGCTTATCTAATAATGTTTTGGAGGAGCAGGGCCTTTCTGTTGCCTGGAATGCTTATGACTAAGGAATGAAAACTCTGAGCTCCTGATTTAATTGACTGTTCAGTCACTAAATCATATCCAACTCTGCAACTCCATGGACGGCAACACGCCAGGCGTCCCTGTCCTTCACTGTTTCCCATAGTTGGCTTAAATTCATGTCCACTGAGTCAGTGATGCTATCTAACCACTTCATCCTCTGCCACCCCCTTCTGCTCCTGCCTTCAATCTTTCCCAGCATCAAGGTATTTCCCAATGAATTGGCTCTTCCCATCAGGTGGCCAAAGTACTGGAGCTTCAGCTTCAGCATCGGCCCTTCCAATGAATACTCAGGGTTGATTTCCTTTAGGATTAACTGGTTTGATCTCCTTGCAGTCCAAGGGACTCTCAAGAGTCTACTCCAGCACCACAGTTCAAAAGCATTAGTTCTTTGGCACTCAGCCTTCTTTATGGTCCAACTCTCACATATACACTGGAAAAACCATGAAGTGAAGTGAAGTGAAAGTCGCTCAGTCATGTCCAGCTCTTTGAGTCCATGGGATTCTCCAGGCCAGAATACTGGAGTGGATAGCCTTTCCTTTCTCCAGGGGATTTTCCCAACCCAGGGATTGAAGCCAGGTCTTCCGCATTGCAGGCAGATTTTT
Source organism: Bison bison bison (assembly GCF_000754665.1). Lineage (NCBI taxonomy): Eukaryota > Metazoa > Chordata > Mammalia > Artiodactyla > Bovidae > Bison > Bison bison. The sequence continues at coordinate 1,564,404 of NW_011494821.1, read as the reverse complement.
TACCAGCTGAGCCACCAGGGAAGCCCCATAGCTTTGACTATACGGACCTTTGTCAGCAAAGTAATGACTCTGCTCTTTAATATGCTGTCTAGGTTTATCATAGCTTTCCTTCCAAGGGACAATTATGGTCCCCATCTCTAACCTCAGACATTTGAAAAGCCCTCCTCCCTCTGAGGAAGGCCCTTAACATTGAACTCAGGTGCCCACCAAAAATATCTTGGCAAAGAATTAGCAGTGAAATGAATGGGGTCACTTCCAAACAAGCTGAATGTGCACAATTGCCTCAATTCTAGAAACTTCTGGAAGAGTTATAGGGATGCAATACAGGGGCAATCAGGTGGTTTCAGGGAAGGAGCCCATATTCTGGCCCTAGCCACCCCCACACCTCAAAGCTTCACAGGAAACCCACCCCCGTTCCCAATCTCATTTTTCTTATCTGCAAAATAAAGGATTTGAACTTTGGGCAACTCAGTCTCAGAAACTAAATTTGGTAAGGATTGAATGAGACAATTTATGGTTTGGGTTGGTCAATCAAGAGGATTGATTTTTCCAAGGAAACCCAGGTGACCTCATTATGTACCAACTTAAAAATGCTACTTGTCCTGGCCGACAGAGCACAGCTTCCTACTGAGCATCTCGCATCCACCCCCATTCCTGCAAAAAGCAACTTCTTAATCCGACAGCTCATTGTTGTTCTTGTCTCTGTCTTCATCTAGTTCTGCCACAGAGATAGAGAATATCAGAATCCCAGGGTCTCTCAATCCAAGCCCTTTGTAAAAAAACCCTCTGGGCTGTAAGTAACAGAAACCAAACTCAACCCAACATAAACAATAAAGGGAATTTATTGGCTCATGTAACAAAACCATCCACAGGCAGGGCCAGTCACAGGCAAAGATATGCTTAACAGCATCACCAAGGATCTGGTTTCCTTCTGCCTCCTGACTCTCCCTTCTGTTGTCAGCTTTATGCTGGGAGGGGTCCCCTCCAGGATTCCCAAGACAGCCCCTGTCAAGACCCAAGGTTACCTACTTCTTCGTTGACATCTAGCAAGGTGAATAAAAAGAGCCTTTACTCAACATTTCCAGAAGTCTTGAAATTCCCTCTGGCTCCATTGCCTTAGGAAACATGACCATCACTGTAGCCAGAGAGATGGGATGAGGTGTGGACTTAGTCCAGGTAATGCATCCCACCCCAGAAATGATGACAGAGACAGCTCCAGCAGAACATAACCCGCCCCTGCCAAGAGACATCAGGGCTGCTGGGAAAGGAAATGGGGAAATGAACAGCAGGGATGCAACCAACAGCCTCCAACTCGTCTCCCATTTTACAGATGGGGAACCGAGGCCAGAGAGAGAGAAGGCCTGTTCTAAGATCACAGCAGAGAAGAGCTGGGACCACGACCCACCCCTTTAATCTGCAGACTTGATCCTATTTCCACTCTACTCTAATTCGACCTTGTTCAGGCCAACTCAGGAAATATTGAGTGGTCATCAATGTGGGTTCAGATCAATCAATTTCTCCCCAAACCTTAATGAACTACTTCGGAAGCATCACATTTTAAACACTTCCAACAAATTTTCAGCCAAAAGAAAACAAACCTCAGTCCCAGGAATTCTTGCAGCCACAAAGATCAACCCCAGCACTTCCATCTTCCCTCTTGGGGCCCCCTAAGAACCAAGTGGCTCCTGTTACTTTTAAGGGGAAAAAATACATTCTGGTGTGCAAACATTCTCACATATTCATGCACTCCAAATCTAATTTTAGCTGCACGAGACTTCATTATAAGACGCTCACATAATTAAGCAGTTTTCTTCCCAGGGTTTGGAAGCCTGTCTATTCTTCTCTCTCATTAACACATCACTGGGATTATCAAGAATGAGTTTCAGTTTTTTCAAATTATATATTTTGGTTTTTCCAAATTGATCCACAACGGGAGATGAAATCCATGAAAATTACATGTTTTAACACAGGTTTGTGCAACTCCACAGCTTTGCTATTAAAATTGGAATCTGTAAACAGGATTTCTCTGTTCTGGTCTGATTAGCTACATCTGCCATGCTTCTCTCCTAAATTCAAGCCTGTTTTACTCTTTGGCTGGCTGGGACAGCATCTTCTTTATGGAGAAGCTGAGAGCTAGAGATGAGACCTAACTTGAAGAAGGACAAACAGACTTTCCCAAAAGAACAGACACATCCCCTTCCCGTGCTTCTCAGGAGCTGGTGGGGGCGGGGGGGGGTGGTGGTGACTGCTGAGAACCATTAGCACATGGGGCCTTAACATCTTACTCACCCAACGTCCAGGATCAGGTGCTGAGGTTCAGGTATCTTGCCAGGTGGACTGACTCAACACAATGCACCCCAATCCCATCATTCCACTTATCTGCATGCCTGGCTAAGGTGCACAGTAAACTCCAAGGCCATCTGAGCAAGTGGCCCTCCACCTGAAGGAGCGAGGGTCTCTGGGTGCCTGGCAGCAGGGAACAGTCTCATCATCTATCAGGAAAAACAGGCTGGGACTGCTGTTCTCCTGAGCCCAGGGGGCCATGCCCTGGCTGCAGTCCTAATCGGTCCTCCAGCCACTCCACTGCCCTTTGCAGACTCCTTGACATTTGAGTCTTCTCCCCAAAGACTGTCTGGGTGGCCAGGAGAGTGAGGGTCACTGCCAGGGAGCCAGTTTCTGGACTAGCTTCCCTCTCCTCCATCACCCAGGGCTGCAGTCTCCTTTGAGATTTTAGGTTCACTCTGGGATGCAGGTATTCCCTGGGCCCCCTTCCAAGGCAGGGTGAAAACTCCTGGTGGATTTCAACTGCTCCTGCTACTCAGGAGAATCAGCCTCATCAGGGCTTGTCGCATACTTGATCCTCGAGCCATGCTGTATCAATAATTGCTTATCAAGACCCTGGAGTTTCCAGCCTTGAGCTGAGCCCCAGCAATGCTTTAGGAGGATCTAAAATGGCCTCAGCATCGGTGTGGGTTTGGGGGAGACTCAAAAAGAACTTGGAGGCCACCAGGAACGGATGCTCAAGGCCATTCATTAAAAATTGAAGGCTAGGGAGGCTTCCCTCTGAGGAAGGGCCTCTCCTCTAGGGCCCTCAGCTCTGCCTGCCCCCACTGGGGTGCTGTCAGTTCCTGATCTCCAGCCAGGGAGCAGATGGTCCCACATTCCCATGCCCGGCTTTCCCAAACCCTTCACGCTGATGCAGAGGTCAGACCAGCAGGCCCAGCCCAGGCCTGGAGAAGCTGCAGAGGGACTCAGGGACTGCCCAAGTTCAAGCCCATCCACCTTTCTCCCTCACAGGGGTCAGTGTGTGGCCGAGCTCTCAACAGCCCTCCCTGGGTCCCACTTGTCCTGGGCTGTGCTCCCAGTTTCACCTCACCCTCTAGACTTCAGACCCCTGGTCTCTGCAGCCCCATTTCCGAGCCCAAGATGTGTAGTGAAGGGTGACCCAAGAAGGTAATTAGCATCAGCACCCCTCCCCCTCCCAGGCTGAGCACTGGCTGGCAGTGAGGAGAGTCCTTTTCTCTGTCCCCTCCTCTGTCCTCACCCACCCACTCCCACCTTCTTCCTGCACAGACTCAGAGGCATGCACCCATACCCACTCATCTGTTCTCAAAACACACAAGGGTTTTTCCAAGCCTCTGAGCCTTCGTGCGTGCTGTTCCCTCTGCTTCAATTCCCCTTCCCCTTCGCTCCATTGGAATAATGTCTACAGACTCCTCAGGACCAGTGCAGAGCCGCTGCAATGCATTATCTGACCTCCACACCCCGCACACACACTTGTCTCTTGCTGGATTTCTCACTCCCTCCCCCAGCCCCTCTAGGCCCTGAGCAGCGAAGAGGAGGCCATCTTCTCAGGAGCCCTGTAAGCTCATACACAGCAGTGCCGGTAGCGCCAGCTTCCCATATCCCCGAATGGGAAAGATGTCAGTGTCACAAAAGAGACAGAGGGTGTGACAAAGAGACCCAGTGACAGGAAGTGGAGGGTGAATAACAGTGAACCGAGAGGGCTGGCAGGTAGGGGTCAGGCAGAAGCTGCAGCCGTGGCCTCCCCGCCAGGGTCTTGATGGGCCATGCTGCCCCCCACTTCCTCATGACCAGGAGTGGGGGGATCCTGCGAAGAGCTGTCAAGATGGGTGGGGCAACCAGCCCAGTGGCCCCCAAGACTCATCTCTCCTGGGTCTGCCCAGCCCAAGCAGCCCCCTCCACTGGCACTGCTGGGATATGGGCCCTCTCCTGGAGGCCC
>NW_011494821.1:1550960-1559906 GCF_000754665.1 Bison bison bison | reverse complement strand
ACGGAGTTTCCAGCCGGTCCTGAGGTGGGGGTGTCTGTGGGCGGCTCTGCTCTGCCCATATCGCCACCAGCCCATCCAAGGAGAAGGGAGAGGCCGGGCTACAGAGCCGGTCATAACACCACGCACACTGGGGGATGCAGACGTGCACTCAGGGCTGCCTGGCCCGGCGGCCATAGACTGTGAGCCCGTCTCCAGGCCAGGGTCCTGGCTCCTCGGGGCACTAAGCCCACCCAGCCCAGCATCCCGCAGTCAAAGCCCCTGACCAGCAAGCCTGCACTGGGCTGGCGACAGGAAACCCCGGGTCCCTGAGAACTCGGGGTGCATGTGTGTGTCAGGGTGTCAGAGAGACAGACAGGCAGCCCCTGGGAACACATAACCTGGCATCTGCGGGCCTGCACTGACGTTCGTGTTTGCAAGTCTGAGAGTGTCAGGCACGCCCAGGGTGGTGGCTTAGGCGCATTAACGGGACACCGTGAGCAGAAAGTGGCAGGTCTAAGCAGGTCTGGCAAGGAGTGTGTGTCTCTTTGCATCTGTCCTGTGACGTCAGGTCTGCTGGCTGGGAGTCAGGCCCAGGTGTCCCTGTGCGGCAGGGACGCAGCCCCAGGGCAGGCCTCCGTGCAGGTGGCACAGGCCCCTCCTCTGAGCATCCCAGGGAGGCAGCGGCAGGCGAGCGTCCCAGCGAGCACGTGTGCAGCCCTGTGAAGGCGGCCGGCTCCCGGTGGGGCGGGCAGAGCGGGCCTGGAGCCTATCATCTGGGCACGTACTCCCGGGGCAGCCCGGCCCAGTTGTGGTCGCGCAGGGCCTGATCCACCGTCCGGATGTAGCCGTTGATCAAGTCCTTCATCTCTGGGGTGAAGGGCTCAGGGTCATGTGGGCGCCGGCCGCGCCGCCGGAAGCTGCCTTCCTTGTTGTTCTCCACACACAGCAGGCGCTCCTCACTCACGGACACGTTGAGGAAGGCTACCATCTCCCTCAGCGTGGGCACCAAGCTGCGCCTCAGCTCCTCGTAGTGAACCACCAGCAGTCGCTTGCCATACTTAAGCCAGTCCAGCACATGCGAGGACCACCACGACGCATAGCTGTTGACAAAGTCCGGCCACTCTGTGGAGAAAAGAAGGGGTGCCATGTCAGAGCCCGGCCCGGCGGGCCTGGGGCCTCCCCTTCTGGGGGCCAGGATGCTCCATCCCCCTCTGCCTGGGACCAACCTGCCCGGATCCCCCCACCAAGGAAGGATCTCGTGAGGGGTGACCTTGTGAGGGGGACAGTTACTATGAGGCTGGGCTCTGAAGAGCCCCAAGCCTGCCTGGGAGGTGTGACCTTGGGTCCGCCTTCCCCTAGCAGTTTCCTTGGAAACACACCAAGACACATGGGGTCTGAATGTTCCAAGAACTGGTTCTCCCTCTGATGGACCTTGACCTCTGGAACCATCCCTGGACAGGAAGAGCCCAGAGTCTCAGGCCTATGGGACACAGCGGAGTTAGACAGCAAGGCTGGGCATTTCTGTTGAGATGACCCTCAGTTCACCTTGATGTTGCCTTGGCAACTGTGCACATCATCCAGTCTGGGTGATGGGGGCTGAGCAGTGTGTGAGGGCAGATGCTGGGCTTCCCAAGGACATAAAGATGCTGTGCAGGCTGGGTTTCCTGTCCCAGGTGCTCCTATGCAGCTACACGGGGTGCATAATTGATGCTTATTGACACATGGGTGTGACCGCCAGTTTAACCAGTGATGTACAACAAGGCAAGGGTTGGAGCTGCAATCTTGGACAGATGATCTGGTCCATGACATTTTTTTTCCAGCAAATTTAGAAAGTCAGTGCCCCCACCCGCTCCCCGCCTCAGTGGAGAGAAGGATGCCAATATCAAGAATCACCCCCAACAAAATAAGCTTCCATAACTGGGTTATTGCACTGTGTTCAGTCACTCATTCATATTTGACCCTTGTGACTCCATGGACTGTAGCCCACCAGGCTCCTCTGTCCATGGAATTTTCCAGCCAAGAATACTGGAGTAGGTTGCCATTTCCTCCTCCAGGGGATCTTCCCTACCCAGGGATTGAACCCTCGTCTCTTGCGTCTCCTGCATTGGCAGATGGATTCTTTACCACTAGCGCCACTCTGCGATGCTGTGGGAAGCATTTGCTTTCTCTGATCTTCTTAATGATCCTAAGAGGTAGGGGCCATAGGGTTTTAAGGTGAGAAAAGCAAGGCTCAGAAGACAGGGTCTGCAGCTTGCCTGGGGTCACTGGCCTGGTAAGAGGCCCAGGAGGGATCAGAGCTCAGCCTGCCTGCTGGCTCAAGGGGAATCAGAGGGAGGCAGGAATGGCTGGAGAGGGGAGTAGCCTAGGGGGAGTGTGTCAGGGAATGGGGAGAACACCCACCAGCCTCAGCTGACCACACAGGGACAGAAGCAGGAGCCTGCCCAGTCTTGTCTCTCATCATGCCACCCAATCTGCTGGACACAGCTGTATTTCTGACAGCTTCGTTTTGTATCACTCACCGCCCTGACTTGTGTCTCTCTAATCCATTACCCAAAGGTTAGACTGTGTGCCTGCCTTGAGGGTGACAATCATGACCCCTTTAGCCAACCCCTGGCACCTCGCTCAGCACCTGGCACACAGTAGGACTTCGGTTAGTATGTATCAGCAGATGACTCCAGGAATAAAGAGGCAGCCCGTCCCCTGCCCTGCTGGCCCCTTCGGCTCACCTTTGCTCTTCCAGTTGCGGTCAGCTGCGTAGCCCAGGTGCCCGGCGCATTTTCTGTTGAACTCAGCCACCAGGGACCTGTATGGGTTCCGGATGAGCAGGATAGCCGAGTCAAACATCTCAATCTCCCTCCTGCCGCTCTCGTGGGTCTTCACGCAGATGGTACGCCGGCTGCGCCAGTGGTCCTTCTCGCCCTTGAACCCTGCCCGTGAGAAAGGCATTATGGAGACCCCACTGCCACAGTGGCAGACAGGTGTGAACCCTAACCTGTGCCCCCAGGGAGAGCCGACACTGGTGGGCACTGAGGGGCCACTGGGGCAGCCTCTAACCACAAGGCCTGAGCCTGCCCAAGAGATAGTGAGCGAGGGAGGCATCTAAGTGGGAAAAGATGGCATCTGCAAGAGAAAGCAGATCAGGCACCTCCTGTGGATCCCGGAAGTCAGGAGGCAGAGGCCTGATGATACCTCCTTTGGGCACCTTCATGGCTATTTCACATGAGCATTGCAGAGAGGCTGATGAATGAACCGTAGCTGCAGGCTCAGAGTGGGTATGTGACTTGCTCAAGATCACACAGCACCACAGCATCAGAGCCAGGGCGCTCTCCATGTGGCTTTGTGTGTCCCTGGGAGGCCTTCGCCATTTGCCCACCTTCCCACGGGGTGGGCAGGATCCCCATCAACAGGCTCAAGGGCAGTCAAGCAACTGTAGCCCCACCCTCTGACCGTATGTCCTGTAACTGAGCTCCAGTCTTGCATTCACGGAGACTCTCCCCAGTCCTACACAGCGTCATGCATTTATCAACAAAGATCATTGTGTGCCCATGCCGTGCTGAAATTTATGTCATGGATAAAGGGGTAAGACTCAGAACCTGTCTTCAAGCTTATAGTCTATTGGGGGGAGGGCAGGTGGTTCAGGGGTAAAGAATCTACCTCCAATGCCGGAGGCTCCGGTTTGACCCCTGGGATGGGAAGATCCCCCAGAGAAGGAAATGGCAACCCGCTCCAGTATTCTTGCCTGGAGAATCCCATGGGCAATGGAGCCTCGCAGACTACAGTCCATGGGGTCGTAAAGAGTTGGACACAACTTAGAGAAAAAATAACAACAACAGCTATTTGGGGGACAGCCCAAGTGTATGTAATACAGAGGATAGGGGCTTATGGGGACAAAGAGTAGGGGGACCAGTTTGGGAGTATGGTGGGAGGTGATAGAAGGCTTCCTGCAAAGATGTCCCCTGAGGCTAATCTGGCCACATCCCAGTGTAGCCCATGGCCTCAGCTCTGGGGACACGCTCCATAAATGTACATGAGTTGGTCTTCAGCTCTTGGAAACATAAAGGAGTCTCACCCCCACCCCATGAATGGCTGGGAAGCATCTATGTCTACAGCCAGCAGCGAGGGAGTCTTTGATGCCTGGAAAATGCAAGTCTCTTTTGAATCTGAAAGTCTGGGGTCACCAGCTGAAACTCAACATATGTTTTCAAACTCATCTCTGCCATGGGCCAAACACCAAAAGTCTTTGCTTTGATTCATTCTGTCAAACAGCTGGGAAGTTCCAGGAAAGAATGAGTCAATCCATGGGCTGAGGAAGCATGTGATCTGGTCTTTGACACCCTGAGACCCAGGGTGTCTTTTGTACTGTCTTAGCCTAATTCAGCAGTGACCACTTTTCCTTATAACTCAGACCAGGCTCACCCATGACAGGTTTGGTGTTTGGGCACTGGAGTTGCCTTGAGAATTTCACGTGTGCACGTGTGTGTTCATTGCTCTGACAGTGCTCTGTGACCTGCGGCTATACCTAACCAGTCCCGTAAGGCTCAAAGATGCGCCCAGGTAGCTCTAGAGCCATTCAGAGACAGTGTCGCTGCAACCCTTGATACCTGGCTGTCGAGCCACTGGGTCACTTAGCCATGTGTTGACCAAGACAGCCAGCTGTTTGAATAAGGTAAAGGCCTTCTAGATGAATATGGTGGGCAGCTACAGCCTGTACACAGTAGGTGGTTCCCAGGGGACTAGACCAGAGTGAGCAGGACCACAGTCTTCATCTGGCTACTTTGCCTATAGGTGCTGTAACACTCAAGGCTCCCAAGGATGAGCTTCCCTGGTGGCTCAGTGGTAGAGAATCCCCCTGCCAACGCAGGAGACACAGGTTTGATCCCCAATTCGGGAAGATTCCAAGTACCGCGGAGCAACTAAGCCCGTGAGCCACAACCACTGAGCCCGAGTGCCCTAGAGCCTGTGCCCTGCAGAAAGAGAAGCCACTGCGATGAGAAGTCCTTGCACCAAAACTAGAGAGTAGCCCCTGCTAGCCACTAGAGAAAAGTGTGCAGCAACAAAGACCCAGTATGACCAAAAATAAACAAATAAACAAATACACAAAAAGAAAACCACCCATCAAGCTTTGTGCTACATAATACTAATAAATAAACGTGAGTTCAAAAAATTTTTTAAAGACTCCCAACTATGATGAGATATGGACACCCTTAGCTTTTTTACCAGCCAGATCAAGACTGCTGTGGGTAATCACAGAACCTCAGGAACTTTCTGTTTTCTCTAGGAGGTTAATGATAGGCTCCTCTTTCCCTAAACCAAACTCTGAGCTAAGAATCCCAGAGAAACTGTTGTAACACCTGACAACAGAGAAATCTATTTCACCAAATATGTATCCCACTTGGCTTATCTGAGGTTCTTAGTCTTAAACAGAGCACAGATTTGAGCCGTTTTAAAGTTCATTTACTTGACATAATGAGGCCTCTTATTTCTACAAGAGAAATATTAGAAATCATTAAACTCTTGAAGATTTTTGGACCTAGTTTTAAGAAACAGTATTTTGATAAGCTACATTTACCTCGGGGGAAAAAAAAAATGAACAGATGAAGTCAGTTTCCCCTAATTATTGAGGGCTGTAAAAATTAAGGAAAATTTTAAAAATGTTTATTGAGAGGGAATCTAAGTGACTAGGCTTTCCCTTTGAATCCAGATCAGATCTTGTGAATTTCCTCTCAAGTGAGGTCCTAGAGCTGACTGCTTCAGCATCACACAGGAGCTTGTTGGAAATGCCAGTTCCTAGGCCCCATCTCAGATTAATCCAGTCATACTCTCTTGGTGGCGGGGTGGGTACAAACCAGGAATCTATGTTGAATTAATAAGCCCTCAAGGTATTGCTTAGGGCTTCCCAGGTGGCTCAGTGGTACAGAATCTGCCTGCCAATGAGGAGATATAGGAGACGCCAGTTCGATCCCTGGGTTGGGAAGATACCCTGGGGGAGGAAATGGCTACCCACTCCAGTATTCTTGCCTGGAAAGTTCCATGGACAGAGGAGCCTGGCCGGCAACAGTCCCTGAGGTCTCAAAGAGTCGGATGTGACTTAGCGACTGAGCATGCACACACAAGGCGATGTTGACACACATTCAAGAGTGAGAAGCACAGCTCTGGTGCTCCAAGGAGGACCTGGGCTGCAGAGGCTGCGGTCTGGGCCTGAGAGCTGCCTCCTCCCTTCCCGGCAGCCCTCACTCACCTTTGTTGTAGAGAGTTCCGTCGAAGTAGTAGCTCCCTGTATAGAAGCCGGTGGCATGCTCAATGAGGTGCCGCGCCCATGTGTTCCCCGCTCCGGGGAAGCTCGACAGAGCCACGAACACCTTGGATTTGGTGGGCAGGAACCTCCGGTCTGTGCATCGAGTGTCTGAAAGTCCAGAAGTCATCTCAGGGTTCCCCATTTCCACTGTGACTCCCAGACTCACAGCCCAACTCCTCTTGGCAGGAAATGCAGACCCAAGCCCCCCATTTAATGGAATGGGAAAACTGAGGCTCAAAGAGGGGAAGGGATTTGCCACCTGGACCTTGGCTGCATGAGTCTGTGGCTGGCCAGAGAGAGCCCCAGTGATGACGAGACCTCCCACTGGACGAGTCTAGTGGGAATCAGTGCCCTGTGGGTGCCAAACCTCATCTTTCAAGTGGTCACAGCCAAACCCTCCTGGCCCAGCTCAGGTAGTTCCAGACTCTGCAGGGGAAGTGGGTTGGGGTCGTGGCCAGGCAAAACAATGTCACACACCAGGTAGAGCAGTAAGGAATCAGGATTCAGAACTTCCGGTGTTAGTCGCTGTGCCCCCTCTTTCTGGGAGGCCCTCCAGGGCTGTGTCAGGGGCACATGGAACCCTCAGGTGAAAGTCTCCCAAGACCCGAGGGCTGTGCTGGGTCACCATAGGTGTTTGATAAAGGTGACAATGACCTTCCCCACCTGCTCTTCCTCTTATCAGCCCCTAAGTTCAGCTGGGGCAGACCTGCTTCTCAGACAAGGAAGATGCTGGGGTCTTGGCACAGTCTGAGTGACTCACTGGTCCCCAGGTATGGGCTGGCTCAGGGATGTCCCAACAGTCACTGGGCTCCCCTGTCACCCAGCCCCACCACCTTGCCATGTTATCCCTCTGGACCCTGCCTCTCTGCTCTTCCTCAAACCACGTTCATCCCCAGAGTCAGATAAAAGTCAGGTGCTCTTCGCACGGATCCCTGCATCCTCTGTCCAGCCTCCAGGGATGGCAGAGGCCTCTCCGTTCATATTATCCCAAGATAGGACCACCCACCAAGATGCCTTCCCCATCCCGGGACCATATACTCAGTCCAGACTCCCAGACCAAGTACAGAAGGAGAGCCCTACATGCCAGTTCACTCTGGGGTGGAACTCACCCTGCACAGGGGTCTGGTAGACCTCGCAGTACTCTGCCAGCCTCTGGGCCTCAGACTCCTGGCCACACAGCGAGCTGTCCACGGCATCCCGCAGGTTGAACTGGGGGGTGGAGTAAGCACAGTAGCACTCCCAGCCCCGGAGGATGGCCAAGGGGAACTCCTGCCGAGGAGGAGAAAAAGAGATGTGTCTCCAGTGAATGGTGAAAGCAAGGGCCACGACCCCACTGCTCAGGCACTGGGGCGATCTCTGCGGATGTCCTGCCAGCTGCTTGAGATCAACATGGGTGTCTGTCCATCCTTTCAGGGCCAGGCACTGAGGCCAAACCCGGGGAGACAAAGCTCAACAAGATGGGACTCTGCCCTCCAGCAGCTCACTGCTGGCCAGTGACAAGCCTATAGTTAACACCAGAGTGCAAATGGTGCTTCTAGGAGGGGTAACTCCAGTGGGGGGACTGGATCTGAGATCTTGGAGACGTCAGGAGTGCTGGGGAGGGAACGGCACTCCAGGTCTGGGAGTCACATGAACGCATGTGTGCAAGGGTGAGCATGGGACAGAGAAGCCCACCCAAGGGCAGCTTAGTGAGGTGCTCAGCATCTTTAACCAACAGACTGTGGAATTCCTGCCAGCCTTCCCTGGAGAGAGACAACCTAACCCCTGTTTCTGCAGTCCTGCTTTGGGGTGGTGGCAGGGTGGATGACAGTTTCCCACGCAGCATCTCTTCAGGACGGGAGGGGTGGACAAGGGCAGGCCTTGATTGCTCTGAGCTGATCCACTCAATGGGGACTTCCTGAAATCTACCAGAGCTAGGAGAAGGACAAGTCGCTCCTCGCAGCCTTTATTTATTTTTTAATATTTATATATTTGGCTGCACTGGGTCTTAGTTGCCACATGTGGGATCTTTAGTTGCAGCATGTGGGATCTAGTTCCCTGACCAGGGATCGAACCTGGGCCTCCTTCATTGAGAGCATGGAGTCTTAGCCACTGGACCACCAGGGAAGTCCCACCTGGAAGTCTTTTACATACATTTTCTTGGTTCCCTCTGGGCAGGAGGCTGCACCCACCACACAGTGGTGAGAGCTGGGGTGCTGGTCTCCAGAAAGCCTGAATGTGAATTCAGGTTCACAGGCTGGGTAACTTTGAACCTCTCTGAATGTCACCATTGAACAAAGGTAATAAAACCCACCTTGCACATCCGTTGTGAAAACTAGATGTGCATGTGTGCTCAGTAGATTCAGTCGTGTCCGCCTCTGCAACGCCATGGACTATAGCCTGCAAGGGTCGTCTGTCCATAGGATTTCTCCAGGCAAGAATACTGGAGTGGGTTGCCATTCCCCCTTCCAGGGGATTTTCCCAACCCAGGGATTGAACTTGAGTCTCCTGTGTCTCTTGCATTGCAGGCAGATTCTTTACCCACTGAGCCACCTGGGAAGCCCGAAAACTAGATGCTGCTGCTGCTGCTGCTGTCGCTTCAGTCATGTCCAACTCTGTGCGACCCCATAGACGGCAGCCCACTAGGCTCCTCTGTCCCTGGGATTCTCCAGGCAAGAACACTGGAGTGGCTG
>NW_011494821.1:1550265-1550839 GCF_000754665.1 Bison bison bison | reverse complement strand
CCTTCTCCAATGCATGAAAGTGAAAAGTGAAAGTGAAGTCGCTCAGTCGTGCCCGACTCTTAGCGACCCCATGGACTGCAGCCTACCAGGCTCCTCCGTCCATGGGATTTTCCAGGCAAGAGTACTGGAGTAGGGTGCCATTGCCTTCTCCGGAAAACTAGATGAGAAAGGTCCAAATTGCCCAACACTGGGCCTTGCACGCAGTAGGTATTCTCACAGAGGAATGGGCCATCCTCTGCCTCCTTCCTCCCACCCTGTGGGCATCAGCCAAGGCTCGCTCAATAATTCTTCCACCCATCTCTCCCACACCTATTACTTGAACACCTACTGTGTACAGGGCACCACGTTCCAGGACACTCAGCCTTATTTCCACTCTGCTTCTCCAGTGGCTCTGGCAAACAATGAGCAATTCGAGTCCCTGCCCCTCCCCCAGGCAGAGAGATGAGAGGAGTCTATTGAGTGTGTGCAAAGGAGGCAGTGGGCGGAGAAAACTTCTCACTGCTTGGGGAAACGCTGAACAAACCTTTTTATTTTTTGCCCACAGCAAAAATTTCATAAATAAATAAATGAAGTG
>NW_011494821.1:1535582-1550165 GCF_000754665.1 Bison bison bison | reverse complement strand
CATCATAAATAAATAAATAAAGGAAAATCAATAGCGTTTTCTGAGCGTGGCTTGGCAGAGCCAAGGATCTGGACACTCAGAAAAGACAATGGATGGTGTCCCAGCCAGGGAGGGTGATGCAGAGCCTGGGGGTGGGGCAGTCCCTTAGGAGGAAGGGGGAGGGGAGGTTGCCCTCAGTGGAGGGTGTTCTCCTGGACATAGGGGGGTTGTTCCCTCAGGTGCCTTGCAGCCCCCAGGAAGGCTCCTCCCCACCTCCCACCTCCTCTGTCGAGCCTCAGGGGAGGCTTTGCCTCTGCGAGAATGCGCCCAGAATTTCACCGGGGGGCCAGGCCCACATCTCCTTCTTAGGGTTCCTGCCACATGGGGACAGGAGACAGGAGGCTTTCACTATTCTTACACACCCCTGCACACACACACACACACTCACACAGCCTGCTTCCAGAGCTCAGTGCTTCCTCTTGCACTAGAAAAGCTCTTCAACATTCTATGAGATCGTAAGCAAGTCACCTCCCTTTTTGAAACCTTAGCTTCTCCATCTGTAAAATGGACACATCCCTTGAGTTGTCCTGCCTGGAAGAGTCAGAGGATCTTATTTCTCTCCCTCTGATCCACCACAAGGACCAATGTGACTGGGACACCTATCCCCCCATGCTTTTTCTGGATGAGGCGTGAGTCGAGGATTTTTTCCTGGATGGGAGGGGGGACAAGCAGTCACTCTGGGTGTCCACGAGTTCATGTCCAGGGGCACCAGTGAGGAAGCACCGGGTAGGAGAGAAAACACCATGCTTGCAACCCAACAGACCTGGACTCGAATCCCAGGGCAACAGTTGAGTATCTATGTGACCTTGGGCCAGTAACCGGGCCCATTCAAGTCTCAGTTGCCTCATGGGTCATCGGAGGGCAATAATATTAATGCCATAGAGTGTAAGGAGACGGAGGGAAGATGATGCATAAAAAGGACCCAGCATAGGAGCTCGCCTACTCCTAGCTCTTAAGACCTTTCATCATAGAGGTAGGCCGCAGACCACCCTCTGGACACGCAGAGCATGTGAGAGTCTGGTTCCTAAAACTCCCACTTTGGCTCCCCCTCCAAGGCCTCAAAAGCTCAGGATCAAGCAGAGGTTGGAAGCCCCTCTCCCAAGTAGCCCTTGTGGTCCTTTGTCATTTTGGGGTGGGGGGGTGTGATTGCTTTACAATGCTGCGTTAGTTTCTGCTGTACAACAAAGCGAACCTGCTACAAGTATACACGGACCCCTCCCTCTTGGACCTCCCTCCACCCCAACCCCGCATGCTCCATCCCACCCATCTAGGTCATCACAGAGCACCAAGCTGAGCTTCCTGCGCTTTCTAACAGGCTCCCACTAGCTATCTGTTTTACACATGGTATTGTATATGTCAATCCCCATCTCCCAGTTCGTCCCACCCCCATCTTCCCCCACCGAGTCTGCAAGTCCGTTCTCTGCGTCTGTCTGTGTCTCTATTCCTGCCCTGCAAATAGGTTCATCTGTCCCATTTCTCTTGATCAGTCACATAAAGAAAAGAACCGCTTTGAGGACTCAGTGGCCCCAACAGGGCCCTAACCCCGGAACCAGGACCCCCTTGGCCACAGCTGCCGTTGCTGTCAGAGCTGCAGTGACATCCAGCCCCGGCACCTGGGGCCGCTGGGCTTGCCGAGAGTGTACAATAGCATGACAAGCCCCATCAGTATCTGTGACTCGACTCCACCCGCCCCAAGGACCCCGTGTCATTTCTCTACAGAAAGCGAATCTGTGTCCTGACCCTCAATCAGAAGGCCGCTGGCTTTCTGGAAGCCAGCTCTCCTGTTGCTGTGAATTAGTGAAAAGCCATCACAAGAACTGCGACCTCCGGCCTCTCTCACTGCCATCCATCCTCTCCCACAAAGCCCTCATCCCACCTCGTCCCAGACTGACACCTTCATCACAGCAAGCGGTGGAAACCAGCAGCCTGGGTACCACCCGGCAATAGAGTGCACACCGCGCTCTGCATCTGTGTTCCTGCTCTTCTGCAGACACTGGCTGGATCATGTCCTCTAAATTTCTCATATTGACGATCTCACCCCCAATACTTCAGAATATGACTGGATGCGGAGACAGGGCCCTTCAAGAGGAAATGAAGTTAAAATGGGGCCATTAGGATAGGCCATAATCCAGTCTGACTGGTGTCATTATAAGAAGGGATTAAGACCCAGACACACACAGATGGAGTGATGACACAGGGAAATGAAGGCCATCGGCGAGCCAGAGAGACAGGCCTCGGAAGAAGTCAACCCTGCCAACACCTTGATCTCAGACTTCTAGCCTTCAGAACTCAGAGAAAATAAATTTCCGTTGTTTAAGCCACTTGGCAGTCTGTGGAACTCAGTTATGGCAGCCAAGCAGGTCACTTCCTGTGCCCTCTGCCTGGACTGTCCTTTCCCAGACACCCTCATGGTTTTGTCTCTCACTTTCTGTAAGACCTCTTCCGTGAGGCCTTCCAGGGCCACCCCATTTCCAGTTGCAAGTCCCTCCTGCCATCACTGAGACACGCCATAACCCCTCACTGTGTTGTCTGCTTTTGTTTCGTGCATGTAACTTGCCTCAGCAGAATGCTCTGGCCTTCTCTCAGTCCATCCTGCCCTCTTCTTCTCCCACCCTGCCGCATGTCCACAAGTCCTTTCTCTGCATCTGTGTCTCTATTCCTGCCCTGTAAGTAGGTCCATCATGATTTAACATATATACACTATCATTTAGTGGGAAGCCGCTGTGTAGCACAGGGGCTCAGCTCTGTGCTCTGCAATGGCCTAGAGTGGTGGAATGGGAGTGGGGTGGGAGGGAGGGGATATATGTATCCATACAGCTGATTCATGTTGTTGTACAGCAGAAATTAACATAGCACTGTAAGGCAATTATACTCCAATTGAAAAAAAATCAGACCGTAAATATTAAAAATAAAAGTTTGTTAATGAAAAAAAAAAAAAGAATGCTCTGACCTTGATGTACCACCCAGCCTGTTTGGTGAATGGTTATCAGGACGCACAGCAGCTCCCTCCCACCAGTTTCCTCGGCCCCTTCCCACTCATCTCTCCCTCCCTCCTCCTAGTCTGATTCCCATCAGCACGGATGAGTTTTGTCTATTCTAGAATGGCCTATAAATAGAATCCCTCAGCGCATATGTTTGTGAGTCTGGTTCCTTTCAGAAAAAAAATAGTTTTTAAGTCCATGCATGTTGTTTTATCTGGCAGTAGATTGCTCCTTTATATCGCTGAGTATTATTCCGTGTGTGCACATAACAGTTTGTGGATTCATTCACTTGATGGACCCCTGGGCTGCTTCCAGTTTTACCTATTATGAATCTTGCTGCTATAAACATTCCTGGACAAGAATTTCAGTGGATACACATCTTCATTTCCCACGGGAAAATACCATAAGGATGTAAGGTTTCTGCTTTCTTCTCCACAGCGCTTGTCATCATTCAGTATACTATTTCACTTATTTTTCGTGGTTTACTATCTGTCTTTGGGGTTTCCCTGGTGGCTCAGATGGTGAAGACTCTGCCTGCAATGTGGGAGACCCAGGTTCAATTCCTGGGTCAGGAAGATCCCCTGGAGAAGGGAATGGCTACCCACTCCAGTATTCTTGCCTGGAGAATGCCATGGACAGAGGAGGCTGGCAGGCTACAGTCCATGGGATCACAAAGAGTCAGACACAGTTGAATGACTAACACACATACACACACACACACACACACACACACACAGTCTGCCTTTATCCACGAGAATGTAAGCTGAGATTTTTGAGTGCCTGGCGTGCTTTGCTGCATTCTCAGTACCCAGAACAGTACTGACAACATGGTGGATGCTTAATGAATGTTGGATGGAGGAACCAAGGAATGAATGAATGAACGTCCTTTCTAGATCTCAACTCCCCCCAAAGTTGTTGGCAATACACTTGGACATGAGCCTTCTGTGGGTCACTTGTGCCCCAGGCATGAGTAAAGAGAAGAAAGTCTGCTCCATCTAAGCAAACTCTCTGACAACAGGAACCCCAGGGGGCTCTGCCATCCTGAGACTTCTGTTCAGACAAGAATCTCAGCCACATGGTAAAAAAAAAAAAAAAGTCTGCTCTTGGGCTGGCTCTGTCTCCCTCCCTGGTGGTAGTGGCTGATGTTGAGGCCTCAGGAGCCTGTATCCCTGGGCTGCCCCCACCAGTGACCTGAACCTTTTTGCTTCCTTGAGTGGATTAAACTGTCAGGTTTCCGGGTGTTTGCAGAGCAACGGGAGAGCTGCAGACAGTAATGTGGTTTTATTTACAACATAACCTCTTCAGCAACATCACTAGATCCTGAAAACACAGAACAGTTTTTAGCCCCTTGGGGATTTCTAAGACAGGATTTCCATAAAAATTAAATATTGATAAATCTTATCTTGCTGCCGACCTCCTTGTTTCCTGTACCTCCACCCCAAGCTCCAGAGAGAGACAGAGAGACAGAGAGAATGTATGTGCAGAGAGAACAAAGAGGAGAAAATGAACCAAGAAAGCAAGGCAGAAAAATGGGAGCACAGGCGTGGCACTGTTTCAAACAGATGAGGGGTTCGAAAGGGAGCCGGCTCAGCCTGTGTCCGAGGGCAGGGGGGATATACATTCTCATCCTGGTACTTCCTCTACAGCTTGAGGCTGGGTGCCCAGGATGGGAGCTCGGGTGCGGGCTGGGGCTGTGGTGTGGGTGGGCATTCAGCCTAGAGCCAGGTCATGACATGGCCAGGGCTGGGCTCTCCAAGTGGTGGGGCGTGTACATGCATGTATGCTCAGTCCTGTCTGACTCTTTGCAACTCTATAGACTGTAGCCCACCAGGCTCCTCTGTCCATGGGATTCTCTAGGCAAGAATATTGGAATGGATTGCCATTTCCTCCTCCAGGGGATCTTCTGCACCCAGGGATTGAACCCGTGTCTCTTGTATCTCTGGCGTTGGCTGAGATTCTTTACCACTGCGCCACCTGGG
Organism: Bison bison bison; assembly: GCF_000754665.1. NCBI lineage: Eukaryota > Metazoa > Chordata > Mammalia > Artiodactyla > Bovidae > Bison > Bison bison. Next base: position 1,545,166 of record NW_011494821.1, on the reverse strand, counting down.
AATCCCTGGGTGGGGTGGAGATCCATAGGCAAAGGCTTGGCCGTGGCCAAGGGGTCAAGGAGTGGACATTTCCACCAGGCAAGGAGTGAGGCCCCGAGCAGCAACCCCTCTGGGATCTCCTCTCCTCCATCCTTGCTCTTCTCTAGGCATCTTTCTCAGGATCTCTAGGATTACGCAGCATCACCCCAAACTTCAGAGACAGGAGCTTCAGGTTTCAGAAGGGGAAACTAAGGCTTGGAGGCAGGTGGAAGGAAGCCCACAACAACCTCAGACAGTCAGGGTATGTGAGTGGGAGCAGAGGCCAGCCTTCCAGACTCCTAGTCCGGGGCTTTGCCATACACCACACTTGACCCCTGGGAGGCAAACACGTGAAGGCAGTAGATTTGTGATGAAATCCGTGAACCAGCATGGAGGTTGGCTTTGACCAGTCTCTCGCTTCCAGAGGCAGAACTGGGTAACATTCAAGACACAAAAAGGAGAGGAGATGCCCATGGAGGGAGATGGGGGGTGAAGGGGTTGACTCTTGTTTTCAGGCAAATGTCAGATTGAATGTAAACCTACTGATCCTGGAACTGAGAGCATGTTTCCCTCTGACCTGAGTGCAGGTGCGGAGCTGTGTGGTTTGGAAAGGCAGTTATGGGAAATGGACCCAGTTCAAGGCTTGTCATAAGGAATCCCGGGCTTTGCCAAGCCCTCCTCCAGGGGATCTTCTAGACCCAGGGATAGAACCCATGTCTCTTATGTCTCCTGCATTGGCAGGCAGGTTCTTTACCACTAGCACCAATTGGAAGCCCCAAGAATCCCAGGTTTTGAATCCCATTTACATGACTGTCAACAAACTATTGGGCAGTGTGAGCCTTGATTTTATCATCTGTAAAAGGGGGGCATAGCTTAATGATTAAGGGTTCTGGTATGAGTTTAAATTCAGACAGATGGAGTCTTGACTTCTCCAGCTATAAGGGGATTTGTGGATGGAATGAAATACAGTCATCTCTTGGTATCTGCAGGGAATAGGTTCCAGAACCCACTGCTGATAACAAAATCCTCGGCTCCTCAAGTCTGTGGTTCTACGTCCGCGGATTCAACCAGTGGCTGATGATGTAAACGGTGGTACCTTTTCATTGAAAAAAAATCTATGTACCAGTGGACAAGTGCAGTTCAAACTGTGTTCTTCAAGGGACAACCATACTATTAAGGTGTCTTTCAGAGAGTAGATTCTCGGCAGATTGGTTGGTCTGAGTCTGGGGTGGGCTAACACATGGAGTGTGGTGGGGGCGCTGGGCAATCTCCCTGTATCCACTCTTCTTCACTGGAAGCACTGACTCACTAGTCCCCTTCCATGTCTCCAGCCTCAAAGGTGCCACCTCAAGATAGCTTGGGGCAAATGTCAGAGTGTCCCCTAGGGACTGTCCCCTTGGGCAATGGCTCTTCACAGACTGGAGCCCCAGACATCAGACAGAGGTACTAATTCACAAAACCCAGATCCTTACAGACCCAATCCTTGGCAGAGACGTGAAATTTCATGCCCAGTGGAGGGAATGGAGCCACGCAGGATGGACTGCATCTATCAAGATCTAAGGGGATTTGGTCAGGCCACCGCCCAGCAGAGAACAAGCAGGCTCAGAGTTAATCTGTGCCTTTCCACTGCACAAGCAGCTGGGTTAGCGCCTCCGTTAAATGGACAAAGGAAAAAAAACTCAGAAGATACATCGATGGGAAAACATCCAGGTGGTTACTATTCTGTATGCAGAACTCACACACCCCAAAAGAGGCTAAAAGGGGGCAGGCGGAAAGGATAACACCTCTCCCTGCGATGCCTTTCTCGGTAGAACTACTAGCGGTTGCTGAGAGAACAAGCCTCAGATCACAAGGCTTAATAGCTGAAGCTTCACACGTTAGTAACCTATTTACAGATGGTGCTGGATTTCACACATCAGCCCTGCCATGGAACACACGCTCCCATCAAGGGCCTGTCTACTTGTGCACCAATACGGGGCTTCAAAATTAATGACCCCTCACCCAAATGGGCAGCACTGCAAACAGCTAAGCTCATTCTCACCTTCTGTCCAAATGAAGGAGGTGACAGGATCCGGAGGACTGAGAATGAGCAGGTTTTCTTCCAGCTCCAACACGATCGCAGAAAATTAGACAAGATCATTTTACTGTGTTTAAAAACACATTTACATAGGTCAAGTTGCTCTTGTTGGCAGACAGTCAGATCATTAAGATGCTGATGTGGCCCAAAATGTTCTTTCCTTGTCAAACTACATTCTGGGAGCTCCCCAAATCCATTGTAACTAACTAGCAAAGAGAAAAAAAAAAAGCAGAGATTTTTATCGGGAGCCACAAATAAACCTCAGATGGTGCTCAAAACTGGGGCATGGCACAAGGAAGGCGCCCCCTCTTTTCCTGATTTTGTGCCCCACCTCTGGCATCTGCTGCTCCTGGCGCCCCTGCCCAGTCAGCCCTAATTAAGCCTGTAGCCCCGACTCCCCGATTTAGCTGTGCCCCATTTAACATTCTGCTGTGAGCATTTCCATCATAAAAGACTTTGAAAACATTTTCAATGGCTGTATTATAGTCCACTGTATGGCCATGGCATCACGTAACCATTCCCACATTGCAGTATATCCGAGCTTGTCTAGAAGCCAAATTAGGATGAGATGAAGCTGCAACTGGGATGTCTCTGCAGCCTTGGTTGCTGCTGGCCTTTCTGGAGAGGAAGTGCTTGGCACTCCAGGCAGGAAAGCACAGCCAGTAATCCCCCAATTCACCTCTCTCCCTCACCCTCCACATCCAGGAGAGGACAAAGAAAACCCTTCTGGCAAATAGAACTGTGACCTCTGCAGGCCTCAACTTCTGACTGATCCTCCATCCACCAGACCTCAGGGCTGGAGGTGGAATTTGCTCCTTCATCCTCCCTAAATAATTGTTGAAGATAATCCATCACTAGGATTCAGATGCATGGCAAATGTGAGCTGGGTCTTGGCATGGCTGAGCCAATAGGTTCCAGGTGGCCCGCTGGACAGTGGTTCTCAATGGGAGTGCCACAGAGGACCCCTGGCTATGTCTGGAGACAGTCTGGGTTGTCACATCTAAGCATGGAGGTGCTATTGGTCTGTAGCAGGGTAGAGGGATGCTAAATATCCTACAATGTACAGACAGATCCCCACACAAATTAGCTGACCCAACTGATAACAGTTGCAAGGATGAGCAACCCTGACGTAGAGTGAGATCAGGGTCCTAGTCCAGCTCCCACTGAGAGCTGATACGGACCATCCAGAAGGCCTGAGTCCAAGTCATACTCACAACCACAGGGCAGGACGAGGGAGAAGGGAGGAACAGACATTCTGGGGACCAAAGGCTCACTCTCTCAGATAGATGGTGGCTTTACCTGCGAGCACATCTGTAGCATCATCCTCGCCCTACCTGGAATCCCTAATTCCAGAGCCAGGTCACAGGCAAACTTGGGTCACAGTATTGCCAAGGCATCTCTGGGGGTGGCCCCGAGGACCACTGCCTCCCAGAGGGATCCCAGCATCCCACCCACAGCTATGAAGCCCACACCAGTTACACTGCCCACTCCCTGCTGACACCGTCCATAGCTCCCTCTTACCAACTGAAAAACATCTGGATTGAGAGGCAGGCCTCTGAGGCCCATTGCAACCTGTCCCCGCCCTACCTTCCACATGGTGCAGTGGAGCCCTGCATACTGGGTGGGCAGGCTGGCTGCTTTCCCAACCCCCTCACCCCTGCCCAGTTATGTGCATTCCTCACACCCCTCGTTTGCCCTTTGACACTGCCCAGCATCAGTGGCTCAGACAGTAAAGAATCTGCCTGCAATGTAGGAGACCTGGGTTCAGTCCCTGGGTTGGAAAGGTCCCCTGGAGATACCCACTCCAGTATCCTTGCCTGAGAAATCCCATGGACAGAGGAGCCTGACAAACTATAGTCCATAGGGTCACAAAGAGTCGGACAAGACTGACCAACTAACAACCCTTCTAAAAAGTTGCAGTCCTCTTTCCTGAGCCTTCCTCCCAGTCTCCTTCATCTTCATCAGGCACAGACCTTACTCTGATGTATGCCAGAGTCCCTGCTTCCTGTCTTAGCCTCTCTTCGGGGGGACTGGCACCCCCTACCCGGTGTCAGTGTATGCATTTGGCCCCTGTCCCACTAAATGTGTCCTGCCAAGACCTGCTTTCAACATGAAAGCTGGAAATAGTGACTACTCCTCACAGCTGCAACATTCTGTGGATCTAAACAATGGGACCCAAGAAAACAGCCCCCGCCCCCCATCCGACGATACAGGGGAGGCGAGGATAGGAGCCAAGCCGTTAGCACAGATCCTGACACCTGGAGGGCAAAGGTCATTTATGAGAACCCTGGGTGCCCTTTCATCCTTGTTCTATCTGAACAATTCGCAGCATCACTGCCCAGAGCTGAGCAGGTAACCCATCCAAGAAATGCATCTCAAGGGGAGAAGTATGAAGCGTTAAGGTGCAAAATGGCATAAGGTACCAAGAGCCTGCAGGTCTCTTTTGGCACATGCTCCAGTGAGAGACTGCAGCAACCTGGATTTGTGTCAGTACATCTGAAGAAAGGCTGGAAATAGGCGTTGAAGAGTTTAAAAGCTTCGAGTTCTGTGTCTGGGCCCCTCACAGGCTGCCCCAGGGAAGGTGCCCCCATACACTGGGGCATCCACCTGGGATGTGGCTTTGAAACCATCCTCCCCAACAGCAGAGTCTCAGGGGTGCCTTGCTTCTCTCTCACACAGAGCTGGGGCATAAGCATAAAATGAACACAGCTTTTGATCAGGGCGGCACAGCAAAGTTTACTCATAGAACAAGGACCTAGCCCCTCCTAGGAAATGTATCCAGCAGATCCACCACAAACACAGAACTAACCCGCTATAAGGATAGTCATCGCAACCTTGTTTGTAAAAGCAAAAGATTGGAAACAACCTAAATGCTTAACAGTGGGGTGTTTGTTAAGTAAATTATAGGACATCCATGTAATGGCATAGAAGAGTGAGGAAGCGCTTCCTGTGCCAATTTGGAGCAATCTGTAAGACACAGGGAAGGAGAGGGGGCAGGGTAGTGCGTATGGCTTGTCACCATCTGTGGGGTTTGTAACGCCATCCTGACTCTGTAAAGGAACAACTGCCTGAACGTTCACAGAATTTCTCTGAGAGGGGAAGGGAGAGGTTAGGCCCATCACCTGCACCCAAGGAAGGACAGAGTGGATGACACAGAGGGGTGAGAGGAAGACTTTCCCCTGGACACCTTTGGGTGTCCTTTCACCGTGTTCCACGCGAGCATCTTATCTATGGAAAATAATTCAAAGCACCAAAGACGCACAGCTGTGAGGCTGCCGGCTCCCTTCCTCTTGCTTCTTTTCCTGTCTCCTCCTCGACAGCCCACCCACCTGTCCCCTTCCTCCACCGATGTCACACTGAGAGGCAGCAGCATGAAAAGCATGGGGCATGGGGTTAAGAGTGGGATGTAGGGGGACGTCCCTGTGGTCCAGTGGTTAAGAATTCACCTGCCAATGCAGGAGACAGGGGTCCAGGAAGATCCCACATGCCGTGGAGCGACTAAGCCCGTATGCCACAACCACTGAGCCTGCACGCCTAGAGCCTGTGCTCTGCAACAAGAGAAGCCACCGCAACGAGGAGGCCTCGAACCACCTTGAAGAGTAGCCCCTGCTCATCGCAACTAGGGAACGCCTGCACACAGCAGTGAAGACCCTGTGCAGCCAAAGAGAAATAAATTAATTAATTAAATTGTATATATATATATACGAGAAGGAAATGGCAAACCACTCCTATATCCTTGCCTGGAACATCCCATGGACCGAGGAGCCTATGGGGGGCGGGGTGGTGCTGCAGTCCATGGGGTTGCAAAGAGTCAGGCATGACTGAGCGACCAACAGACAGACAGATAAGAGTGGGATGTAAAGCCGGTCCCTCCATGCTTGTGCATGAGAACTCTCACTCCTGCAAACCTGCGCTGGCTCTGCAGCAAGCGGGGGTCAGACTATCCCCCTTCACAGAGTGCTGGGAGAATCAGAGCTGACCAGCAGGGGGAAGGCTGCAACCCAGCGTCCAGCACACAGGAAGATGCCTGTACATCTGTTGACTCGGGAGGCCAGCAGATCTGGAGCAGTTAAGTTCCTCTGATTACAGTGGGGGTCTTTCCAGGGAGCTGCTCTGAACTGCAGGTGTGAAGGAAGCCCGGAGTGGGAGGTCTGCTTCCCTGCTGTGTGAGCAGGTGTCCTTGCCACCTCTACTGGCTCTGGTCCCACCAGCGGGAGAGGGGGAGAAGGGGGCCCCAGTCCAGGTGTCTGTGAATCAACAAAATGGTCTTCTCGGATCCCAGTATTGTGTCTCATGAGCCCTGACACCAAGACACCCTTGGCAGTGGCTTTGGAAATGCTGGAGATGGAAGAGAGACACTTCAAAGGCTGTGCTTGTGCAAGAGGAAAGCATGTAGGAAAAAGGCTTTGTCTCACCCAAATCCAAGGGAAGCATCTCAAGGGGGCTGAGAGCACAGAGCAGAGGGAGGGCGGCCCATGGCGGGCATGTCTTTGTGTCCAACTCCACGTGTTTTCACTGAAGTCTACGCCCTGCACCCTTCAAAGCACCAGAAGGCTACAGAACTAGGCAGAGTTCAATTCCTGGCTCTCCCCCTTCCTGGCTGTGTGACTTCAGGCAGAATGCTTAAGCTTTCTGTTTCCTCACCTGCAAGATGCAGTTACTCAGAACACCTATCCCATTCGGTTGTCAAGAGGATTAAATGGGTTAACCCATGTGAAGTTGGAACAGAAACTGGCATGAAATAAATGATGAGTACCGGTTAGGACTGTTGATAACCATCGTCATCCCCATCACAGCCAGGACCCGCCTGTCTCCTAGCCCCACTCGGTTACACTGCCACGTCTTACAGTCCCACCAAAGCCAGTGGACCCCAGGATTTGGAGCAGCCCCAAGTCCTAGCCTACTGCCACTCAGGGCCATTTCCAGGGCCATAGCATCTGGCCCAGTCTGGAGATCTCGGGTCTCCAGCCTCAGATCTCAAAGCTCTTGGGGCAGCCTGCAGGTCTCACCAGCCCTGCTTCACACCCCATCCCAATCATGCCATGTGCAAACCCCATCTGGCCTTGATCGATGTCTCCCACCCCAGAGCTGACATGCGGTGGAGGCGCATGGCCTTTGGTACCCAGTCCAGCCCTTGCACAGAGTCACACTCCATGCCTCAGCCCTGGCTGAGAGACCAAAGGGACTTGAGCGACTACAGCCCCTGAAGTTGGATTCTTGGCCCAATGCTGTCAGTGCCAATAACAGAAAATCCATCAGCACTCCCCAAGTCCCGAGCCAGCATCTTCCGGCTTCCAAACCAAGTCAATTTAACATCTGACACTTGTGCCAAGAGCTCACGTCGGGAAAGGCACGATCCTTTCAGTTTTACAACCTTCACTGACAATCCCCCACCCAGGCTCAGATCTCAGCATCAGCCGGGTCCCTGCTGGCATCCTCAGTGACTCTGCTGCAAAGCCTGCCTCCCTCCCTCCTGAGCTCCCACCCGGGATCCAAGGAGGACAGAGAGCTGCAGTTCCCCACGGGCACCTGCCGCTCCCTGAGACTACCATTCTGGCTGGATGGCTAAAGGACAGAGCTGTGAAGTCATAATTCCTCTTACTTTCTGGGAGCAGAATCCGGAGCACGTCTCCACAGTCACGTTGGCCTGTACCAGGGAGTCGGGGAAGGCATGCGTGATATTCTCTGGCAGTCGGAAGCAGCCCCGGTACGTGACAGTCCTCCCTGCGGGGAAGGAAATGGGGATCTGGTGAGAAGCAGTGCCTGCCCTTCTTGGGGCCTGACCCAGGGGAAATGGCAGCTTCAGATCCTGAAATAGGTGGAATTGCACTCAGGAGGAGCAGATTCCAAATCGGAGAGGGTAAACTGCCCAGACAGGCTGTGGTCAAGCCAGGCTCCTGAGAGAAACCAGACCCCAGAACCTTGCTCACCAGGATCACTGACAAGGGACCACTTGGCTGAAGCTGCTGAACTCATGACCTGCTACTCCCGCCAGCCCTCGGGGGACAGTGTCCATCCTTCCCCCCTCCCTCCTTTCTTCCCTTTCTCCCTTCCTTCCACAAATCTGTTGATTTTTTTTTTTTCTTTTTCACCATGCTGTGCAGCATGTGGGATCCTAGTTCCCTGATTAGGGATTGAACCCATGCTCCACTGTGAGTACCTCCCTGCAGCCTGGGGGGAGGCAGCATCTGGGTCACCCTTTTGCACCCCACACCCAGTCCTGACCCTGACATACAGCAGGTGCCCTATACATGCTGAGAGGTAAGGATGCAGCATGAGCTGTGAGAAGTCAGTGATATAAGATGCTGCTGGCAGAACCTCAGCTGCCTCTAGACTTCAGGTGTGGCACAGGCTGTCACTCCCATTTCACACCCTTCTCCCCAGCTCCCCAGGTGAGAGCCCCAGGCCACTTAGAGCAGGAGGGCACCTCCAAGATGGAGCCACAGATGACCTACTCTGCCCCTTCCTCTGATCTCAACCTGAAGCTCAGGTCAAACAGACAAGTTTTTCTGTCTCTGGCAGGTGTTTGTTTGCTTTAATCTAAAATTTCACTGATGTACATACTTCAGTGAAATTGAATCCAACTTCACAAAGAAGTTTCAATCCAGGTCCCTACCTTGGCGGACTCAAAACCTCCTTTCCTGTCCTCCGTGGACCCTAAAACCTAAGCCGTGTGGCCACCAAGACCAGCAGCTTCCCCCATGAAGACCCAGTGCTGCACCGCATCGTTGACTGTCTTCATCTCATCACCATGATTCCTAGTTCCCAATGGAGCCGGGGATTTCCTTACTTTTTTGATAGTTCAGCTTTGCATTTACAACAACACATGTTCAGTTTTACCCAGCACTTTCACGGGCTTCCCTGATAGCTCAGTTGGTAAAGAATCCACCTGCAATGTGGGAGACGTGGGTTCGATCCCTGGATTGGAAAGATCCCCTGGAGAAGGGAAAGGCTACCCACTCCAGTATTCTAGTCTGGAGAATTCCAGGGACTGTATAGTCCATGGGGTCGCGAAAAGTCGGACATGACAGAGTGACTTTCACTTTCACCAGCATTTCAGGGTGTTGTATAGCTAGGAAACATTCCTACTATCTGGTCCGCCCCGGGTAATGAAAGTCTGCCTCAGCACTTGACAAAATAGACTGGAACCCAAAGATGGGAGGCCACACAGCATGTCTGAGAAACACCTAGACCAAGGCTCTGGGCCTCCTGATTGGTTTTTCTCTCCTGCAGAGGACAAGGAAAGATGTGGTTTGGTCATGAACTCAAGCGATCTTTGGCAGACCCTAACACCTCGCCCCCTGCCACAAGCCTGTCCAGGGAAGGTGGTAGGGAAGGCAGAGCACAGGTTCCGTCCCACAGAATTTAGATGAAGGGCTGTGGATGCAGAGGTGGCAGAGAGCAGGGGCAGACAGAGCTGAGGGAGAGGCTGGCGCACTCACGCTTCCTGGAGCCGGGCTGCAGCTCCTCCACGCGGTACACGGAGAGC
>NW_011494821.1:1527952-1535482 GCF_000754665.1 Bison bison bison | reverse complement strand
CGGCCCACACCTCCGCACACGGAGCTCTTCTCCCCTTTGCACTCGTGGTTACACTCCTCCGGCCCGACGCTCATCGCTGGGAGTCGGTTCCCACAGTAGCACTCGGCCCCAGCCTCCAAGCCAGCATAGATGTAGGACCTGCAGGTAGAGCAGGGCCTGGGGTGAGTCCCTAGCCTGGCCCGGGGCACTGAGGTCTGGATCCAGGAATGGCCACTGGGTCTGGGGCCTGGAAAAGGATGAGTCCTGGAATCTCAGGACAGGAACCCCAGGTCTCCTGACACTGAGCCCAGAGCTCTTTCCACAATCCCCTGCCGTCTCGTCAGTAAACCTTCTTTGTTTTGGACAACTGCATCTGATCGGTCGAGCTCTAACCACACTCCAAAAGCCAACTGGCAGCAGAAGCACCACCTCAGGGACACCACTCCTACTCTCTGGGATTGCCTATTAGCCTTATTTCCAGTGGAGCTGACCGTTAGGGCCCCCCACTTACCGCTCAGCACATGCGTCCTGGCAGTGGGAGACAGTCATCTTTCTCAAGTCAAAAAACACAGACCCCTTCAGAGTCCGCTCCTGGCCGTCGTCACTGAAGCATCCCACATAGGTGCCTGCAGGGAGTGAGGGAGAACCACAGCAGAGACTCAGACACCCTGGAGAGTGGGAGGGTCCTAATTCCTGAACCCACCCTTGGTATTTCCCTTCCTGGCTATGACACTTCTCAGAGAAGCCCAGGGGACAAGGTTGTGGTCCAACCTTCCCCACAGTGCTTCTGGACACTTCCAACTTGTTCCCTTCCTGCCCTCTTTCTTAGTTAATGGCCAACAGTCCTGTAGACACCCTGCCAGGAGCCTGGCATCAGCCAGAACACAACTTTCTTCTGCCAGCCCTCACCTGGTTTAATTAAGTCTGGCTGGTTTAATTGCTTCACCTGGACCCCTCTCCTTTTCATCCCTACCCTTCCTAGGCCGGGAGAGGCCTGTCTGCCTCCATGAATGAACTGATGGGCAGACTCTTTTGCCTCCTTGTGATCCAGAAGGAAGAAATGAGTTACGCAAAGTCTGATCTTAGTTAATATAGAGATTTTGCAAACAGGGAGAGCTAGTCCAAGAGAAAAAACAAATCTGCTGGGACATCCCTTGTGGTCCAGGGGTTAAGACTTCGCCTTCCAAGGCAGGGGGTGTGGGTTTGATCCCTGGTCGGGAGCTAAGATCCCACACGTTATGCGGCCAATAAATAAATAAATAAACCAAAGCAATATTGTTAACAAATTCAATCAAGGCTGTAAAAATGGTTCACATGAAAAAAGAAAAGAAAATAGCAGCCATCGCAGGAGGGCAGAAGCCCCCATCACTGGAGGTGTATAAGTGGCGTCTATTAACATGTAAGAGGGCTGTTCTGTGTGGGAATCCTTAGGACCATGGGACCCTGAGCCCTCACCAGGTCAGGCATCTCCAGCACATCCTCGGAAGGGGACAACGTTGAGGGGCAAGGCTGCACAAAGCAGTGACCCAGTGGTGCACGTCAGTGGGAAACAGTCCTGCCCTGCCACACCCCAAGACAGGGAGCTGCCTCCCAGAAATGCACAGCGAAGCCCGGAGAACCTGAACGCTAACAAGTGCATTCGGTGTGTAAATGTCACACGCACCACAGCGCATTGAAGGAACTATGCATTAGGAGTTTGCAAACACGCCATCACACCGTCCGAGCTGTGACCGCACACCCACAAGAGTTGTGCCCAGATCTGGATCGGGCACCCATGATGAAGATGCTGCCGGTCTCCCGGGAAACATTGGCACTAAGCTCCAGGATGTCTCAAGTGGCGTCTGAGCAGCACACTGTAGCCTCTGGAAGTTGGGCGTTTCCGGGAAGCATTGTGCCCAAGGCCTCCCCACAGCCGGCCAACTCCCAAACAGCTTTGCGGGGAGGAGTGACCATCTCGTCCACCAGTCCTGGATCTCCCAGATCAGGCGTGACTGGTGCTGATTACTCCTGCCAAGAAGCTGGCCCAAAACAGAAGCTCAGGGCCACCAGCTGAATGGTTTGAAGGAATGAGTCTGCCAGCCACATTCCTGGGAACGTGAATCAGGGAGTGACTTTCCTGGATATGAACAGCATGCTTAAATCTGTCTCTGACCTTGACTAAATAATTTCAACATTCTATGCCTCAGTTTCCTCAACTGTCAAATGGATAAATGCACCCCTCCCCCTTCCCTTGCTCATTTCTCCCGCCCACATGGTCATGTCCCTGCTCCTTCCTGCACATCCAATCTTTGCTTTCTACTCATCCTTGATGGTATGGCTTACAGCCCTGACGACTCTAATCTTTTGCAGCCTCTCATTTCCCTGCACTGTCACATTAAGTGTCTGAAAAGCTTGCTGTCACGCAAATCCTGATCATTAACTGTTGTTAAAAATTGTGTACACCTGTGTGTTTCGTCTCTGTACCATGACCTAAGGCTCACTGAGGGCAGGGATCACAACTTCCCCTTAGCTGGTGACTTGCTGCCAAGGTCAGACATGATGCCAATAGTGGGTCAGAAATCCTAAAATCCACACTGACATCCTGTGAGGGTGCAAGAGGGAAAGCAGGGAGCCCACATGCAAGGAGGGGCTGGTCCCACTGGCTATACCAAAGTGCAATTCCCAGGGCCCCTGGTTAAAAAAGGCCAGGCAGGGGAAGATGGCCAAGATGGTAGAGACAGGACTCTCTGTCTCGCCAGAAATGGTTGAAGATCCAGAAACCTCAGATTAGAGAACACTGGGCTGCAGCAAAAGCAAAGACCTTCAACGTCTGCACAGGGTCCTGCTCCCTTCCAGGCTATGACCCTCTTGAGGCCACCTTCACTGGGATGCCCGCCAGCACACACATGGCCACACACAGTATCCATCCATGGATACAAGCTCCACTCCTCTACTCGGCGCTCCAGACACCACGGCCATGCAAGTTTCTCTCTCTTAATATAAATCTCAGGACTACCGAGACCAAAAAGCTTTTACCCAGGTCAGCGAGAATCAATTGTTCTCCTTAGCCTGCCTACTTAGTAAAAGAAAACTAATATTTGAGAGATTTCTGACATGTGTTGCTCAGCAAAGAAGAAATTCTATTACAGCTTTCAAGTAAACATCCAAAACACAAGCTCGGGGGTTGTTAAACATTTATCACCACTGATGGGAAATTAACCAGAAGGTTCTGGTCACCAAGAGGGGACTGGGCTCACGACCCCTGGAGGCTGAGATTGGCACATATACACACTTGCGGGGCGGGGTGTGGGGATGGGGTGGGAAGAAACATCTCTTGGGAATGGGCTGCCTTAGATTCAAATCCAGGCTCTGGCTGTGTGACCTGGCATGTGTAGCCTCTACTTCCACGTCTGTAAAATGCACATATGGTCCCACAGAATCCATGGGGCGGTTGTGAGAATTCCACGAGATAACATGGAAAGTTATCTAATGCAGGCGTGGCATGTAGCGTGAGCGCAGGGGTGACTGTTACTGTTGTAATGTGTCATTATTAATAATAAACACTTTTAGATTACTTTACTTCCCCGAAATGCAAACCCTTCATCATTAAAATGGTGATAGCACGGCTGACATCATAAGGCTGTTTGAAGATTAAATTAAATGAGATAACAGATGTCCATCTAGGCAGAACAATGGTTGGCACACAACAGATGCTCGGATAAGCGACAGCTATTATTATTCTCATCCTACACTGTAACCTGGGGCCGGGTGTGCCGATGGCTCTGTAAATTTAGCAGTGCACATTAATAAAAGAGAAAGAAAGGGTTTCGAGCAGTCAGGGTTGGGTTCTTCAAAAACAAGGAGAGGCTAGCCATCTCCCAGCCGGCTGGTGGGTGGAACTGACCAGTCTGGAGGAACACCCACGCCCGGCTGGCCCCGTCTCTGTTTGTAGCAAGACCCAGATACTCCCCTCATTCGTGAGGAGGAGGTGAGCCTTTTTTCCTGGAAAAATAATGAATGGCTTTTCTAACTCCCTGACAGAGGCGAGAATGTGTAGAAAGAAAGGACTTCCCAGGGATGCACTGGGACACATTCTGAGGCGGATTTATTACTTTCGGCTGCAACGGAGGCGATGCATTATTGTCTGTGACTCTGCATCTGTTCATTTGCACATCAAAATGGACATGCCGTGAAGCTATTAACGATGGCTTCGGAGATATTGGAATGTCTTTGGAAATTACTATCAATAAAAAACAAACTGGCTATGGAGAAGTTACTATTTTTCCCCTAGTAAACTTACTGACATTTTATTCCATTATGGATGTTGTCCAAGGTATAATGAAATGCTCAGTGATTGATGGGGCCTCCTGCGGCTTCCAAGGCTTGCCGGATCCCCTTACAGGAGGATGGCGGGCTGCCCGGGGCCGCGAAGAGACGCCCTCTTTGTCTGCAGCTCCAGCAGCTGTCCCGAGGGCGGGCCTCCACCAGGGAGGCCAGCCTGGCTATGCAGGGCCCCACAGAGCCCCAAGAGAGGAAGGGGGCTCCCAGAGGGTTCTAGGGCCAGTGCCCGCCTCTCCCCACTTTCTCTGAAGATCTTTAACTGCGTGACTTCACCACCTCTCCCAGGGTGAATTCTTTCTCCAATCCTGGGGGATATTCAAAATATTGAATAACTAATGGAAGGCATGTACTGGTCTGAATCGCCACCATTCAACACCAGAGCCTGACTGTTCCTGCTGAACTAGGCATTAACTCTTCCGTTGCCAGGTTTGGGGGTCCCCAGGGAGGGTCAATCAGAGTGAAGAAGGTACTCAGAGACTCGGGGCAGAAACCCTGCTGTATAATAGGTGACGGTCTGTCCTGTCTGGATCTCACCACCATCTCTTCAGCTTTTACTACAGCCTCTTGCATCGCCTCTTTAAAAGATGACTTAAAGAGTGCCTGCTGGTTCTCCTGGATGTAGATATTTTACACACAGGGCTGTAAGCAGGTCACCCCGAGTCCTCCTGTCTTCTGGCCAGTCACCCGGAAGCCAGGTTACTAAGAATTTGTCACTTCTGTGTAACGAGCCCCAAGCCTTCTGCATGTACCTCTCTTATGCCTCAGTCATGCTAGGTGGTAATCATTTAGATGCATATCTGATTCCACCACCACAGACGGAGCTCCTCAAGTGTAAAGTGAATAGCACACATGGAGACTCACATGTGCTAAGTGTGGACTGAGAAAAATAAAAAGAGGAATCGTGGCTAATCTGCCAAGGCCATAGAGTCAATAACTGGCAATACCAAGAGACAAATCCAGGTCTGTTTTCAAAATCTATGCTCTTTCCATGGCTTCTTTTTAAGAAATCCACGGTGACTTTGGTCAGTCCTTTATACTTTAGTCGGAGAAGGCAATGGCACCCCACTCCAGTACTCCTGCCTGGAAAATCCCATGGACGGAGGAGCCTGGAAGGCTGTGATCCATGGGGTCATTGAGGGTCGGACATGACTGAGCGACTTTACTTTCAATTTTCACTTTTTACTTTCATGCATTGGAGAAGGAAATGGCAACCCACTCCAGTGTTCTTGCCTGGAGAATCCCAGGGAGGGGGGAGCCTCCTGGGCTGCTGTCTATGGGGTCGCACAGTCGAACACGACTGAAGTGACTTAGCAGCAGCAGCAGCAGTTATACTTCAGTATAAGTGAGCTACACTGGCATCGCCCTGATAGAGACTCGGCTTCTTGATGTGTTGGGAGGAGTTTATAGAAACTACAACTACATGAAATGAGCTACAGAAGTGGTTCCTTGATTCTCCCTCATTCTTACATGGAAGCCTTGCTGAGGAATCCCACACAAGGCTATGACCTAGAGGATTTCAGATGAAACTTCCTTCTGTGGAAGTTTCTTCTATAGAAGGCTTAGTTCTGCAGTCTTCATTGTATCGGGCTACCATCTTCTTCTATATCCTGCCACTGAGGATTCCAAGCTCCAACCATACTTCTTACACTCAGAGAGCAGTTTTCCTGCGATTCGTGGTACAGGATCAAATAAGGTGGTGACAGATGCTGAGACACTGACTGAGATCAGTCACCACTCGTCAGTGGCTCTGACGCTCCCTGGGTGCTCACTTCACACAGGCTCGGTTTCTAGGCCCTGCACAGTCTGGATAACACAGTGTTAAGAGCTCCGAGCTGGAGCCAAGCTGACCCCATGATGGAGTCCCAGTGGCGTGACTCCAGCAGTTCTGGTCAGTGCCCTGCCTGTGTCCCCCAGGCCTTGCTGTCTCCAGGCTGCACCCTAAGATGCAGGTTCTACCCTCATTCCAAGTCCCCATCTGCTCCATAACATACCCTGTACTGGCCACCTCCTCCCCTGTCTCACGTCCCACTCCCTACCCGTGTTCCTGGGGTCACACCCAAAACAAACCACGTCCATGTGAATCCTAGTTTCAGGGTTTGCTTCCAAGGAACCAAAACTAAGAGAATGATCTTGGAGAATTTACTTAACAATTTCCACGCCTCTTCACCTGCAAAACTGAGTTATAATAATAGTGCGTGCATGCTAAGTCGCTTCAGTCGTGTCCGACTCTTTGTGACCCTATGGCCCATAGCCTGCCAGGCTCCTCTGTCCATGGGATTCTTCAAGCAAAAATATTGGACTGGATTGCCATGCCCTCCTCCAGGGGATCTTCCCGACCCAGGGATTAAACCTGTGTCTCTTACATCTCCTTCATTGGCAGGTAGCTTCTTTCCTACTAGCAACCACCTGGGAAGCTCCATAACAATAATAATAGCACCTATAAATACAACACTTACAGGTGTGTGGTCACTGCTACACAAGTGAGCTAATGTTATTAAATAATAATAATTCCTGACTGCCAGTGCATACAATAGGCCCCCTAGTCCAGTGGTCCTCAGCCTCAGTGCACATGCAAACCACCTGGAGACCACGCTGCTCCAGACTGCAGCCCTCACCCCAGAGTTCGAAATTTGGGGAGTCTGAGAGAACCTGAGAACCTGCATTTGCAACAAGCTCCTGGGTGGTGCTGGGGTTGGCAGCATGGGATCCCACTTACTGAACTGCTGCTCTACATTATCACATTTAATCCTCACCACAACCCTGGGGCAGGTATCTCAACCTCCATTTCCAAGGGACGCAGAGAAATTAAGAGACGTGGTCACCCAATAAGTTTGGGGAATGAGCCAGGATTTAAGCTCAGGTCTTCTCAGCTCTAAAATGCTTACACATCTCAACCCCCAGCCACATGCAGTCCAGCTAGGGAGTGAGCAAAACTCCCAAAGGCTTCCCCTCCCAGGCCCCTCCTGTCTATGGTGGGGCTGGGGGAAGCAGGGTGTGGGAAGGCCACAGGCCCTCGGTTCCCACTTCTCAGGCTGCAGCCAGGGCCAGGGAGAGGGGACACCAGTTCTGTGCCCCCAAATGGGGCTCCCAGGAATAGTTCCCATATGTGTAAGGGGACCCAGGCTAAGCACCTACCTCGGCTGCTGGTGGCTGGCTGAGGGGCCTCGGGGCTCAGCGCAGGCGGCCCTGGGGGGTCCCCCATGAAGTGGTGGAACCAGCGACGCCGCAGCT
>NW_011494821.1:1517126-1527708 GCF_000754665.1 Bison bison bison | reverse complement strand
GGCGGGAGGCCCACGCGGGCCCGCTGCAGCAGCAGCAGGCTGCCGGTCATCAGGTAGGCGGCCGTGAGGAAGAAGAGCAGGAACTGCGTCCGGCGGAGAAACTTCTGGAGTCGGAAGAAAGGTTTGGCCATGCCCCTGGGCGGCAGGGCTCCCAGCTGGAGCCCGGGGACGGCTCCTAGCACCCAGGTGGGAAGGAGGCCGGAGCCTCCGGAGGTGTCATCCCCGCATGCCGGCACTGGCCTGTTCTCTCCTGGGGTTACTGTTCCTCCTGCCCTGTTTCCAGCAGGTGCTCAGATAGCACCATCACTGAGCCCCAGTCCCGGGCCCTACAGCTGTAGCTTCTGCCCAAGCGTCAGGAACTTTGCCATCCTTGGGTTCTAGCGACCTTCATGTCCCAGCTCCGAAACCTGGAAAAGAGAAAGGGTACTTAGAGGCCATAGGAGGGTCCACCTCTCCCACTGCGCCAGGGTCAGGAGCCCCACGCCTCTGTGCTCTGTCTGCCAAAGGGACTGGCTATGCTGCAGAAGTGGGGGACAGAGAGCCTGGTTCCAATCCCAGCTCTGCCACTGGATGACTATGTGACAGCAGGTGGGCTATTTTACCTCATGGGGCCTCAGTCTCCTCATCTGTAAAATGGAACTAACGCTCTACCCTGGAGCAGTAGGACAATCCACTAATGATAACAGGAAGGAGGAAAAACAGCAGCAGTGACCTTGTATGAATCCTTAAACTATGTGCCAGGCTCTGAGCTAGACGCTTTATGTATCATCTCATTTAATCCTCACCCCAAAGTGATACATACAGCATTACCCCCATTTTACAGATGAGGAAACTGTGGCAAAGGGAGACAAAGTAAACTTCCCAAAGTCACACAACTGGGGAGAAGAGGAGCTAAGGGTTGGAATAGCCCGAATTCAGAGCCTGGACTGTGAACCCCCATGTGGTCCAGCCTGTAATGAACCCCACTACCTGTATGTGCACTCAGGCCAGCGCATAAGTATACAGCAGGTGCTCAATGCATGTGTGTACTGGGGTTGCATACTGTCTTTTGGAAATGCTTCTGCAGAGGTGGGTTGGTTTTAACCCAGGAGAGGGCACAGAGGAGGGAGTGGGCTTGCACAGTCTTCCCTGCTTCCTGAAGGGAGGACACCAGAGCAGGAGAGGGCCCGGGGCTGCGCACCTGTCAGCAGAGGCTGGGCTCCTGGTGTAGAGAAGCCTTCCCGGGGTGCCCCTCTGCTCCCCAGGACTCAGCTCTCACACTGGGCTTTGGTTTCCTTTGACAGCGCCTCTGAAGTGCACTGTCGGGGGTTGGTAAAGGGGCCCGCAGCTGCTGCGAGCTGGGCTGCTGGATAAGGACAGCCTGGAACACAAGGACAGGCTTGTCCTGGGGTGAAAGGCTCCGAGGAGCGTGACTAAGCCGCTGCCTGTAACTAACAAGGCCCGGGACCCCCGCCAGGACCCCGCGGCCCCTCAATGGCTGCTCTGTGCCCTGGGGACAGTGGCCGGGTGTGAGAGGAAAGACAACGTTTGGGCTCTTGTGGCCTGGCATTCCAGGGTCTGGGAGGGGGTGGTGTCACACCAGCATGACCCTTTCTGATTCAATGCTGAGTGCCACCAGGTTCTGATGCTTCTGGGCAGGGCAGGATCTGAGAATTAGGGGGTCCAGTGGGTCCTTTAGGCTGGGGCAGGGGTGGCAGGGTAGGGAGTCAGCAAATGAAGGTGGAATTAAATGCTGAGTCTGGGAGCCATTTCAGATGGGTCTCCAGAGCTTTTATTTTCTCTCTAAGCTGGTGTGTGCCAGGCCCACCCCGGCCAGCCTCGTCAGATTTGTAAAACCACAGAGAAAATCCCAAGAAATCCGGACTGATCCCCTGCCTCCAGCTTTGGCCCCTCCAGTCCATCCTCTGCAAGGCTGCCAAGGTGATCCTCCTAACACGCAAATCTGATCACGGCGCTCTCCTGCTTAAAACCCCTTTCAATAGCTCCCTGTGGCTTTGGGATAAACTCCAAGCTCCTTAGCATGACATACAAGGCCCCCTTCCTGATCTAGCCCAACCAGCTCGTCTCTTGCTGGGCCCTTCCCTTCTGCTTCCTCATGGTGTGCACATGTGTGTGTAAACACACACACACACACACACACACACAGACCCCATGGTCCAGCAAAACAACCACAGCATGTCTGCCCTGGTGCCTTTGCACATACTTCACTTGATGTCTTTTCCTCCCTCTTTACCTGGTGAATCCCTCTGTATCTCCAAGACTCAGCCCAGGTGTCACTTCCTCCAGGAAGCTCTCCCTGACCATCACCCACCCACTGGTATAGATTTCTCTGTCTCCCCATGCTGATCCTCATCCCAGCATTTGCCATCCTAGGATGATTTTAATTGTCCTCATACTTGTCAACCATCCTTGCAGGACTGCGACTGACTCCAGGCTAGAGGTCATACGCTATGTACACATTTTGGTAACCCCAGCTCACAACATGAGTCCCAGCAAAAAAGATGCTCAGCCCTCTCTGTGTCTGAATACGTTTTTTAAATGGATGAGAAGATACACTGATAGGTGGATCCTGATATCAGAAACCTGCTTCTGTGGGGGTCTTGTTGTTCAGTCACTAAGTTGTGTCTGACTCTTTGTGACCCCATGGACTACAGCACTCCAGGCTTCCCTGTCCTTCACCATCTCCCAGTGTTTGCTCAAACTCATATCCATTGAGTCAGTGATGCCATCCAACCATCTCATCCTGTCTCCCCCTTCTTCTCCTGCCCTCAATCTTTCCCAGCATCAGGGTCTTTTCCAATGTTGGCTCTTCTCATCAGGTGGTCAAAGTATTGGAGCTTTAGCTCCAGCATCAATCCTTCCAATGAATATTCAGGGTTGATTTCCTTAGGACTGACTGGTTTAATCTCCTTGCTGTCCAAGGGATTCTCAAGAGTCTTCTCCAGCACCACAGTGGGGGATCTTAGGGCAATGAAATCTCAAATTCCGCTTATCCAGAGCTGTGGGGGCCTCCGTAGATAGGTGGGAGACAAAGCAATACATGAGCACGAAGGACACAGCTTCACCAGTTCAGGCCTTAGAGATACGTGGAAGTTAACACAGGTGCTGAGCTTTATATTTGATCTTTCCTGTGTTGTCATTTTAGGAAAAGGGGCTTCCAAATCTGCTTGCAAAAGGCTTCTGGTTACAAGATTGAGATTCTATCAGTGAAAAATCCTATAAAACTAAAATAAAAGGGGAGTGTGGACCCCTGCTGTGGGAAGAAAGGTTCTGATGAGATGGAGCCAAAAGGTGGGCAATGGATCAACAGTTCACAATTTTGAAGGCAAGATGCAGCCTGAATTCCATATACGTTTGTTCAGAGGAGCTGCAAACATGCTACAAAGGGTGCAGCGGGGTGAGGTGTGGTCAGCGCTGATCATTCCGGAATTGAGTGATCACACCTGGGTTCGCCAAGGCACCTCCCCGCGTTCCACCAAGTTCTTTCTGGAGCCACCCCTTCCCACTGGGGCCCTCCCCTAGTCTGGGGAGGTGGACACTGGGCAAGGGGGCAGGGGACAGCTGCTTTCAGGCCAGAGCTCCACGACCCCTGCTTCTGATAAGACAGACTGCCACTCTGAACTTTTCACACTGCAAAGCTGATTCCTAGCCCAGAAAACCTGCCGCTGCCTGGATGGGGGTGGGGAGTGGGTCCATGTAAACCCACAGTATTAGCAACCTGTCGCCAGGCCCAGGCTTCTGCTCTGCAATCGTCCCCGACTCTCTGCCACACTCACCTCTCCCCCAGGGCACAGACAACACCTGATTTATCATCACATCCCCAGATCCTAGCATGCAGCCTGCAGTGCCTGTAAATGTCTGTTGAGTGACTTTATGGGAAAAAGCCTGGAGGTTGGGAGGAGGGGGTGTTGAGTCAAGTGCAGCATCTGCATAAGGACTCGAAGCCAAGCCACAAGGCAGCTGAAGAACAGAAGCAGCCAACACCTGGGGAGGGGGGTATATCTAACCACTACGTGTCAGCTGTGCCCACTGCATCCCAAAGCCAGGAGGCCCTCTATGAGAGCAAATCCACCTTGAGCAAGTCACCGAATGGGTGGTACCTCAGGCTTCCCATCTGTGAAATGGCGGTTAATCAGCATTGTCATGGAACCGAATGAGAGAGGAAACCTCTTATCTACAGCCAGTGGCAAGGGAAGCAAACTTGGAAACTCCTTGGAGGAGAGGCCTTCAGCAGTGAGCTGTGGGGGACATCAGCCACCCTCACCTCCAGTTAGCCTCCAACTCCCTGGGGTGGGACCAGTATCCCACGCTTACCTGCAGCTGCCTCCATGCTAAGATAGGTGTTAGCGAACTGCCTGCTATTTCTTTCTTTTTGAATATTTATTTATTTGCCGCACCAAGAGGCACGTGGGGTCTTAGCTCGCCACTAAGAGACTGAACCTGTGCTCCTTGTACTGGAAGTGTGGAGTCTTAACCATTGGACTGCCAGAGAAGCCCATGCTTGCTTTTTCAATGCTGAAGAAACTGCCTGCAACGCAGGAGACGTGGGTTTGATCTCTGGGTTGGGAAGATCCCCTGGAGAAGGAAATGGCAACCTACTCCAGTATTCTTGCCTGGAGAATCCCATGAACAGATGAGCCTGGCAGCACAGTCCATGGGATCGCAAAGAATCAGACACAACTGAGCGATTAACACTTCCATCCCTCTTCTTTTGCAGCATTTAGTAATTAGGCTACACTGGGTTGTATGTTTCACCTGCACCATCTCATTTACTCCGTATCTCCCGTCGAGGGGGATAACCTGATCACCCCCATTTAAGAGCCTGGGTCTCTAAAGCTCAGCTGGTCAAGGCCAGACAAACCAGGGCCAGGATTCAGACCCCAGCTCCCTGCTCCCAGAGCCCACCCTGTGTCCACTCAGCTGCCCACCTCTCTCCCCAACCCAGCTTCAAAGAAGGCAAGATGAAATCCTGAAAGGGGGTTGGTATGCCTCCATCAGATCTCTTTGAAAACATGCCAGGATGAAGCTCCCAGGCATGGTGCCACACACAGAGCACCCCCCAGCCAGACCTCCCCCACGCTGCCATGTGGTGACAGCCCCAGCCTCCTGACCCCTCCCCTCCTCTGCAGGTCCAGGCCATTCTCCCCTAAGGCACGCTCCCCATGTGACACCTCCCATCTGGGAACCACGCAAAGTGCTTCGAAGAATCATGGGGGTGGGGGGGCAGGGGACCCCCACTCCTGCCTGAGACTCCAGGCTTCTCAGGAGGGAAGGGGCACCACGGAGGCACAGAGCCTCAGGCTGGACAAGGTGGACACCAGATGCCCTGCCTGGGGGTCTGCCAGAGGCCCAAAAGCCACCCTAGAGGAGACCAGGGCCCAGGGGAGGGAGACCCTCAGCTTCTTCCAAGGAATGAGAAGAGAACATTGGGACAGGGAGGCTTCTGGGGGGTCTCTGGGAGGGAGCAGGAGCCTAGCACAGGTGGGAACACAGACAACTTGAGCTGTTACTTTGTTGTCATCTGGACCCAGGTGGCAGCCGTGGCTCAGTCTGAAGCGGGGCAGGGGGTGGGGGTGTGCGTTGGGCAGATGGCACCAGGCTGAGATTTCCGCGGGACTGAAGAAAGGAGCAGTGGTGACAGCCAGGAGAGGAGAGAAGGCAGCCACTGGGGCCCGAGGGCTGGAGAAAGAGCTCAGAGAGGGCCCAGGTCTGACCAGTAGCCAGTGGGGTTCAGTCACACGACTCCACCACACCACCCCCGCCCCCACCAGAGAGGACAGACAGGGAAGGAAAGAACACCAGCAGCCTTAGGAACGCCATGGCCACTGCCGTGTGGGCTGTGACCATCTGCAGATCCAGAGCCATGAGCTCTTAGCTGGGTGAGCCCCAAACACAAGAAACAGGGACCCACGTGTTGCTCCCGCAAACAAGGAGATGGGCATTCGTGGTCCAGCAGCTCAGAGCCCCAGCCTCCATGATTGGCAGGAGGGTGTCTCAGCCTCTACACTTCAGCAAAGCCCCACTGAGAGCCTCCAGCTGGGCTCGGTGCTATGAATTAGCACCCCTCCCCGTTTCTTCCCACCCTCAACCCCTGCCACTACCCTGCCCAGTCTCAATGCCTGTCATCTGGACACTGTCCCCTCTCCCAGAGGCTGCCCTCTCCCAGCAGCCTCACAAAGAGATCTTTCTAACACCAAGAAAGAGCAAAGCTCCAGGCTCCAATGGCTCTCCAGGACTCAGGTGACCAAGTTCAAGCCCCTCAGCCTGGTATTCACTGGCCCTTCCTGGGTCGGTCTCCCAGCAAACTCCTTTCAACATTCCTTCTGGAACTTGATGCCCCACTGGCCAGCAAGTGATGCTTCAAGCCCCCTTATACATACTCTTCTGTCGGCCAGGAATGCTAATGGGTGCCCTGTCTTGTGGCTCAGAAATGCTTTGCAGCCACCAACCTCAGCTCCAATGCTACCTCCTCCATGAAGCCTTGCTCAACGGGGAGGCTGGATGCTCAGGTTACGTGTCCTGCCTTGAGTCCCAGGTACACTGTCCACTTCTCCTCCCAGCCTATGGGCCCCTCATAGACACAGGCAGTGCCTGTTGGGTACAGGGCAGGCCCCAGAAATCTGTGCCCATGGGTCACCCTCCCTCCAGTGCTCAGGGCCACACTGCCCTCACCCCCAGGTCCCAAGGCTCTGGGTCTTGGAAGCTCAGAAAGAGAACAAAGGACCCACTAAACAGAGATCTGCTGGGCCCTGGGATGGGACAAGGTTTGGGAAATGGGAATGCAGTGGGGTCCCTGCCTTTGAAGAGGCAAATCTTTTGATCTTCTGAACTTTAGAACTTAAGGGAAAAGTTCCAAATTAAGAAGTGGTGCTTAAAAGGTATAAAACATAATACTAAGGTCAAAACTCCAGTCAAAGCAAAGGAGGTAGTGGGAGGGGAGATTCTTCCAGTGAACTCAGTGCTCTGGATTGGGAAGACCCCCTGGAGAAGGGAAGGGTTCAGATAGAAAAGACCAAATCCGTATGTTCCACCTTTGAGACTGCAAGACTGCTTTCACACACTCTCAAGTGTGCTGAAAGAACTAACAGGTCATCAAATGAATGAGGGATCTTCCCATAAACTTGTGAAGTCAAAATCATTACCATCTCCATCATGGTAAGGCAGAATTTGAGACAGAGAGAGAGGCCAAATTAACCTGACCAAAGACAAGCAGTTATTGCTAGACTGAACTCAGATTTTCAGATTCCAGGTTTGTGATATCATCTACCGTATCACGTGGCCTTCCTTCATCCATTCAACTCCAGACATTCCTCCAGACACTCAGCTAGGGGCCAGGGCTGCCAAGAAAGAACACCTCCATGGGGGTGGCATCTCCCCTTTTTAGTTGGTTGGTCTGGAGCCCAACCCACTCTTGCAAGAGCCAATTACAGACTCTTTTAGGCTATCTCTGGGCCACCTCTTTGGTAGAACCCTATTTTGTTCATGTGCTTGGATGTTTCTTCCACCGAGTGGCAAACTCTTGAGGGTTGTCCAGACCTCACTGAGTGATTTGGATAAATCTGAGCAAGTGGGTAGAGCATCCAGCCGAAGTTAGCCTCAACCTCCTCTGGCTCTGTGCCTGAAGTCATGGGATGGGGTACTTATGCTGGGGGGTGGGGAACACCTTGGACTCTCCTGTCCTCAGAACCCTCCTGGCCCCCTCGTGAGTTTTCAGCAGTAAGAGACAGAGAATTGAAGTGGAGGAGGAAAGCTTTAATGGCTACCAAGAGGCTTGCAGTATTTGAAGCTGCATATGGTTAACCCAGCCCATTCTTCCAACCACTCTCACATCCACCCTAGGAAATACAGTTCCTCCCTGACTATGTTCTCCAAAAGAGCCACCCTTCAAACAGCTTCCCAGGTGACATGTCAACATGTGTGTTGTGTTCAGTCACGTCTGACTCTTTGTTACCCCAAAGACTGCAGCCCGCCAGGTTTTTCTGTCAATGAAATTTTCCAGGCAAGAATACTGGAGTCGTTTGCCATTTCCAACTCCAAGAGATTTTCCTGACCCAGGAATCTGATCCAGTGTCTCTAGTGTCTCCTGCATTGGCAGGCAGGTTCTTTACCACTTCACCACCTGATATGTCCACATGCTGATTACTAAAGCCAAGAGGAGGAGAGATTTAAAACAGCAGAGCGAAAAGAAGTCCAGGGAAAAGTAGTCCAAGGCCACGTTCCAGCGCTCACTCCCCAGATGAGCGGGGCCTGCCTCCATCCCAGTTCTGCCCCCGCTGGTGGGTCTGATCATCACTCACATCCTATGGATAAGGGTCTAAACACTGAGCTGTATTTCTGCTTTGCAAATAAGATCATCTATAGACACAGAAGGCAATGGCACTCCACTCCAGTACTCTTGTCTGGAAAATCCCATGGATGGAGGAGCCTGGTAGGCCGCAGTCCATGGGGTCACGAAGAGTCGGACACGACTGAGCGACTTCACTTTCACTCTTCACTTTCATGCATTGGAGAAGGAAATGGCAACCCACTCCAGTGTTCTTGCCTGGAGAATCCCAGGGACAGGGGAGCCTGGTGGGCTGCCGTCTATGGGGTTGCACAGAGTCGAACACGACTGAAGCAACTTAGCAGCAGCAGCAGCAGCATAGACACAGAGAACAAACTTATGGACACCAAGTGGGGAAGCGAGGTGAGATGACTTGGGAGATTGGGATGGACATGTAGACATGACTGATATTATGTATACAACAGATAACTAATGAGAACCTACCATAGAGCTCAGGGAACTCTACTCAGTGCTCTATGGTGACTGAAATGGGAAGGAAATCCAAAAAAGAGGGGAGATACATTTATAGCTGATTCACTTTGCTGTATAGCAGAACTAACACAATATTGTAAAGCAACCACACTCCAATAAAAACTGATTGAAAAATTAAAAGATAAACACGGAACTGCCCCAGAGTCCTTTGCCCTGGCCTCAGTGAAGC
This sequence comes from Bison bison bison, assembly GCF_000754665.1. Taxonomy (NCBI): domain Eukaryota; kingdom Metazoa; phylum Chordata; class Mammalia; order Artiodactyla; family Bovidae; genus Bison; species Bison bison. The sequence goes on along the minus strand of NW_011494821.1, from coordinate 1,518,724 downwards.
TCCAGATGGAGAATCCAGGGGACTGGCCTCGCCAAGGCTGACTGGGGTCTGAGCGGGATGGAAGCACAAGCCAGGTGTGTCTATAGAGAAACATACCTTCCCAAGAAGCACTGCTCAGACACAGTTCAGTCCCAGCCTGGAGGCTCGGGGCTGCCTGTTGAGGCAGACTCTACAGGAAAGCAACTCTGCAACTCACTCCCCAGTGCTCCGAGGGCTCAGGCTTTAGCAGCCAACTGGTGGCCCACAATATCCGCTTCTGCCTGACTAGGCAGACAGGAGGGAAGGGGCAGGGGGCCAGCCATCTGCTTAATCCAGGCGTCTCTTCACTTCCAGCCAGACACACAGGACACAGGACAGCACCCCACAGGGCTCCAAGTGAAATAAGGGAACCCCTCACCCCAAAATAAAGCATGCTTCCAGAGGAGCTGTGGAAATAGTCCTGCTGAAGACTGGAAGATGCTGCAGCAGGGAAGGGCCAGGGGGCTTCTCCTCGAGGAAGATGAGGGCTGCCAGGCTAACCCCACCAGCCCAGCTGTCGGCCAAGCTTCCTTTAGGAGATGAACACAGCTGCTCTTCCCCCATGGAACCACTGGGCTCTGGGGGCAACCAATGGGCCCACCGGGGCATCATCTCCGAGGGACTTGTGAGGCCAGAGCTAAGTGTATGGGGAGGATGAGGGCGGTCAGGGGAATACTGGACAGAACCTCCCCCGACCTTGCTCTCTCTCCAGCACTTGCAACCGCCAGGTCGAGGTTGCTGCAGGCAGAGCGCAGCAAGCCAGCCCTCTGCTGCCTGTATTCCCCTCTCCACCAGCCCTCACTTCCTGTGCCTGAAAACCTAGGCGATCCAGAGGAGAAAAAGAAAAAGTCACTCCCTCTCCCCATCTCCTGATCCCAACCATGGCGTTCTGACATGGGATAAGCCAAGCACTCCATAAACTGAAGCCCGCCCTTCCAGCGAAAAGAGAGACGACAGTGTCTAATGTTGTTAGAAAAGTGCAGTGGAGTTCCGAGTCTGTCCATATTGGGTGCTGCTGGGGACCAGGCGAGTGTGGGCAGCAGCAGGATCCCAGGGCAGGGCTGTGAGACTGGAACCCTCACGTCCAGCCTTCCCAGTGCTCAGAGAAGGGTCAGAGGTCTCCCTCCCCGCCCCTGCCTCCCCACTGGGCGAGCCGGCACCGAGCCAGCATCATTCGTGGGCACAGATGCTCAGGGAAAACAGACACCCGGGAGGTTATCCGGAGCAGAGGACCCCCGAGGCTTCTCCTGAGAAACGAAAAACCGCAATTAGCAGCCTCCAGTCATGAATCTCCTTCTACACTTAGGAAGATGCAAAAGCTCTACTTAGGGTAATTTTCCGGACAAAACACATACGTTTCGCCTTTGCCCATGCCTCCGTTCAAGTTCACCAAGAGACGGAGAAAAACCTCCGCTGACCGGAAACCTGGCGTGCTAGCAGAACGAGAGGGAGCTGCCGCTAGGTAAACGTCTCCTCTAAGAAAAGGCAGTGCGCACCCCAAAACCTGTCCTCACCCCTTCCCCGGGCCCGGATCCAAGGCTCCATCCCGGAAAACGGACAGTCTCTGAGGGTTCCAAGGC
>NW_011494821.1:1506889-1516469 GCF_000754665.1 Bison bison bison | reverse complement strand
CTGCACATGCTCACTCGCGCGGCCCGGGGACAGCGGCCGGCCGCCGCCGGGTCCTAGAGGCGACCGTTCTCCCGCCGCCCGTGGGAGGCGTCGCCCAGGTCCTGGGGACCAGCCCACCCGGCGCAGCCACACTCGCTGCTGGGAAGCAGAGTCGCCGGCACCCACTTCCATACACACACTCCCATACACACACAAAGAACCTGCCTTGCTGTAATACACACCAGGCTAATGCAGTAGCGCTCACACCAACACACGGCTACACAAACACACTGGACACTGCCACATAGAGGAACAGGCTCCCACACTCGCCCAACACACGGGGACACACAGTGATGCAAACACACTGAACCACTGCTTCACAGACACTCTGACACCCACACTCACACACACAACACACACACACACACAGGGCTCTGTCCTGGGACACTGACAGCCACCCGTTTGCAGCACTCTGATACCAAGCCACAGAGGCAGACAGACACACGTTGGATCACTGTCCCACGCAGAGCTAGACACTAACACTCACATCCTTATGCACACACACACACACACACGCACTCTGAGACAGTCACCCACAGATCGCTACCCCTCAGACAAATACACCGACACCATCTCCCATGCCCACACACTCAGGGCTCTACCACCAACCACTGCACTGCCCCACACAGACCTACAGTGACAGACCCACACTGAGGTGTAGCGATCCACACACCGGAGTCCATTGACACACACACTGCTGTGTAGAGAGTCATGCTGGCCATTGGCCCACAGACCCCCTGAGGTGGATAGGCGCTGATACAGACACACAGGTACACAACCACACTGCTACACACCCATCCCCTTTTTAAAATAACGACTGGATCCAACCTTCAGGATTCTCCCTCCACGCCCCACTCCTGCTCCTCAGAAGTCCCCAAGCCACCATGCTGCCCCTGCCCTGCCAGGCACATCCTTGGCCCTTGTCTCACCTGGGGCTGGCTGCTGAGATGCTCCGAAAACTGGGGACCAGCAGAGGCTGCGGGAACAGGTGGCACTGGCATGGCTCTAAGAGGGTCTTCCTGAAAGGGAGTTGCATACCTCCGACTCCCACTAGGGGCAGCACTGCTTGGCAAGGCTGGGAGGAGCCGTTTTCAACAGGTGGAGGGCAGGCGGGGAGAGGATTAGCCTGGGGATCAGTCGAAGCTTTATGTAGGTCAGTCAAGTGGCACCCAAAGGGGAAACGGAGGCGCTTAGGTTAGCCCGGCTAGTCAGGCCAAGTGCAGAAATTCAGAGAGTCAGCCCCCCTCCCTGGGACGAAGTAGGGGAGTGCTGGGGCCGGGGAGGACCTGGAGGAGGGAACAGGAAGTGAGGGATGATGCTTGCAGGAAAGCCCCCATACACATCTCTTTGAAGTGTGAATGTGTGTGTTGCTATTATTGTTGCTGTTGTTCAGTCACTCAGTCTTGTGGGACTATTTGCGACCCCATGGACTGCAGCATGCCAAGCTTCCCTATCCTTCACTATTTCCCAGAGTTGGCTCAAGTTCATGTCCATTGTTGCTATTATTACCAAAAACAATAATCCACTGTACATTTTTTGCATTGCGTTTTGATTTTCGAAGCCCTCTCCAGGACAGCTACATCATTTGTGGGACCCAGTGCAAAATGAAAATGTGGGCCTTTGTTCAAGAATGGGTAAGAACTTCAGGAAAGGAGAACAGACGCATGAAACCCAGCGCAGAGCCCTTCTGAGCTTAAGCCCCATGCCCTGCATGAGGCTCATGCCAGTGGAGCTGGCCCTAATTCTTTCATGCCCTTAGCCCCCACTTAGAACTCAAAATAAGTGCTGCATGCCTTCACCATCTTCATCTGCAAATTAGAGAAAATGCACCCATTCTTGGGCTTTTGTGAGGATCAAGGGAAATGCTTGGTGAGCTTGTAGCACTGTCTGCCACAGGATACACGCGTAATGCCTTTTAGTAAACATGATATGAAGAGCTTTCTCCCAAGGCTTTGCTACGATCCAGAAATGCCACCTGTGCAACGGTCTCTTGATCCACAGGCTTACAGTACCTTCTCATCCTCCAAATATCACCTCCCCAGAGGCCTGCCCAGACATCCCAGGCTGCATAAAGCATACTCTGTCCTCACCTTGTGGATTTACTTGCTTATTGTCTGTCTTCTCCCAGAGCTTCCCAGCCCCCACAGCTAGAATTTCAGCCCCCACAAAGCCAGGAAAATTCTCATCTCATTCAGAATTATATCCTTAGTGTCTAGCTTAATTCTTGGCACATAGGCATGCCCACCACGTATTTACTAGATAAATAATTAACTGGTTTTTAAAAATGCAATATGCCTAGCATGACGTATTTTTAAGGAACCCAAACAGTTTCCCAATAGTCTCCATGTGTCTTCCCAAGAACTCAGAGACTGCTTATTCCTGTTCAAGTCACAGACAGATCCACGTTTGTGTCCAACCACTTTATAATGGTCCATTGGGTGCTACTGGCCAGTAGGGAGACCAAGATTGAGTGCCTGGATGGCACATGGCCTTTCATCCCCCTGCCAGGGGCCTAAGGTGGGTTATGGAAGCAGGTGCCCCTCCAGTACCTGCCAGCATCTGCATCTGAACACCCTCCTCCTTCAACTACATAGCTCTTGGCTACTGCTCCATCAGGACCCTGGCAGGTGACACAGCCTTGACCATCCCAGAGTAGCCTGTGAAGGTTGCCTTACGCTCCTGGCGGAGCCCTGCATCATTGGAAAAAGCATCATTCAGAGACCCAGAGAACCTTTGGCAACATCTGAAAAGACGAGGATGCAGTTTCTTCTCTCCTCCTTTCCTTTTATTCCCCCGTGGTGCTGTGACTGGTGCCCCCTCTGTGCACTCAGACCTGAAACTGGCTTCACCACTTTGCTACGCTGCCTATTTACCTGCTGTCTCCCATGAGCACGCTGCAGAGGCTTAAATATGCCTCTGTGAAGACGCCAGCCACACAGATGGTAATTGTACCCCCTGCTGAGCTGTGTCTGCAGATATCAGAGTGTGAGGTGGGGAAGGGTAGGGATCTGTACCCGCCGCCTGGCAAGGGAGGACAGGTCTGGTCTGGGAGCAGCTGGACTTCCTAGGTAGGGGCCAGAGGTGCCCTGAAAGTTTCAGGAATCCAGAGGCAACTGGGATCAGAATGAGGAGGAAACCTGAGTTGCATTTTTTTCTTTTTTTAAAAAATATTTGTTCTTTCTTTTTTTTTTTTTAATAAATAAAGAAATGTGCCAGGTCTTAGCTGTGGCATGCAGTATCTTTTAGCTGCAGCATGTGGGATCTAGTTCCTCAACTAGGGATCGAACCCCGGCCCCCTGCACAAGTCTTAGCCTCTGGACTACTAGGGTAGTCCCCCAAGTTCCTTTTCTGACTAGACTGGAATAAACTGTGTGACCTCATGCCGAACTTACCTTCTTTTGTCCTGGTTTGCCTTTCTGTAAAATGCTGTTGCTGCTGCTGCTGCTGCTGCTGCTAAGTCACTTCAGTCGTGTCCAACTCTGTGCGACCCCATAGATGGCAGCCCACTAGGCTCTCCTGTCCCTGGGATTCTCCAGGCAAGAACACTGGAGTGGGTTGCCATTTCCTTCTCCAACGCATGAAAGGGAAAAGTCAAAGTGAAGTCGCTCAGTCGTGTCTGACTCTTTGTGACCCCATGGACTGCAGCCTACCAGGCTCCTCCATCCATGGGATTTGCCAGGCAAGAATACTGAAGTGGATTGCCATTGCCTTCTACTTCTGTAAAATGGGCGGTCGTCTAATTCATAAGTGAAGGACCTTGCTTTGAGAGAGGCAGGGGAGCGAAACGAGAGCGCTTCTCTGGTTGGGCAAATGGAATCATTTTGCCAGAATGTAGTTTTTTAATCTGCAAAATGGGCAAAGAGTCCACTTTCTAGTGCAGAGTTCCTGGCACAGGGTAATATATTCAGTAAGTGATGACATGAATAATTCCTCCAACTGGTGGTATGATGACAATTCTTCCTGGCTGTGGTGTGGTGTGGGGTCTAATGTTGCAGGTGCTGGCCAAGAGTGTGTTGGATTCAGTTTAGAACTGCCTGACCCTGCGACCCTTCCTGTCTGCAACGGGCTGGGGCTGGGGAACAGAAAGCACTGAAGGATCACCAGCCAAGGGCAGAGGTCTGTCAGGTTAGACGCAGGGCTCACGGGCTCAGTTATCAGCCAGAGGGTGTAAGGCCTCTGGTGGAGAGGGTGGCAGAGTAGACCCCCGCTCTGCTCCTCCTGCCTGGTGTTCATGTGCGTGCTGAGCAGAGGAAGCACCCTATCTTTGCTCCATTTTTATGAACTTCTCTGTAAGTCATTCATCAAAGGCCTTGAACTTGGAAGCTGTCATTTAAGAAAAGCTGCTGGAGCACCTCAAGCAGATGGCAGTGATTCAAGAGGAGATGGGTTCATGTTAATGAACTTCTTATTTGGGAATAATTTTAGATTTCCAGAAAAGTTGCAGAGCATTCTTGTGTGCCCCTCACTTAGTTTTCCCTATCGTTAATATCTTATAGGGCTTTCCCTACGGCTCAGCTGGTAAATAATCCACCTGCAATGCAGGAGACACCGGAGACGTGGGTTCAACCCCTGGGTTGAGAAGATTCCCTGGAACAGGAAATGGCACCCCACTCCAGTATTCTTGCCTGGAAAACCCCACGGACAGAGGAGCCTGGCAGGCTATAGTTCATGGGATTGCAGAGTCGGACACGACTAAAGTGACTTAACACAATATCTTATGTGACCAGGGCACCTTGCTCAAAGCTGAGAATTTCAGCTTTGCTATTTGCTATTGACTAGACTGCAGACTTGATTTGTGCTTCCTCTTTCCTCATTCGTGTTCTCTTTCTGTTTCAGATTCTATTCAGGGTCCAGGGTACCACACTGTGTTGTTATCCCTCTCCCTAGTCTCTTTTGTTCTGTGACAGTTTCTCATTCTTTCCTTGACTTTCATGACCTTGACAGACCTGAGAAATACTGGCCAGGTACCCTGTGAAATGTCCAGAGGGCTCAATTCAAACGGGACATCTCAGACTAGAAGGATTTTTGAACCTGGTGGCATTAAGTGGCTATTTTTTTTTTAATCTACATTGAACTTGCTACAATATTGCCTCTGTTTTATGTTTTGGTTTTTTGGCCATGACGCATGTGAGATCTTAATTCCCCAACCAGAGATTGAACCCACATGCCCTGCATTGGAGGGTGAAGTCTTAACCACTGGACCACCAGGGAAGTCCCTCATGTGACTATTGATACCATCTCTATGCGTGAGCCTATTATGGCCCATTACAAGAGACCTGGTCAGCATCCTAGGGAAAGAAGACGAGGAGAGGCCACAATGGAAGAAATTTCAACAGGATAGGGGCTGGCAGATGGCTAGTGGCTGGAGGAAATACAACATGAAGTTCCAAATGTAATACTAGCCAGTTCCTGTACCTGATATGCAGATTCTGCTCATTTCCTGTGTTTCTCTTCAATCTGAGTGTCCTGGCCGCACAGGGCATGTCACTGGGGAAGGAGAGCTGCTGCCCTGAAACTCCCACTTCAGCCCTGCCCTTCCATCCCCCGACTTGCATGGGGCCCATATTCATCCGCTTACACAGTTGGCCATCTCCCCTCACCTCAACCTGATTGAAAACAGCACATCAATGGTAATAGGCACAGTAAAGTCTCCATAAATATCTTCATCAAGGCAAATTAAACCTTCGTTTGGAAATATTTTTAAGAACAAGAAACACACAGACTTAATAGAATAAGCTATGGTTGCCAGGGGAAAGAATGGGAGAGACAGTTAGGGAGTTTAGGATGGACATGTACACACTGCTATATTTAAATGGATAGCCAAAAAGGACCTACTGTATAGCACATGGAAATTTGCTCAATGTTATGTGGCCACCTGGATGGGGGGGAGTTTGGAGGAGAATGGATACACGTGTACCTATAGCCTAGTCCCTTCACTGTTCACCTGAAATTATCACAAAATTGTTAATTGGCTATACCCCAATACAAAATAAAAAGTTTAATAAAAGAAAGAGAAACATGTTTGGTTCTTTCCAATCCCTTTCTCTCCCTTCCCTTTGTAGGAATTTCTATTATAGAACCTTAAACACAGCTGTGCTGCTATGCCAGAAAGTGGAGTGGCCACTTCAAGACCATAAGATGACAAGCCAATCCTCTATGTGGGGCAGAGCACAAAGACAGAAGAGACCCAGGTGTGAACCAATGGATGACCCCCTTCCCTGTGGACACATGTTAGAAAAATAAGATCTATTTGTATAGAAATACATCCTGATCTCTTATGTGCTTTTATCCTTCAAATTGTGAGCCGCCAATATTCAGCATAGGAACAGCAAAGTCCTAATAACTAAGTTTGTGAACCAAGTGAGTAGAAATCTAAAGATCTTGCATATTTTGAGTTTCTCCCTTCTGGAAGTTTTGGTGTACAAGCAGGTGGATGAGTGGAAAGTGGATGGAAGGGCTAGGGCTGTGCAGATGGACCTAAGGAGAAGCAGGCAGACAGGAGGCGGAGGGTAAGCAGAAAAGTTGGATTGTATAGATGCTGAGCTCTGTGACCGCAGGGAGCTCATTTGTCTTCAAGTTCACGGCTGTCACCCCAGCACCCTCCTGTCCCCTGCCCTGAATAGCCTTACCTACTCAAAGCCCCTTCACGTGGCAGCCCCGCCCCCATCTTGCCCAGGTCACCATCCACCCCTCTCCATCCTCCTCTGGCCCCCCACTTTGAGGTTTCCCCAAGCTCTTTGTCATCTCCCCCCATCAGCCTTTGCCATCCCATCTCTGGAGTTCACTCACCCTATCTCCTTTGCCTGGAATGCCCCTCTCCTCGCAATCTGTTGCTCTTTCAGGGCCTGGAACAAACTCTCCCTCCTCCTTGAAGTCTTCCCAGATTGCACATCCAAATTTAATCTCTCACCCCCACCCCCCATCAGTGTTTCCACAGCTTTGTGTTTGGGATAAAAGCCAGGATGGAGAAACACAGAAGCCAAGTAGGAGGAGAAGGTGTGTGTGCATGTGTGTGTGTATGGCAGGGTGGGGGGAGGCATGTAGAGCCATTCAGAGATCTACTGACAGAGGAAATATCTATGTCACCACCTGTCTGCCCTAGGTGAGTGTGACAGGGGAAGATGGTGTCACTTAGGAAGAATCATGACTTGATGGGTCCTATGCTAGGCATTTTACATATGTTGATCATGTAATCCTCTTCACAACTTTATTAAATATGTACTGTTTTGGCCCCATTTTACAGATGAGAAGACTGACGCTCAGAGGAATTAAGTGACTGAGCCAAAATAACATATCCAGAAAGCAGAAAAGCTGGGTTGGAGTTCAGATTTGGTTGGCCTCAAAGGGCCTCACCCCCATGGGCTCTAACTTGGTCACTCATGTCCACCCACCTGTCCATCCTCCCAACCCACCCAGGGGACACACAGGGACAGCCTCCTGCCCCTGCTCAATCATCCCAAGGCCGACACATATGTGCTTGTCCTCCATCTCAGATCATGGAGGAATTCTCTGGAAAAAGTGCTGCTGAGTTGTTACTAAAAGAGGACATAGTCAACGTCATGGCTAGAGCTCAGGGGATCATGGGAAGGGGGGGAAGCGGGGAGGGATAGAAGGAGGGAGGGAGAGGGGCTACTTTCCTAAAGATTGTTAAGTAGGATCCAGGAATCCTCTAGGGAGATGGAGAGAAAAGAGGTGCTGAGGAATGGAATTTCCAGCCCTACCCTGCATACACCCTGGTGCCAGACACCCCAGATGTGTGGGCTCACCCACAGGAGGAAACTATCCTATAACAGGACACACACGGGAGTGGAGCAAATTCGGCTGGATAAATAAACTGTTCCCCCATGTTTCGTCTAGTTCCTTCTGCTTCCTTTTATGTGTGTTCCCCAAGGGCAGCTGAGGGATAGGGGAACCAAGGGACAGAAGTGCTAAGAAGGAACAGAAATGCACTGGAGCAAGAAATTCACCAGTCTGTGGAAGAGCAGACAGATTCTGCCGTTCACTAATCATGTGGTGTGTGTCGCTGAGCAATGCTCTTCACCTCTCAGAGCCTCAGTTTTCCCATCTGTAAAATGGAGATAATAAGAATGCGAGGAGATAACATGTATGTTTGGGGAGGGGGGAGTTGGTCCTGTGATTCCCACCTTACATACACCAAGTTACTTATTTCTTTTCCTTTGGATGTGTTCTCACAATTTTTAGTCATATTTTTTTTGGGGGGGGGTGGTGTAAAGAATCCACCTGTAATGCAGAAGACCTGGGTTCAATCCCTGGGTTTGGAAGATCCCCTGGAGAAAGGCATGGCTACGCACTTCAGTATTCTTGCCTAGAGAATCCCAGGGACAGAGGCTACAGTCCATGGGGTCACAAAGAGGTGGACACAGCTGAGGAAAAAACACTTCCACTTCCACTTCTGAGTCTAGACTTTGAAACCCGAAGGCAGAGGTCGTTCTAAAGTTCATGAAGCCTGCTTTCCCTGGACCTAGGACAGCACCTGCCATGGGGCAGGGAAAGATGAGAGCAGTGAATGATGCTTGGAGCGCCCTCTTACTTCTTGCTTCATCCAGGCCTTCATCCACACACCTAAGGCCGGGGTGTGCACTGGTGCCTGGGAGGGCAGAGAGCTGGAGGATGGCGGGTAAGGTCTGGATGCTGGTGGGGACCTGAGGACCCTGAGAGTGTCTAATTCAGATTGTCCCTGCCGACCCTGCTTTCACCAGTTGGAGCAGCTCAAGAGAGCAAGAATATTTTCGAAGAACAGGTGTTGAGACTGAGAAGACTTCAAAGAAGAAATGGTGATGGATGGAGGGGAAGTGGGTGGAGGGGAAAGGATACTTTAGGATGGGAAGGGGCTGGTGCAAGTTAGCTGAGACTAGGACAGCACACCTGGAGTGCTGAAGGGAAGGGGAGAAATTCTCTGTGGTTGGCAAGCTGATGGGGGCAGGGAGTGTGTTAGGGGAACCTGAGAGATTTGGCCTTTATCCTGGAGCTAGGTGCTGAAGAGCCAGGGAAATTTTTCACCGGCAGGGAGAATCAGCAATATGGGGAAGGGGTAGAGAACAGTGGGGTCCTGACCATCCTGACTGTCATCCCCAGGCCTGCCTGTTACCATGGCAACCAATGGCGGGGGAGCGTGGAGAGAGATCTTTCTGTTTCTATATGTATGAGTTCGACCTCGATCATCTCAAGCTGAGTCTCAGACAAACAGTGGGTCCACCCGCTTCCCCTGAGAGATCCCAGGTGAGGAAGCCAACTCAGCACTCCCAGAAAGCAAAGGCCTGGCTCCTGACCCCTGGGCCTCTCCTGGTCCCCCTCCCTGTTCACCTGAGGGATGGCAGGGCTCAGGTGTGCATCTGACCAGCTTCCACCCCTTCCTGACCACGCTCTGAGGAGCAGGGAAATGGGAAGTGACAGCCAATGCCAGGAGTCACTAAGTCTCTGTCACCTCGATTTCCAAGACAGGAGCTGGTGCTGAGCGAACGTGGCACTTCAGAGACACCCCTGTCCCTGCAGGAGCCACCAGAGCCAAGCTGGGGCCTAG
>NW_011494821.1:1473999-1506772 GCF_000754665.1 Bison bison bison | reverse complement strand
CAGTCCCGCCCGGTAGACACACATCTGACTCCTCCACACCCAGCCTCAAGTTCAGTTCAGTCGCTCAGTCGTGTCCGACTCTGCGACCCCACGGACTCCGGCACGACAGGCATCCCAGTCCATCACCAACTCCAGGAGTTGACTCAAACTCATGCTTGGAAAAGCCCATGGATGGAGGAGCCTGGTAGGCTACAGTCCCTGGGGTCTCGAAGGGTCGGACACGACTGAGCGACTTCACTTTCACTTTTCACTTTCATGCATTGGAGAAGGAAATGGCAACCCACTCCTGTGTTCTTGCCTGCAGAATACCAGGGACAGAGGATGCTGGTGGGCTGCCGTCTATGGGGTCACACAGAGTCGGACACGACTGAAGTGACTTAGCAGCAGCAGCAGCAGCATGTCCACTAAGTCTGTGATGCCATCCAACCATCTCATTCTCTGTCCTCCCCTTCTCCTCCCGCCTTCAATCTTTCCCAGCATCTGGGTCTTTTCCAATGAGTCAGTTCTTCCCATCAGCTGCAAGCTGTGGGCGTAACTTTACCCATCACTAGGACCACCTCCTCAAAAGAAAGGACTCTCCTCTGTGCCTTTGAAAGACAGCCTCTGTGGGAGTTCCCTGGGAGCCTAGTGGTTAGAAGTCTGGGCTTTTGCTGCCGTGGCCTGGGCTTCTCCGTTCCCTGGTCAGGAAACAGATCTTGCAAACCCACCTGGCATGGGCAAAAATAAAATAAAGATAATCTTTGAAAAGTTCGCTTATGATACCATCCCACAATTCTGGGGATGGTAATAATAATTATTACCTGTTATTATAATTAGGTAAAATAATAATTTTTACCTAATTTTTGCCTAAAGATAGTAATTATTCCCAGGAATGATTAATTACTCTATCTGTGTTCAATGCCTTGATCTTTTTTTATTTTTACCAACAGATTGAGGGGTTTCTGGCTACCAGGTCTTTCCCCAGACAACTCGGCTTTTTGAAACAATCTCTACAGTGCCTTTTTCTAAGGGAAATACTGGAGAAAAATAATTACATCTTACATGCAGGCATTTACAGTCTCTAAAATGCAAATCTGGTCAAGCCACTCTCGTCCTTAGGATCCTTTTAGGCTCTACAAGATTCAGGCAGGAACCCCTTCACCAACCCCAGTACTGATCCAGCCAAAAGCGCCACCCACATTTCGCCAGCTTTTGCTCCAGACATGACACTCGGTCCCTGAATCAAGTTTTCTGACTCCCCCAGGTGTGATTGTTGTTCAGTCACTAAGTCGTGCCTGACTCTTTGTGACCCCATGAACTATGGCATGCCAGGCTTCGCTACCCTTTACCATCTCCCGGAGTTTGCTCAAACTCATGTCCATTGAGTCAGTGATGCCATCCCCCATCGCATTCCCCATTGTCCCCTTCTCCTCCTGTCCTCAGTCTTTCCCAGCATCAGGGCCTTTTCCACTGAGTCAGCTTTTCAAACCAGGTGGCCAAAGTATTGGCGCTTCAGCTTCAACAACAGTCCTTCCAATGAATATTCAGGGTTGATTACACATGCATGCATGTGCAAACATAGGTATATGCGCGTGCAAGCAGTGCACACCTGCACGCATGAACACGAAAGTGCACTGCAACACACGCATGTGAGAGTACATGCCCACACACAGCTGGACGTGCACACACAAACACGTAGGTGCTTTTGTGTGTGTATTTGTTTTTACCTTAATACTGATGAAGTGAAGTGAAAGTGTTAGTCAGTCGTTTCTGACTTTTTGTGACCCCAACAGGCTCCTCTGACCATGGAATTCTCCAGGCAAGAATACTGGAGACCATTTCCTTCTCCAGGGGATCTTCCCCACCCAGGAATCAAACCTGGGTTTCCACAAAACCTGGGTTTTGTTTGCAAGCAGATTCTTTACCTCTGAGCCCAAGGGAGCCACTTGGTTCTTTGCAGAGTGTCTTTGGGCCTTTGGTACTGGACACTCCCTCCTCACTGTCAGCTCCTGGCCCTGGGGCAGTACAGAGTGCAGCGCCCAGTGAGACAAGGTTGAACACACTAGGTGGTCCAGAGGTGCAGCCCTGGGACCCTCTGCGGGACGTGAATGGGTCCCCACCCCTTCCTGAGGCTTTGTCCCCTGCAAGGACGTTGGGAGGGGTCCATGTGGACCAGGTAGGCTTGAGGGGGGCGGGGAGCTAGGAGACCCGTCCAGAATTCCCACTGCAGCCAGCATGGTCGGCGCAGCCACCCAACCTAGCTTATTTACGATGCTTTTAGCTCCAAGCAGGCCCATTTCCGAAGTCCTCTCTGAGGTATAAATTATCTTAAAGGGCTGATTTGTATCACTGTGGTTGGACAATGCCTAACCAGAAAGCACTCCGGCCTTTCAGCAGTTTCAATCCAGGGAGAGCTATGGATTTTTTTTTCACCCTAATTGAGCACTTCAGAAAGGGAGGGTGTTGAAAAACCTTCAATAGGTTGCATTTTTAGGGAAAGCAATTTTGACTTATTAGGTGCTGTTGGCTTCAGAAATATGCTCACTAATGACTTCTATTTAAATATTTCCCTCCAGCTGAGACTTAAAAAAAGCACTGTGTTAATGGATTTGACATCCCTTAAATGAGTATTTTCCCACCTCGGCCTCTGAACTTCCTTGGCCAGATCTTCTCAAACAGTCAAGAGATCCCAAGCAAGCTGTATTCAGAAAAAACCCCTGTCAGAATTAGCTATAGAAAGGATAATTTTCCTTTTTCAACTGTAGGGCCAACAGTGATCTTCTAGGTGTAAGCCCAAACTTAGATGGAATCACTGGTTTCTCAGTCTTTCACTGGTGACCCAACCCTTATAGAATTAGAATTAAACCCAAAGCCTCTGATCTTGCACAAAAGGCCCATCCTACCCTCATCTGACACCACAATACCCACCTGGCTCTCTTTGAACCCCAGGCAGAAAATTCTAGGTGAGTGCATGGCCTGGGCTGGCATGCAGAACCTGACATCCAGAAGGGCTGTGTCTGCTTTAAGGCTCTGCTGTGGCTGTCTTGAAATTCCTTTTTTTTAAAGAAAGATTTATATACGTATATAATTTTATTTCTTTTTGGCTGCGCCAGGTCTTCATTGCTGCCCACGTGGTACAGCAAGTGGGGGGCTACTCTCTAGTTGGTGTGTGGGCTTCTCACTGCAGTGTTTTCTCTTGTTTCAGAGCCCGGGCTCTAGAGCACAGGCTCAGTAGTTGTGGGGCACGAGCTTAGTTGCCATAAGAAATTGGGGTCCTCCCAGACCAGGAACCAAATCCGTGTCCCCTGCATTGGCAAGCAGACTCTCACCCAGTGGACCACCAGGGAAGTGCTGTCTTGAAATTCTTCATAATTTTTGATCAAGGAGCGCCCTATTCTCATTTTGTACTGGGCTCTGCAAATTGTGTATAGGATCATGCCCAGATTCATCACCCTCTCCCACTCCTCTCTACATTTCCTTGTATAAGCAGTTTCCTCTACCTGAGGCATCAGCCTTCAGCCCAGCCCTGCCTGCTCCTTGTCCATGAAATTAACCCTGAGGAAGCACCTTGGATAGTGGAGACAGCACAGCCTAGTAGCTGAATGAAGCCAGAGACCAGAATGCCAATCTCAGCTCCACCACTTCTGGGTTACATGATCTTCAGCAAACAGCTTCTCTGAGTCTGAGTTTTCCCTTCTGAAAGAATGGAATTACCATTGTCCCAACTTCCTAGGTTGCTGTGAGAACTAATTTTGAGATAATCATGGAGCATTTAGAAGAGTGTCTGGCACAGTATTCACCACAGTTGCCAGTCCCTTCATGAGTGTGATTGAATTTTGATCCTCTCATGAAGCCCTCCTTGGCTGGCCTGACTGCTTCACCTAGAGTGAGACATCCCCTGTCCCAGGTCCTGTAGCCTCCTCTCTTCTATAGGGCCAGCAGGCCACTAGATCGCCATTTGTCAGTATGGTTACAAACACTTTTGTTTGCAAGCATCAGGAACTCACTCAAACTAACTTAGGCAAAAAGACAGGCCTAGTTGTAAGTATATGAGGGACAAGAAGATGGCTGAGCCTCAGGAAGACCTGGAATATAAACTTGAAAACGCAAGTACCCACTTTTCCCATTTAACTCTTGCTTTTATCTCAGGAATGGCCTCTTTCTCTCTCTCTGTCCCTCTCTGTCTCTTCATCTCTACAAACCAGCATCTCCCTCAACTTGGCCACAAGGTAGAAAAGTATTACCTGACAGCATCTAAATTGTCCGTATGGTTCTAGCCACCTGAAAGCTGGACCATTACTGGTTCAGTTTCACAGTTCTGCGGACAGAGCCCCAACTGGCCCCTCCAGGGTCAAGCTCATCAATGGAGCCCAAACTACAAGATGATTTTACGCTCCAGTGTGGCTTAATCTCTCCACACCTGTCTACCGCACATGTCTATCTTTCCCTCAAGGGCCACAAAGGATCCCTAAAGGCCACGTGCTTCTCAGCTTTGCCTCCTCCAGTCTGGTGCCTGGAGCCTAAATTGTTGTTGAATAAAGGAAAGTGTGAAGAGATCAGAGGATGATGTAGTTGGATGGCATTACCAATTCAATGGACATAAATTTGGGCAAGCTCTGGGAGATGGTGAGGGGCAGGGAAGCTTGGAGTGCAGCAGTCCAAGGGGCAGAGAAGAGTCAAACAGGACTTGGGGACTGAACAACAACAAGAAAGGAGGTTGTAAATGGTAGTGGAGAGGCTTGCATTTTCAACCCAAACACTGATACGGAGCAGGGACCTATGGGGCTCCGCAAAGCCTTCCTGTGTCCCCCATTTCTTTGATCACAGGAAACAGCTTTCATTCAGCTTCCATGACCTTTCCTGAGGTCCAGTGGGCAGATTCAAGCAGTTGTTAATTAGGGAAGGGAGGGGATGCGAAACCAGGGAGAAACAGTCAAGAGCAACCTTGGGGCAGGGTCGCGTTTCCCCATCAATGGACACACACAACAAACATTTTGAGCTATTTTGCAGAGATTGAAACCCCCTCCAGGTGGGAGAAGTTAAAGATTAATGATGTTAGGCTGCTCACAAGCAGATAGACCTCAGACCAGTTGGACCTGAGGTTGTTAACACTAACTCCTACTGACCTCACCGCTAACCCATCAGAAGAATGCCCATGAGCTGATCACACCCTCTTTGAACAATTACTGTAAAACTTCTCACGGCACATGGTTTTGAGGGCATCAGCCCACTGTGGTCCCCTCTGCCTGGCAAAGTAATAAAGCGATCCTCTTCTGCTTCACCCAAAACTCTGTCTCCGAGATTCAATTCAGCACCAGTGTACAGAGAAGCTGAGCTTTCGGTATCAACACCACCATGCAGTCTCACAATTGTTCTGTCCCTTGCTGGGACTTAGCAAGTGAGCCTGTCCTGGTACCAAAAGCATCCCAGGGAGGCTATTCATCCGAGGCATGCTGGAGAGCCTGCCCCGTCCCAGC
Organism: Bison bison bison; assembly: GCF_000754665.1. Classification (NCBI taxonomy): domain Eukaryota; kingdom Metazoa; phylum Chordata; class Mammalia; order Artiodactyla; family Bovidae; genus Bison; species Bison bison. Next base: position 1,501,316 of record NW_011494821.1, on the reverse strand, counting down.
CCCAGACACCCAGGCCGGCTTGCCTGGCTCCCCAGCCTGCACCCAGAGCAACTTCTCTCCTTTGCACCTGAAACAAAGCAGGGCTTGGCCTTCTTGAATATGCAGTGTGCAGCTTCAGGATTTAAGTTGATTTCTGCAGGAGGGAACCTGTCCGCTCAACAGATTCTATACGCTCGGAAATTATTAAAGGAGCAGAATTAAATTCACAGGGGTCAGAGGTCAGGAACGTGGGAAACAAGGCAATCCCAGCAGAACCTACACTAATTGTCGCAGTCGGACATGCTGGAAGAGCAGAAATGCTGCTGAATTATTTACTTGGGTCCTACTATCAAAGCAAATAACAGAGAATCTGCTTCACGCCAGTGAGTCCATGAGCTCAAGGCATGGTGGTCAGCAAATTTCCATACCTAGGTGTCTCTGGACCAGGTACTTCCTGACTCTTACTGACCCCTCCCTGCCTGGTGAGGATGCAGAGGAAAGAAAAGACGGGTGCCTGAGCAGGATACCCCAGACTGAGCAAATGCAACACACTGACGGGTGAATTCACAGCTTTCAGAGAATAAAACATACGTTCTATCTGAATCCAGCTTCACACTCCCCTTCCTGGATCCCCATCACAAAGAACAGTATCAGAAGGGAATGCCTTCTCCCCTGGCCTGGTTTCCTCATGGAAGGCTTTTCCAGAACTCCCACCTGGTCTGTCTCTGTTTCTTCATCCTTTTGGGAGTGAGCTCGCCCCTGGGGGTAGGACTGCACTCCTCTCCCCCCGCAGGGGGATGGCTTGCCTCAGTCCAGCCAGCAGACCGGAAGTCACACCCTTCAGCCTGGCTGACAGAGGAGAGACAGAAGACTTGTGGGCCTCCATCTTTATTCATTATTGGCTCACCTTGTTCAAAACCCAGATGGGGAATGGTGGTACCAGTTCTTACAGGGGGCTGGAGTCTCCAGTGTTTGTTGTATGCATCAGGTCACCCTCGGAAGTCAATAAACCACTTGGCCTGGGACACAACCTTTCTGCCCACTCCAGAACTGTTAAGAGATGACACACAACTGTAAAAGCAAACAAATGAACAGACAAACCCATTTGGCCTGATCTAAGCTTCCAGAAATCACCAAGGTCAAAATGCCCTGCCCATATGCAAAAGTCCGAGGTGATAACAGGCTCTGACTGCCCCAGATCCATTCTATGTGTGTATTTGGCTTTCTGAATTCCAGTCTTTTTTAACATTCATTTTTTTTTTTTTTAATTTGGCTGCTTTGGGTCTTAGTTGCAGCATGTGAGATCTTTAGTTGCAACATGAGAACTCATAGTTGCTGCGTGTGTGATCTCAGTGCTCTGACCAGGGATGAAACCCAGGTCCCCTGCATTGGAAATGCAGAGTCTTAGCCACTGGACCACCAGGAAAGTGCCTAAATTCCAGTCTTTTAAAAAATAATTCCCCACTGCGTCAAAGGTTGAGGATCTTTGAAGGGACCTCTGATAAATGGTACCCTCCCACATTTTGAACAAGTTGAGGGAAAAGAAAGAAGAGACGGAGCCAGGGACTTCTCTGGCAGTTCAGTGGTTAAGACTTCCCCTTCCATTGCAAAGGGTGTGGGTTCAATCCCTGGTTAGGGAGCTAAAATCCCACATGAGTCAAGGTCAAAAACCAGAACATAAAACAACAGGCAACATTGTAACAAATTCAATAAAGACTTTAAAAATGATCCACATTTAAAAAAAAAATCATGTTAAAAAAAAGACAGAGAGCCAAACTATCAGGTTTATTATTGCTAAAGATGAAATGGAAAATGTGGCTTTAGGCATATTATGCAAGAGGCTTGCTGGTACTAAACTCCCAAATCTGGCAGCTGTGTTCACTCAGACTAGGGCATGTCAGACTAGAGCCGGCTTCCTACACACAGAGTGTCCCATTTGAGCAAGGCTCAGGTCTTCGAGGAGCAGAGAAGAGCTTTTTTAAAAAAAAAAAAAAGAAAAAAATAGACTTTAGGGCTTCCCTGGGGACTCAGTGGTAGAGTCCGCCTGCCAGTGTAGGAGACATGAGTTCCACCCCTGATATAGGACTAGCCCACATGCCATGGAGCAGCTAAGCCCAGGAGCCGCAACTGCTGAAGCCCGCGTGTCCTAGAGCCAGTGCTCCACAAAAGAAGCCATGAGAAGCCTGCTTGTCGCAACTAGAGCATGCCCTCTGCTCACCACAACTAGAGAGAGCCCGCACAAAGCAACGAAGACACGGCACACTCAAAAATAAATACATGAATAAAACCATTTTAAAAAATAGACTTGCATTTTTAGAGGAGTCTTAGGTTCACAGCATAATTGCACAGCAGGCACAGGGAGTTTCCGTATACCCACTGCCCTCTCCATGCGCAAGGCCTCCCCCACTATCGCCATGCTGTCGGAGTGGAACGTTCCTTACAGTCCAGGAACCTGCACCAACACGCCACCCTCTTCCAGAGTCCATAGTTCACAGTGGGGTTCACTCTTGGCGTTGGACATTCTGTGGGTTTGGACAAACGTGTACTGACATGTTCCCACCGTTATAGTATCACGAGAGTAGTTTCACTGCCCTAAAAGACCCTGTGTTTCACTTACTCTCTCCTTTCCCCTATCCCCTGGCAACTGCTGATCTTTTCTTACTGCCTCCATAGTAAACAAGCCCCTTTCAGAATGCCAGATCGTTGAAATCATACAGAATGTAGCCTTTGCAGATGGGCTTCTTTCACTTAGTCACATTCATTTAAGTTTCCTCTATGTCTTTTCATGGCTTGATAGCTCATTTCTTTTCTTTTTTGTTTCTGTCTGTGTGAACTGCTTTATAAACGTATCTAAGCAGCATATGACATTTTATTAGGGACTTCCCTGGTGGTCCAGTGGTAAAGACTTCGCCTTCCAATGCAGGCGGGGAGGGTTTGATTCCTGGTAGGGGAGCTAACATCCCATATGCTTCCCAGCCAAAAACCAAATCATAAAACAGAAGCAATATTGTAACAAATTCAATAAAGACTTTAAAAGATGGTCCACATCAAAAAAAATCTTTAAAAAAATTATATTCGTTTCAGGTATGTAACATATTGATTTGGCAATTGTATATTTGCATATTGTTTAATTGTATGTATTATAAAATGACTACCACAATAAATCTAGTTGACATTCTTCACTGCACACACATAGAATAATACATAGTTACAACTATTTTTTCTGGTTATGAGAGCTTTTAAGATCTACTCCCTTAGCTACTTTTTAATATGCAATACACTATTATTTCCTTGTAGCTCAGTGGTAAAGAATCTGCCTGCAATGCAGGAGACCGCCTGGAGAAAGGAAGATCCCCTGGAGAAGGAAATGGCAACCCACTCCAATAGTCTTGCCTGGGAAATCCCATGGACAGAGGATCCTGGCAGGTTACAGTCCATGGGGTCACAAAGACTCAGACAAAACTGAGCACGCACTCACACACATAAAGAACTGTCGTGACTGTGCTGTATGTTACATTTCTTTTTTGGCCCTCGATAATTTTCCACTGTATGGATGTACTATAGTTGATTTATCCATTCCCCTACTGAAGGACATCTTGGTTGCTTCTAAGTTTGGGCAATTGGAATAAAGTTGCTGTTAACATCCATGCACAGGTTTTTGTGTGGGTATAAGTTTTCAGCTCCTTTGGGTAAATACCAAGGAGCACAATGTTAGTTCATATGTGAAGAGTATGCCTAGTTTTTGTAAGAAACCACCAAACTGTCTTTCAAGGTGGGCTGCACCATTTTGCATTCCTTCCAGCAACAAATGACAGTTTCTATTGTTCCACATCCTCGCTAGTATCTGCTATCATATGTGTTCCGAATTTGGGCCATTATAATCAGAGGAGAGCTTTTGCCCTTTGGAGTCCCACTTGACCCCAAGAGTAAGTTTAAAGCCAAGCAGATTGCCTAGTTACTCTTCAGTTCACCCACCAGATGAGTTAGTGTGTGAAAAGATAGAGAAAGGTTGCATGTGCTCAGGGAAATGTGCTTTTCTTGATAGCATTTATCCCAATAATTCTTCCTTTTATCTGTCCTCCTGTCTGCCTTGCACATATTAGATCCTCAATAAATTAATGAATAATCATTATGTGAGCGAATGAATGAAAGGTAGGGACCACATTCATCTTCTTTTCTGTTGAATCTGAAACTTTGGGCAGGGAGACTGACACAAAGATTTGTTGAATCAATGAATTAACAAAGCAATACATGAATGAATCAGTGAAGGGTGACATAGTATGTATTGTTAGACTCATCACTGTGTCCTTTTTTCCTAGCCAAGTGCCTGATACCTGGCAGGGACTCAGTAAAGTATCTAAGTGAACAAATATGTGAATTAATGAAGGCATAAATGAGTGAATGAATGAATGAATAGATATCTATGGTGCGCAGTGAAGGAGGTTAGGGTCCCACCTGTCCAGCAGTGGTCAGTGCTAACTCAAAAGTTAGGGCCACACACTAACAGTGAGTCCAGAGGAAGGGAGCATTAGATTTCTGGAAATGTTGAAGGAATTGGAGATGTGACAGTCTGTCTTCAAATGTCTTTAAACATCTGCCAGGCTGTCATGGGAGGAGGAGGCAGACATACTCTGGGATCCCCAAGGAACCAGTGGAGGAAGCTTTAATAAGGCAGATTTTGGAACAATTTAAAAATGAAAAGAACCTACATGCTTTATGCACCAATCACGTACAAGGCATCTGCAAGTTGTTTAGCCTGTGTTCAGTTGCATTTCACATCTTCCTAAACCAGGCATGGTTTCCTCACACTCAGACACAAGAGACGATGTGGCGAAGAGCTCTAAGTCACACAGTTGTAACAGAATAAACCAGTGTGCAAACTCAGGACCAGCTGATTCCATAGCCTACACTGCTTAGAGTAGACCCCCACCCCCACAAAAAACTGTAAGGAGTCTTGTTGGGTAGTGAGCTCCCCATCACTGGAGGTAGTCAAGTGGAGACATGGTCACTCACTTGGTTAAGCCAAGAGAGACTACACAAAAGAGCTTGAAGGACAGACTGAATTAGTCTCTAGTTTTCTGGCTGTGGGTTTACCCATTCTTATATTGAGCCCAATATCATAATGGGTTTGAGACAGTGGTTTTGGTCTAGCAAGCTTACTTCAAAGGTGATCTACTTGTCCTCTAAGCTACATCTAAGAGGCTTATAGCACACACCTGATATTAAGTGTAAAAATGGCAAGTAGATTTTATTTTATGTTTCAGTTTGATTCAATTGGTGGTGGCTGCCTGGAGCGCTGTTGTATTATAAAGCTTTGGTTAGTTTCTGTGGGAATGGTGTTTTGATTGATGAGTGATGTCTGTCCTGGGTACGGGACAGTAGCTGGCAGACATTTGCCATATCTATGCCATCCTTGCTCCAGGATATGCATTTTGACTTTGGAGAGCCCAAGTGGATAATAGTGGAAAAGCCACATTCATCGAAGAAAATACCAAAGTACATCGTCTTAGAGCCAGAAAAGGAATTAATTTTCAACATGAAGATTTGAAGCAGTCCAGATTCCAATTCCTAAACATCACTCATTCTTGTTTTCTTGTGGGCCTGTCCTTTAATTAGGAGGTTCTGCAAACACTTCAAAGCCAAGCAGTTCCCTGGCCAGCCCAGCCCAGTGGCTGTCCCTGCCAGCTCCCCAGTTCCCTGCCAGCCACGGTTTCCCCTGAGCACCAGACTGGGTTTTGATCATGCAAATAGAAATGGATGTTTCCCACTGTGCGGTAAATAGCCTGTCTCCATGCTCAGCCTACATCTTTATTCCCGTAGCCAATTAGAGGCATGGCTACCTCCCCATGCAGAACTGGGGAAGCACCTCTGCTCATTCCCTTCTTGGATGTTGGGGGGGGATGCTCTTCTCCCCCATCCCAGTCTTATCCAGGCCTCCAGAAAATCTGAGTGCCTTCCTTGGACAAGGGACTTGAGTCTGTGACATCCCTGCCCTTCCACTGGGCATACACCTTTCTGTAAGTGCTGCAGCGTTTAAAAAGTGGGGGTGGAGGGGCTTCCCTGGTGGTCCACTGGCTGGGGACATGGGGACTAATGCAGCAGACAGGGTTCAATCCCTGGGCGGGGAAGATCCCACAGGCCTTGTGGCAACCAAACCAGTACTCCCCGACTACTGAGCCAGAGCTCTAAAGCCCACAAGTCACAACTACTGATCCCATGCTCCCCAACTAAGAAGTTTGTGAGCCTACAGCCTGTGGTCCAGAACAAGAGAAGCCACTGCAATGAGAAACCCACACATCACGATGAAGAGCAGCCCTGCTCACTGCAACAAGGGAAAGCCACACGAAGCAACGAAGACTCAACACAGCCAAAGCAAAATACATGTATTTTTTTAAAAGGTGAGAGTGGAGCCTGATAGTTTGGGGTTTGGCTCCAAATCTTGATTCTATCAGGTACTTGCTGTGTTCCTTTGCATAAGTCACTCAGCCTCTCTGGGCTTCACTTTCCTCATCTCTAAAATGGGAATAATGCTTTCGTCAGGAGGTTTTCCCTCCCTTACTCATTCCACTGTCAATTATGAATACCCATCACAGGCATCTGTGCCTTGCTACTGCCATGGTTTACATTCAGATCTCGGTAGCTCTGCCCGGTCTAGAGGTTGTGCTTGGTTAGGCAGAAATTATTATTTTTAAAAGCCAGAGAAGCTGCTTTTTGAATTTGTCAGTTTCTCTTTGATGGGACATTAAGTCATCTTGGAGCAGATTTTCTCTTTCCTGGGAAGAATCCCTGAAGGAGGCCCCCTTAGTCATGGAATAAGGGCCAGTATGGTGCAAATGATCCCAGAAAAGAACAAAGGGGTCTTTTCTGAAGTTTGACCAAGGCTATACCTCCCAGTATTCCAGAACTGGTGACTGGGAGGAAGGTGGGTACATCAGGGGCTTCTTGGGGGAAATATTTCAAGAGCCCGACTTCTTCCTCACATCTGAAGTTCAATGATACAGTCTGAGAGGGTCCTGATTCAGTCTGCAAGCAGAAAAAGACATCAGAGCTTCAGCGGTCACTTCGAGGGAAAGCCGTGAGCTGGGCTTGACCTCAGAGCTGTGGGTCTGTCTGACCCGGATGGTGGCCATGACTTGAAGCCCCTCTTCCCAGAGGATGTGCTCTGGGGGAAATTTTGGAGCTGGAGAGTGAAAACTAGGAAGGTAATCCTCAGAAACCAAGGAAGAATCGCCGCAGCCTGCAGAGAATGTAGACCTGCTCTGTTCAATACAGTGGCCACTAATTGAAGATTAAAATTAAATTAATTAAATGGAAATAAAATTGAATCTGATTCCTCAGTCATATGTAGCCACATTTCAAGGGCTGGGTTGCCGCATGTGGTTAGCGGTTACATTAGCTAGTGCAGAATTGTAGACTGTCTCCATGACTGCAAAAAAATTCCCTCAGGGACTTCCCTGGTGGTCCAGAGGCTAAGTCTCTATGCTCCCAATGCAGAGGGCCTGGGTTTAATTCCTGGTTGGGGAATTAGATCCCACATGTTGCAACTAAGGGTTTCCATGTCACAACTAAGGGTTTGCATGCCGCAATGAAAAGCGAACGTGCTGCAACTGAGACCCGGCACAGACAAATAAATAAATACATTTTTTTAAGTTCCCTTGAAGAAAGAAAGAAAAGAAAGTGTTAGTCGCTCAGTCGTGTCCGACTCTTTGTGACCCATGGTCTGTAGCCCAACAGTCTCCTCTGTCCATGGAATTCTCAAGGCAAGAATACTAGAGTGGGTTGCCATTCCCTTTCCAGGGGATCTTCCCAACCCAGGAACCGAACCCAGGTATCCTGCAATGCAGGAAGATTCTTTACCACCTGGGTAAAGAAGCCAAAAATTTCCCTCGGATGGAGCTAATTTGCAGAAGGAGTTTTCAGCATCATCATTACTGACACTCGGGCTGATGGATCACTCTTGGTTGTAGGGGGCTGTCATCTCATGCACTGTGGGATGTTTAGCAGCATCTCTGGCCTCCACTGTCTAGATGCTAAAGAAACCCACCCGTGGGGTGGCAACCAAATTATCTCCAGACATTGGTACTTGAGGGGTGGTGGTGGTGGCAAAACTGTCCCCAGTTGAGACCCACTGGCCCAGATCATGTAGAGCATCCTGGGCATCGCCTAAGGGGTGGGGGAGGGGCACAAAGACATAACTGAGCTGGACCAGCTTCCTTCAGGCTGAGATAGAAGAGCAGAGAACACAGCTTGCCCCATCAGCATGGACTGGACAAGTGTTCAGAGTTCTTGGACAGTAGGAAGGATGGAAAGAGATGGAGAGAGTTGGCAAGGAGGCCATAAGGATCACCTGGGTCACACAAGTTGCATCTGCATCACTGCTGATGTCTCCTGCATGGCCTCCCAGCCTCCTGCTCCCTCCCCCATGATCAACCCTGCCTGCTGACTGCTGGAGTGATGGGCGTGCAGAAAAAGCCTTGAATGTTATTTCCCTTTTTTAAGTGCAAAGAGTAATTTCTCATTGCTCTTAAAGTCAAGACACTTGGGCCTGGCACCCAGATCCCTCTTGGCCTGTTTCCCCCGAACTTTTTCAGGTTGATATCACACTACCTCCGAATTTCCCATGGGCCACACTGATCTCTGCCCAAGTGGTGCCCTTTCACACTTCTGTGAGTTAGCGTCTGCTGGTCCCTGTCTCCGTGTCCTCTCTCTGTCTCTCCATCTTCCTGTGTCAGCGATCCCCAAGACGATCTACCTGCTCACTGATTCACTAAAAGAACTCCTGGGACTCAGAGTATTGTCGTTCTCCTGGCTGTTTATTTTTGTTTATTGTCAGGAAAAGATGCACAGGAACAGCGAAAGAGAAAGATATCACATGGTCTGGCTTCCTCTGCTCTCCCTCCCAAGAGGGGCCACACTGAACAGGCTCCTTCTCCAGGAGCATAACTGCAGCCACACGTGTGTAATGTTTCTGCCCAGGGAAGCCTGTTTGAGACTCCAATTTCAGTGTTTTTATTAGGAGCTGATCACCTGGGCATTCTTAGTCAAGAAACTACCAAAACATCAGACTCCCAGAAGGAAAGCAAGGGTTCTACCTAAAACACGTTGTTTGCAGAGTTTAGTCACAACCAAGCAGCTTTATCAGTTAAGGAATATTTCAAGAGCCAGGTTCCCTGACACCAGCCAAGGACCAGCCTTGCAAACAAACTCTTCTAAAGAGAGCAGCAACTTCTCTGTGTTCCTTCTTTGCTGCAGATTTCTTTTCCCAGATCAAAGGTCACACTCTTTGTAAGTCCTTGCTTGTCTCCGGGGTAAAGCTAGTTCAGGGTCTCTGGGTCTCTGTGGCTTCCCTGTATCATAGAAGAAACCATAGGGGTTTTTTAATGGCCTGTGAATTTCCCCTCCAGACTTTGGGCATGTTGAAGGCAAGGCCATCACAGGGTTCAGTACCCAGTAAATACTTGCTATCTGCTGAATAAACAGATGATTGGAAAGCATTAATGTGCTAGAGACCTAGGATGCAGAAGATACAGACCAGAAAATACATGGTCCCTGCTCCCCGAGGAGTATGTGAGGAATGCCCAGGCCCAGTGAGATGAAGCAGGTGAGCAGTGAGCCAGACAGAACTCTCATCTTGGCCCCCCACTCATCCCACAGCCAGATCCAGTGGTCCACCAGCCAGGAGAGCCTGCAGGGCAGCTGCAGCTGAGTTTATATCCCCCTCTCTGCTGCCAACCAAGGAGATTACACCTTTCCCAAGTGGCAGCTCACTGGCTGGGGACATCAGGTTTGGAGCAGCAAGATCCCCCCTAGACATCTGGTAGAGCATCTTGAGGCGCCCAAGTGGCGCAGGTAAGGGAAGGAGACATCACTGGCTAGAGAATAATACTGAGCATCCCTTTAAGAGGAGGGCACTAGCAGGATGGTCCTGGGGAGGAAGGAGGCAGAGGAGGGGCTGCCCTCAAAGTTCCAGGGCCCTTTAGTTGGAAAATGCAGCCCACATGCCCTCCCTGGACTTTGGGGTCCAGGAGACCTGGGCTGGAATTCCAGCCCCATCATTTGCTGTGAGATCTGGCAAGTGCCTTAGATTCCTTGAGCCTCAGTTTCCTCATCTGTAACACGGGAAGAATATTTCCTTCCTGAGGCTGATGTACGCATTCAGTGATGCAAACAGTTCAGTGTAGTCCCCACCCGGTGCCCAGAAAGTGGAACTGACTGTGACTGCCGGCCTTGTGGGCTCTGTACAATTATTGTCAGCCTGTGAGGCTCAGTTTGCTGTGCCCCTTCCACTGAGGAGCAGACTAGCTCCCTCTTTTGAGTCTCAGACCCTCCCCACCTTGGCCCATCCTTTGGGTGGTGGCTCTGGCTGCCACAAGGGTATTCAGACCCAGAGCTCACCCTATTTTTGGTCAGCCAAGCTCGCCCTGGACAAACACCTCTTGCCAAAATGAAAAAAAAAAAAAAACCAGCCCCAGAGACTTTGGGGGTAACCATGGCAACTGCCTTCTGCGTAGGATTACTGTTACTTTCTCAAAAAGTTCTCTTTTCCATCAGCTTTGGGATACTCCGAAGTTCACTGAATTTTTAAGTGTGGTTTTATTATATCTTGGAGCTAAATGTTTTTGTGGCAGAAACTCTTCCCCAATCAAGTAATTCAAGTTGACAGGAAAAGGGCTAGAAATTGGTTCCAGTGACAACTTTCTCCCCCCCAAGTTGCTCACAACCAGTGTCTATTTTTACCCCCAGTGAATGTGATAACCTGGGCAAGATGATCTGGCAGTCTTGTTGATGACCAGTTTTATTTCTCCAGGTCTCCTTTAAGCTGCTCCATCCATCAGAAGAAGGCAGAGACTGGGATCCTCAGGGCAGGGACCCTGTGGATTCAGGTCTGTGGCTGAGCTCCTGGGTGCCAAGCTGGGATAAATGATGGAGAAGTTCAATGTTCCAGCAGTGGGACTGTAGGTGAGACTCTTCACCTCATAGGTCCCAGATTCCTCATTGTAAAGGGGCTCCATGATACCAAGCTACCAGCCCAGCTATTGTGTGGCATCTAATAAGTGCTCTATAACTGAATGGATGGATGGATGGACGAATGAATGAACGAATGAACCATCTAACTAATTAATTCCTTGCTGTGTCTCTTGCAAGGCTCAAATGAAGGAATGATTATGGAAGTTCATTATAAGCTGTGAAGTGCGCTTAAGTACATGGATTGCAGTTATTGTGGTTAATAATTAAAACACCACCCACTCAGTCTCCTGACCACCTCTTGCCCATTCTGCTCAGCTCAGATTGGCTTCTTCATGCCCTGTCTCAAAAGTCTTCACTCCTCTGGGACTTCCCTGGAAGCCCAGTGGTTAAGGCTCCATGCTTCCAATGCAAAGGTCATGGGTTCTATTCCTGATCCAGCAACTAAGATTCCACATGCTGCATGGTCAAAAAAAACAAACAAACCTTTACTCCTTATGGAGGAAAGTGCATGATCTTGACAGTGAAGACCCCACAGTTTGGTTCCACTCTGACTTTCCGGGTGAATCCGTTTGAGTCCTCCTGTCAGGGTTCAGACAGAAAGCCTCCTCTTTCCCGGAAGGGTGAAGAAGGGAATGTGAATGCCAAAGTCACAATGTCAGAACTTGCTCCGTCTTGTTGCTATCGAGGGAGAAAGAAAATCCTGGGGGTCATTCAGTGACGTAACTGTTCCCAGGAAATGGCCATGCTGCCCTTCACCTCCTCGAGCTTAGAGCCTGCGCAGACACTGAATGGCCCCCATTCCACAGCCCAGCATGTGGTCTGGCAAAGCTGAGCCCATTCCGTGGCATTTTCTGGTGCCCAGGACTTGACCGGGAGGCTACCTGTAGAGCAGGGACGAAGAGTGAGTGAGGATGGCTAGAAAAAAAATAGGACAAGCACTTGCCAAGTGCCTAGCAGGTTCCAGCTGCTAAGCTAGGCTCCATGTATGTGCTTAGTTGCTCAGCCATGTCTGACTCTGTGACCCTGCGGACTGTAGCCCACCAGGCTCCTCTGTCCATGGGATTCCCCAGGCAAGAATACTGGAGTAGGTTGCCAGTTCCTTCTCCAGGGGATCTTCCCGACCCAGGGATCGAACCTGGGTCTCCTGGATTGCAGGAGAACTCTTTACCATCCAAGACACCAGGGAAGGCCCAGGCTCTGTGTCCCCTCTCCCTAATATAAATCCTGCCCAGCAGAGATGGTTGGGACATTTAACAGATGAGATCCAACAAAGGAAGGAGCCGGCTCCTGGACCTTAGCATCAGTCTCTCATACTCACTCCACCTGGCCCCAGCTGGTGGCTGCATCCTGGGGATGTTGTGGTCCCATGTCTGGCTCTCTTTACCTCCAGAAAGCCCCTGCTAAGCCCAGAGCCTAGCCTTAGCAGAGCCTGAAGGAAGGATCTGCTGAAGGGAGAGTGGGGCTACCTGGGAGATAGAAAATCCTGAGGGCAGGGGAGTAGGGAAGGTCACCTGGAGGTGATGTCCACCGAGAAGAAAGCCTGAATGAGAATCCTGAGGGCCACTGCCTTTGAAGGGGAGCTTTCTCTGCTGACCTCCAAGGACAGGCTATTTATACCCACACTATCAGTACCCTGGCCGGACTGAAGCAGGCACCCAATGAACACTGGCTTCATCCATGAGCGATGCCATCTTGAGGAGGCTTCATTGCAGTGACTCTGGCAAGGATGCCGTTCCCCCTGTTATCCCGCTGATGTGAGTGTCTAAAATTAGCTGGTCGATACTGTAAATACTGCTGAAAGGTCAGGCCTCCCGCAGCCCGCGGCAGGGAAATCTCAACACTGAGTGACTTTGACCAAGTGAGAAAGCACAGCTGTTTAAAATTGTGAAGCTGGTCTGGAAAGAGCTCAGGGCTGGATCATCTAAGATTGCTCCCTTCCTCAACCACTTAAGACCAATGTCACCTCGTCCTCCTCATTCCAAGGACAGCTCCCCTGTGCCATCTACCCAGCCCTAGCTCTGGCCTTACCATTTTCACTTGGAGGATCATTCAGCATCCTTTCTCACTGAGCTCCCCGGCCCTCCATCCACTCCTACACTGGCCTCTAGAGAAGCTGCCTAAAGAACAAACATTATCATCCTCCTCATCATTAGTTTAGCATTGACTAAAGGATTAGTATCTGCCAAGCCCAGGGCTTCGCTGATGGCTCAGCTGGTAAAGAATCTGCCTGTAACATGAGAGACCTGGCTTTGATCCCTGGATTGAAGGGAATCAACCTGAGAACAACCCTGGAACAAAGCTACTATCATCCCCATTTTACAGATGGGGACCCGAGGCTTAGAGCAGTGAGTGCATTACTTCAGGGCCACGGCTACGAAGGTGCAGATCTGGGGCTCCAACTCAGATTTGTCTGCCTCTATTGTCCTCATTCTTGACTTTGACATCTTGCTGAGCCGCCAGAGATGGATGAGGCATGACTCCCTCCGGGAGCTCAGCGTCTTAGGGGAGACGAACCTGCACGGAGAACACTTAGTAAACAGTGAGGTGGGCACAGTGAGGAATGAGCGAGGTGCTGCCAGAGGCGGTGCCTGTAACTGGCTGGGGCAACTGGGGAGGATTCTCTGCCTTGCTGAGGACCTAGCAGGGGAGCTGGCTGCTGGAGGGCAAACAGGACGGAATTTTGAATCCGTATGCAGGAATTCATATGCAGGAATCCATATGCAGAAGGAGCAGCATACGGGGGCCTTTGGACCACTGAGTAAAACGCAGTTCTGTCCTGGGTATTGGAAGAAGTGATAGGAATGGATTGAGGGCGCCCCGTGTGAGTAATAGTTTTCTCACACTGAACACGTCCCGAACTGAGCCCCTCCTGTGTCCCCGGAGGCAGCTCCTGCTAGGGGCCGTCCCCTTCTCCAGGTGCTCAGCCCAGGCCTCTGGGTGTCGCGCTTGACTCCTCTCTTTCTCTTCCATCTTCTATCTGGCCCGTCAGCAAATTCACTCCAGCCTACATTCAGACTACATCCAGAATCTGCTCACTCACGTCCCCCTCTGCTCCTGCCCCCTTATCTTACCCTTGGATTATTGCCATAGGCTCTGAACTTGTCCTTGCCTGAATAGTCTATCTTCCACGGTGGTCAGAGTGCCTCTTTTTAAAAGGAAGTCAGATCATGTTACCCTTCTGCTCAAAACCCTCCGAGGGCTCCCATCAGAGTGAATTGGAGGAAAAGACCAGGGCTTACAATGACAAGAGAGCCTCCAAGGCGACAAATCCATGGCACCCTGCGTCTCTCCTTCTCACCCTTTTTCTTATCCCCTCTGCCCCCACCAGCCACCAGCTATTCCTTCAAACTCCCGTGTGCCACCTCTAAGTCCCTGCACTGGCTGCTCCCCTTCCTGGCATCTGCCTGACCCACCTCCTCACTTCCTGCAGGGACCCACTCAAGTCACCTTCTTCCCAAGGCCACACTCTCCCTAAAACTCCAACCCACCTCCCCCACCATATTTCAGATTCCATTTCTATAATTTAACTTTTATTTTATTTATTTTTAATTTATTTTTCATTGAAGTAAAATTGAATTACAATGTTGTGTTAATTACTGCTATACAGCAAAGTGACTGAGTTTTATATATAATATATATATATATACAGATTCTTTTTCATATTCTTTTCCATTACGATTTATCACAGGACTTTGAATATAGCTCCCTGTGCTTTACAGCAGGATTGTTCTTGTTTAGTCTCCAAGTTGTGTCCGATTCTACTGCGACCCTATGGACTGTAGCCCACCAGGATCCTCTGTCCATAGGATTTCCAAGGCAAGAATACTGGAGTGGGTTGCCATTTCCCTCTCCAGGGGATCTTCTTGACTCAGGGATTGAATCAGCATCTCGTGCATTGGCAGGTGGGTTCTTTACCACTGAGCCACTGGGGAAGCCCCATACAGTAGGATCTTGTTGTTTATTCTAATTTTTCTTTTAAAGACAAGTTAATGCCACTGTTTAGCATCCATGATATTTGACTTACCTGGAGAATTGCCTGTTTGCACCACTAAAATATAAACTGCATGAGAGTGGGGATTTGATTTCAATTTATTAACCACTTGGAGCTGATAGGCAGGGAGAAAGAAGGCTCTGGTGGAAAGATAGGAGAAATTAATTTGTGGTCAGGAATTGTGAGCCCCCTGGTGTTTGATATTCCTAAAGGGGAGCCCTTCTAAAGAATGATCAGGCAGGGAGGGAGAGGTGGTTGGAGTAGATCCAGGAAGGGAGAGTCTCTACCTTCTGAGGCTTTGTCCCCTCGGCCATTGAAACCACATAGGATGCAGGCAGAAGACAAGGAAAGGAGAAGTGGGACCTGGGACCACAGTCTAGAAAAGCCATGGTGCTGGGCAGAGCAGAGATGGGAGGTGAGTACTTCCACTAGCGATGTCACCTTGAAGCAGGAGTTCATTTATCTGGAAGTCACATTGAGATCCGGTTACCTCTGACCATGGTTCATACCTTTTCAAAGAGGCTCTCGGTCACTTATAGGCTGAACAAAATCTAAACATCCCAGTTGCATCAGAAGTCCCTGGTCATTTGCTTGACCTGCCTTCCAGACTGGGCTCTCTTAACATGGGCTTTTGAAAGGGACACAGACTTTGGAGCCAAAGGATCTGAGTCAGAGCCCTGGCTCTGCTATGGACTCACCTCTTTGAGTCTCAGTTTTCCCATCTGAAAAATGGGTCTAATATGCCCAACGCATAAGATTCCTTTAGGAATTAAATCCAACACACATATGCAAACAGAATACACAATATATACTTAGTGCTTGACAAATGACAACTGCGATTTCTACCACTTGAGTCTCTGAGTCTCCATCTCTCCATCTGTATCATGAAGCCAGTGATGTCTAAGGATTAAATGCCAGTGTGTGTGTTTGTGTGTGTGTGTTTGTGTGTGTGTGTTAATTGCTCAGTCGTGTCCAACTCTTTTGCAACCCCATGGACTATAGCCCACCAGGCTCCTCTGTTCATGGAATTCTCCAGACAAGAATACTGTAGATTGATGAAAACGCTCACGAAAAGTAGATTCTTGGGTGTTGGTAATTATGCCACGTAACACCAATCTACCCACTCTTTCCTGAACCTTGCTTCTTCTTTCTCAATCCTACACCGTTAATCATGCCCTTTTCTCTGCCTGGAGGGCCTCCCTCCCATGTTGGGTCTGCACTTGCCTGACATTTACCCAGCACTCAGCTCAGCTGGCCTAGTACCGAAGCTATTTGTTAGTCAGTTTACTTCTGCTTCCCATTAGATTGTGAGCTCTGGCAGGGCACAGAGTAGAGGGTTCCCACACCAGGGAGTCTGCAGCTCCCTGCCCAAAGCTATGCCCATGATGGGTACTAGATAAATGTGGGTTTAACTGGATTATGGCAGAAGGATCAAGGGGAGTTGCTATCTTTCCCTTAACTCCTCTTCCAATCAGATGTCTATCTACTTGTTTAGAATAGGAATTAATTGCATCAAGGACCATTTTCCTGGAGAAAAGCTGCCAATTTAGGATTTTAGAAATAATTGCAGTTCTGTGTTACGTCCCATTTGAGGGAGGAGAGGAGACTCAGATAAACAAGCTCACAGCAAGGGGCAGAGGTGTCCCCATCGCTCTTAATAAAGGGTGCACTTCATCTCTTATGATCACGTTCAAAGTGCCCTCCCGCCAGCTGAGATTCCTTCCGATGCCTAAATATCCCCACCCGCCACACTGGGGTTCAGAGCGGGAGCTGCAGGCCTCTGGCTCAGCTTCAAGTTCTGGCTGCCTGCACAGCCTTCAGGTGGGGTTTGCTCAGCCTTTGCTTGACTCCCAGAGGCTTCCTTTCTCAGGAGCTCCAGGCTGCCGGCCGTTTCCAGGTGCTTTTCACTGCCCATCTCCCATTGCACCTCCAGCTTGGACCATCGCATCAGCTCCCTTGCCAGGGTCCGTGCTTCTTCAGGCTCCCACTCCAGTGCACCCTTACAGTACCTTTCTGGAACATACATCTGAAGATGCCCTTCCCTCCTTTCTGACTTGGAAAATTCCTACTCTTCCTTCAAAACTCGGCTTAAATGTGGTCATTTCAGAGGGTGAGATGCATTTCAGAGGGGGAGCCATGGTGGCAGGGAGCTGGGGAAGAGGGCAGACGTGGGGAGCAGTGCAGGATTCTGTCAGGCAAGTATCTGAGCCAGAGAGAGCTGGGCGGGACATTGGAAGAGATGGGATGCTCAGGAGGCAGAAGAGGAGCACAGGAAGGTGACGTGTTCAGACCCACCCCGCTGTGGTAGACCGCTCTGCATCCCTCCCACCGCAGACTTAGTATTCCCACAAGAAGTTCCCAGCAGCTTGGTCAAGGCCTCATGCTCTGGGGTCTTATATCAGGTTGCACAACTCTGTTGTATTATATGTATAAATGGTGCCCTTTGAAGTTATGCCTACGGCGACCCTACAGCCTGACCTTCTGGGCAGAGATCGTTCCATCAACAAAGACCAGGTTAGCGTGAGGCTAGGAGACATTCATAGAACCGTATGGGGGTCCCACTGAGTCAATCCTGGGCTCTCAGGGATTCTAACGGAAAGTCATCAGCAGAAAAGGTCAGCTGAGATGGCCCCATTTTACCTCCGTAAGTCACCGAGAATTTCAGGTTCTCATCACTTGCTGAGGCCAGAGTCCAAAGGCAGATGACCTCTCTTGAGTCTGGGAAGGGCATGAGAAAGGAGGACCCGTCATTAGCTAATCTGATGAGGTGCTGATTACTGCTCTCCAAGCTGGATTTTCCTTTTAAATTATTCATAAACACAAGTTTAAATGTTTGTGTCCAGGCAGCCATCTAAAATAAATAAATAAGCTGATACAGTTAGAAAAAATTGCCCTGTCAGAAACACCAAAACTGGATTTGACAACTGATTATTCTATAAATGAATTTATTCTGTTTTCAGTACCTTAGCTAGACTTTGGGACCTTGTGATGAAAGGAAGGAGGGGGCACTTTGCGTTCTGCTGTTGTTTAACCCTCTACCGTGCTCACCCAAGTAGTGGGCCTGCTTATCCCTGAGACTCTAAGCAATGCTAATTAGCATTTTTCTAAGGCCTAAATTCCTACTCTTCCACCTAGGGACAGGGTTCTCTGGAGTCCTATTAGTAGAATGTTCTGGAATCTTGCTTCCATAAACTGTTGGTTAGAGAAAATTGAGACTTTCCAGAAAGTCATACTTGGAGTCAGCAGATTTCACATCTGGGAGTCTATCCTAAAGAGATACATGACACGTTCAAAAAGATAAAGTCATGATTCCAGGGCTTGGAGTGGGGAGTGATGAATAGGCAGAGCACAGAGGATTTTCAGGGAGGTGAAGATACTCTCTGAATGACACTATAATGGCAGGTACCTGTCCTTATGCATTTGTTGTGACTGTAGAAATTGAGACAATACTAAAATGTATGCAAAATTTAAAGGGCTAAGAACTTTCAAGACTATTAGATATCAAGATAGTTTTAAATAAAGGGACAGTAGTTTATATAGTATGGCACAAAAATAAATAAATAGAGATCACACAAAATGGCCCACCTACATGTATGGATGAGTATGTCATACACGGATGAGTACGGATGAGTATGTCATACATGAGTATGTCATAATCAATACACACACAATTGATTATGACAACAGTGGAACTGCACAGCAGTGGGGGGAAGACGGTCATCTCATTAAATACTGATAGCTCAACTACTGGATATCTGTATACGAAAATGAATGTTGACACCTGCCCCACAACATACGTAAAAATTAATTCCAGATGGAGCATAGATTCAAATAGAAAAGCTAAACCAATGAAGCTACTAGGACACAATAAAGGAAATCATCTTCAAAACCTTGGAGTCGGCAAGGTTTCTCAAACAGGACATCAAGGCAATACCCTTAAGTGAAAAGACTGACAGGTTTTGTTGTTCAGTCGCTCAGTCATGTCCAGTTCTTTGCGGCCCCGTGGACTGCAGCACTCCTGGCCTCCCTGTCCTTCACTCTCTCCCAGAGCTTGCTCAAACTCATGTCCATCGAGTCGGTGATGCCATCCAACCATCTCACCCTCTGTCGTCCCCTTCTCTTCCTGGCCTCAATCTTTCCCAGCATCAGGGACTTTTCCAGTGAGTCAGCTCTTGGCATCAGGTGGCCAAAATATTGGAGCTTCAGCTTCAGCATCAGTTCTTCCGATGAATATTCAAGCTTTATTCCTTTTAACACCACAGTTCAAAGCATCAGTTTTTCGGTGCTCAGCCTTTTTTATGGTCTAACTCTCACATCCGTACGTGACTACTGGAAAAGCCATAGCTTTGACTACACGAACCTTGTAATGACAGGTTGGACTACATTAAACTTCATTCATCAAGAGACCCATTAAGAGAGTAAAAAGACAAGCCAACGTAGGAAAAGATATTTTCAACACACATAACCAACAAAGGACTAATAGAGAATATATTTAGAACACCTACAAATAAATAAAAGAAAAAGATAATAGAAAACCAGGCTAATTATTTGAAGAGGTGCTTTACAAAAGAGGATATTTAAACAACAAATAAACTGAAATTGTGTCTTTAAAAAATCTTTGGTTATCAGGGAAATGCATTTTAAAACCACTGTCAAGACACAGTCTAAAATAAGACTTTAAGTACTGACAAAAATGTGGAATAACTGCAGTCCTCTTAAACTGCTTGTGGGAATATAATTTTGCACAACCATTTTAGAAAAGAGTGGCAACATCTATCAAAGATGAAAAGATACATACCCTGTAACCAGCAATCCGGTCTTGGACATCAGACCAACAGAATATACATCTATGTCTGTAATGTATAAGAGTGGGGACTTTCCTGGTGGTTCTGTGGTGGTTCCAATGAAAAGGGTTTGATCCCTGGTCAAGGAGCTAAGATCTCACATGCCTCACGACCAAAAAAAAAACAAAACATAAAGCAGAAACAATATTATTACAAATTCAATAAAGACTTTAAAAATGGCCCACGTTTTAAAAAAAAAAGTCTTTTTAAAAAAGACCTGTAAAAGAGTATCCATAGCAATGTTACCTGTGATAGGCAAAAATTGGAAACACCTCCAATACCCATTAAGGCAGGATGAGCAAATAAATTGCAGTAAATTCGTAGCATGAGATATTAAACAACAATGAAAATAACCAAGCAACTGAGAGTCACAATAGCATGGAGGAATCTCACAGTGTTGAACAAAAAGCCAGACACAGAAAAACGCATACTCTATAGTCCCATTTATCTTAAATCCTAAATTAGGCAAAATTAACCCAAGGTCTTGGAAGATAGGATAATGACTTCCATGGGGGAAGATTGATAAGAGGGAGACACAAATGAGATTCTAGGCTGCTGATAACATTTTATCCCTTGATCTGTGCTTAGCTGCTCAGTTACGTGTGACTCTTTGCGACCCCATGGACTATAGCCCTCCAGGCTCCTCTGTTCATGGGATTCTCCAGGCAAGAATACTGGAGTGGGTTGCCATGCCCTCCTCGAGGGGATCTTCCCAACTCAGGGATTGAACCCAGGTCTTCTGCACTGCAGGCAGATTCTTTATCATCTGAGCCACCAGAGAAGACCATCTCTTGATCTGGATAGAGCTTATATGGATGTGGCCACTATGAGAAATTTTAACTGTCAATCTCTAATCTGCGTGTTTTTCAGGACATATGTTATATTCCCATAAGATGGTGTATATATGTTTTATAAGAGTATTTTTAAATAAATAAATATATTAAAAATAATATGCTTAATTTTGATCTGGAGGCAAGGTAAACAGGCAAGGAGTAGAAAGATGACGGTCTTAGATTCACCATGGGGTTGAGGCAAAACACACCTGTCAGTCAGGCCAGGAGTCCTTCTGGTGGACTTGGAAGGAAAAGATGGTGGGAAAAGACTATAGTTTCTCCTAACTTTTCCTTTAAAATCAAGGCGAGGAAATTGTCAGCCAGGCTCTTACCCAATGGGTACTCACCATAGATCCTTAATAACTTGTTCTTTGCTGAGAATAAACGTGTGCATCCCAGTGAATTGATGATGATTTTCTTGCCTTGGGAGTTGAGGAGATTGTTTCTTCTTTTCTGCTTCATCACACTGTGGTCCAAACACAGCCCCTGTTGGAGAGGAGGA
This sequence comes from Bison bison bison, assembly GCF_000754665.1. Taxonomy (NCBI): domain Eukaryota; kingdom Metazoa; phylum Chordata; class Mammalia; order Artiodactyla; family Bovidae; genus Bison; species Bison bison. The sequence goes on along the minus strand of NW_011494821.1, from coordinate 1,480,199 downwards.
AAATCAATAGAGGACTTGAGTTTATCTTATGACTTTCTATCAAGAAATAATTTCTAGAATTGGAATCCGTAAAGTGAAACAAATCACTGAGTGCGTATAGATTTGGGGATACTTTCTTCCCCGCCTCCACCTTTGTCCCATCTGCCTAGGAGTTTAAATGCTGAGTCTTTCTCCACATTATAGCAAAACATATGCATGCATGCGTGTGCATGCACACATACACACACACACACACACACACACACAGGGAGGCTTCCTGCCTCAAAGCCCATACTCTTCCCAGTATTTCCTGTATTCACTTTCTTTTTTTTTCCCTTGGCTGCATTGAGCTGCCTGGGGGATTTTCATTCCCAGACCAGAGATCCATCCTGTGTCCCTGGCAGTGGAAGCTCAAAGTCTAACCACTGGACCACCAGGGAAGTCCCATCCAGCATCCTCTTTGGACATCCTTTTGCTAAGTGCCATGTTGTTGGCCTTAATTTACAAGATAATCTCTCTGGTCCCTTCCCTTACTCAGCCCTAGATGCTGGTTCTCTGAGTCCTCCTGCCTCTTTGGAAGCCAACAGGTGGGCACAGGACCAAAAAAAGGCCATGATGAAAGTCTGTTGATCCTGTTAAGGATTCAGTAATTTGAACTTTGGGGCACAAAGAATCAGCGTGGGCCCCACTGGGGCCTCATGGTTTTAGGTCCATCCTCTATGCACTGTCAGGAGTTTCTCTATGCATGGAAGGCGATGCAGAACAGGTCAGTCTGAACTTTGAAAGGTCTGCTCCTCCCCTTCTCCACCAATACCTGCCTGGGCTGCCAAAGTCATCTTCCTGCTCCTGAAGCCACTCTTCTGCTTCATTCACTCGCTCCCTCATTCACTCCTCATCTATAACTCATGTATCACATGCCATAGGGACAAGTCCTAGAGCTCAAAAAGAACCCCCTCCCCCCACCCCACTAAACTAACCATTGACCATCGAGATTTGCAATTTCTTTGGCAATGTCAATGGCCAGAAAGTGCACAGCCCCCTAGAAGAGTAACCCCAAATCTAAGTGTCGCCTAGCTCAGGGAGGGCTGCCGGACCCCTGAGGTCCCTGAAGTGTCCAGCGCCCATGGCTGTTTAGCTCAAGCACCCACCTTTGCTAGATGTCTCTTACAATCCTCCACTCTACCCCAGGAGACAGAGAAGCCAGAATTTGGAATGTACCCTCTCTGAACCAGCCCTCTGGCTGACGGAGAGCCCTCTTGGGGTCTGAGGTGCCCATGGAAGCTCCAGGGATGAGCTTGGATGGCAGCCTCCAGCATTCGTGTGACTTCCATGACAGTTACATTAATGCTGCTCTTGGCCCCAGTTCATCACATTACCTGACTTCCTTTCAGCACAGAGGTTGCTCAGCGAAGGGTGTAATTTCCTGACTCTAATGCATGACAAGGTTTCACTTAAAGGATGAAATAAAATTACCTTGGGAGGCTGACACTGGGAAGTCACAGATACGACTTGGTCTGCAGGGACCTTCAGGTCTGGTCAAATCAGAGAGAGCTCAGATGAGTCCCTGGCACTGATGACAAAGCACAGCCTCCCTGTGACTTGCAGCTGCTGGTTCCATGGCCTGGGCCAGGGTGGAAGTTCAGTGTGGCCAGAGTCAGGATGCACTTTCTGATAATAGCATGTGATGATCCTTAATTGAACTGGCCCTTCCATGACTGCAATCTATGGCCTTGGAGACATCCATGCCATACTTTAACCACTGAACTTTCTGGCCACCATTTCCTCCAATAAGCATCCTTCCCAAAGTTGGAAGTTTCACCTGTCATTCATTTGGCTTCAGTGAAACCTCTCACAGCCCATTGAATCACATGGAATCGTGTGGAGCTGGGGGCTGAGACTTGCTCAAGGTTATTGAGGGAGTCACTGACCTAGAACAGAGTTCTTGAATGAAGGAGACAAGACAACGCCAATGGTGAAAGGAAGATCCCACCTTCTACATGATCACCATCTGATTGCCATCCTGATGGGTGAAAGAAGCAGGACAGAGGTGAAAGGAGTGAGTGAGACCCTTGAGAGATGCTCCTTTCCTGGGAAGTGGTCCCAAGCTGGACACCAGCCTCTGGAAAGGCACAAGTCCAGAGTGGAACATTCATTTCCTCTACTTGCAAATCTCCCTTTGGAAACTAGCAATGATCTCTGAGACACTTCTGTCTCTGAGACTCGGGAAGAACCCTATAAGCATGTGGTTATAAAATCAAATCTGTAGAAAATTCAGGCTGGCAGAAAAAGCCTCCTCCAATCCAGCCAGTTCACTGGAGCTTCAGGCTTCAGCCCTTAGAGAACTAACTGGCTGTACTTGAACTACTCCGTCTATAACTCACACCCTGACAGGTCTCTTTGGAGGACTGAAGCTTGGACTGTGACAGTCTTCAAAGATGCAACACAAGTTATTTTTAATATGTATGGAGAGAATCCATTTGGGAGGGGGAGGTTTGGTGCTAAGCACAGCAGCTGGACTTGCAGGTTGCAATGAGACCTAATTTTAGAGTTGTTTTGACATTTTTCTAGAGTTTAGTCATTGGTGCCTGGGATCAGAGAAGCCCAGAAATAGGGAGTGCATGTCTGGGAACTTCCCTGGTGGTCTAGCAGTTAAGAATCCGCCTTGCAATGGAGGTGGATGCAGGTTTAATCTCTGATCTGGGAACCAGGAACCCACATGGTGCCAGGCAACTAAGCTGGCATGCCACAACTAAAGGGAGTCTGCATACCACAAGGACAAGCCCCCATGTGGCCACTAAGACCCAACACAGCCAAAAATAAATAAAATAAAAAAATGTGTGTCTGTTCAGTTACTTTGAAAGCACAAACAACTTCCTAGATAGAAAGGGCCAGGAGTCACTTTAGGAAATTTTCTTTTTTTAAACAAAATTTTTATGTGGACCATTTTTAAGGTCTTCATTGAATTTGTGCAGTGTTGCTTCTGTTCTATGTTTTTGGGGTTTTTTTCTTTGGCCATGAAGCATGTGGGACCCCAGCTCCCCAACCAAGGATCAACTGTGTCCCCGCCCCCACACTGGAAGGCGAAGTTTTAACCACTGGACTTCCAGGGAAGTCCCAGCAAACAGTTTCTTTAACATCTAAACATACATTTAAGTTTGTTGTTGTTCAGTGGCTCAGTCGTGTCTGACTCTGCGACCCCATGGACTGCAGCCCTCCAGGCTCCCCTGTCCATTTACCTTATGGATCTGCTATTTCACTTCTAGATATTTATCCAAGAGAAATGAAAACCAATGTCCACAAAAATCCTTGCATAAGAATGTTCATAGCTTTTTCATGATAGTCAAAAACCGGAAGCAACTCAGATATCCATTATCAAGAGAATGGATAAATTGTGGTGGACTTGCACAGTGGAATACTACTCAGCAATAAGTTCTAAAAATCGATTGAGATATGCCATGACATGGAAAAGTCTCAAAAAATAATAATATGGTAAATGAAAGAAGCCAAATATGAAGAATACATATAGTATGATTCCATTTATACAATATTCTGGGAGAGGGAAACTCACCTGTGTGTGCATGCTAAGTCGCTTCAGTCATGTCCAACTCTTTGAGACCCCATGTACTGTAGCCCGCCAGGCTCCTCTGTCCATGGGAGTCACCAGGCAAGAAGACTGGAGTGGGTTGCCATGCCCTCCTCCAGAGGATCTTCCCGACCTAGGAATCCAACACGAGTCTCTCACATGTCCTGCATTGGCAGGTGGGTTCTTCACGACTAGCGCCACCTGGGAAGCCCCAGGCAAACTCTCCTATGGTGATCAAAATCAGATCAGGGTGTTACCAGGTGGTCTAGCAGTTAGGACTCGGCGCTTTTACTGCCAAGACCCGAGTTCAATCCCCGGTCAGGGAAATGGGATCCTATAAGCTGCATAGTGTGGCCAAAAAAAAAAAAAATCAGACCAGACATTGCTCTCTAGTGGGAGGATTGACTGGGAGTGGACACAGGAAAGTTTCCACAGTGATGAAAATGTCCTGTCCTGGGCCCATCACATCTCTTCCCCTCCATGCCTCATGTTGAAGTCGAAAAGATTGATTTCCTGTCTCCATGCATGTTTTGGGCTCATGCCATTCCCTCTTCCTGGAAATCCTGTCCTCAGCCATTGTGTGCCGGTACAGATACTTTCTATCCTCCAGGACCTAGTTAAAATCTCCCCTTCTCAGGATTTCTTTGGTGGTCCAGTGGTTAAGAATCTACTTCCCAATGCAGTGGGCATGAGTTCAATCCTCAGTCAGGGAAGTAAGATCCCATATGCAGTTTTCATTCCAATCCCAAAGAAAGGCAATGCCAAAGAATGTTCAAACTACTGCACAATTTCACTCAGCTCACATGATAGCAAAGTAATGCTGAAAATTCTCCGAGCTAGGCTCAAACAGTACATGAACAGAGAACTACCAGATGTACAAGCTGGATTTAGAAAAGGCAGAGGAACGAGAGATGAAATTGCCAACACCCATTGGATCATAGAAAAAACAAGACAATTCTAGAAAAACTTCTGCTTCATTGACTACACTAAAGCCTTTGACTGTGTGGATCACCACAAACTGTGGAAAATTCTGCAAGAGATGGGAATACCAGACCACCTGACCTGCCTCCTGAGAAATCTGTATGCAGGGCAAGAAGCTCCAGTTAGAACTGGATATGGAACAACAGACTGGTTCCAAATTGGGAAAGGAGCATGTCAAGGCTGTATATTGTCATCCTGCTTATTTAACTTATATGCAGAATACATCATGCTAAATGGCAGGCCAGATGAATCACAGCCTGGAATCAGGCTGGGAGAAATATCAATAACTTCAGATATGCAGATGACACCATCCTTATGGCAGAAAGTGAAGAGGAATTAAAAAGCATCTTGATGAAAGTGAAAGAAGAGAATGAAAACGCTGGCTTTAAACTCAATCTTCAAAAAACAAAGCTCATGGCATCTGGTCCCATCATTTCATGGCAAATAGACAGGGAAACAATGGAAACAGTGACAGATTTTACTTTCTTGGGCTCCAAAATCACTGCAGATGGTGGTTGAAGCCTTGAAATTAAGACACTTGCTCCTTGGAAGAAAAGCTATGACCAAACTAGACAGCATATTGAAAAGCAGAGACATTACTTTACTGACAAAGGTCCGTCTAGTCAAAGTTATGGTTTTTCCAATAGTCATGTATGGATGTGATATTTGGGCCATAAAGAAAGCTGAGCACCAAAGAACTGATGCTTTTGAACTGTGGAGTTGAAGAAGACTCTTGAGAGTCCCTTGGACAGCAAGGGAATCAAACTGGTCAATCTTAATGGAAATCAGTCCTGAATATTCACTGGAAGGACTGATGCTGAAGCTGAAGCTCCAATACTTTGGCCACTTGATGCAAAGAACTAACTAATTGGAAAAGACACTGATGCTGGGAAAGGCTGAAGGCAGGAGGAGAAGGGGACGACAGAGGATGAGATGGTTGGATGGCACCGTGGACCACATGGTGGTATAAACATGATATAAACATCTGAGTGCAGAGTTCCAAAGAATAGCAAGAAGAGATAAGAAAGCCTTCTTCAGCAATCAATGCAAAGAAATAGAGGAAAACAACAGAATGGGAAAGACTAGGGATCTCTTCAAGAAAATCAGAGATACCAAAGGAATATTTCATGCAAAGATGGGCTCGATAAAGGACAGAAATGGTATGGACCTAACAGAAGCAGAAAATATTAAGAAGAGATGGCAAGAATACACAGAAGAACTGTACAAAAAAGATCTTCACGACCCAGATAATCACGATGGTGTGATCACTCACCTAGAGTCAGACATCCTGGAATGTGAAGTCAAGTGGGCCTTAGAAAGCATCACTACGAACAAAGCTAGTGGAGGTGATGGCATTCCAGTTGAGCTATTCCAAATCCTGAAAGTTGATGCTGTGAAAGTGCTGCACTCAATATGCCAGCAAATTTGGAAAACTCAGCAGTGGCCACAGGACTGGAAAAGGTCAGTTTTCATTCCAAGCCCAAAGAAAGGCAATGCCAAAGAATGCTCAAACTACCACACAATTGCACTCATCTCACACGCTAGTAAAGTAATGCTCAAAATTCTCCAAGCCAGGCTTCAGCAATATGTGAACCGTGAACTTCCTGATGTTCAAGCTGGTTTTAGAAAAGGCAGAGGAACCAGAGATCAAATTGCC
>NW_011494821.1:1473224-1473899 GCF_000754665.1 Bison bison bison | reverse complement strand
GCAAGTTTGGAAAACTCAGCAGTGGCCACAGGACTGGAAAAGGTCAGTTTTCATTCCAAGCCCAAAGAAAGGCAATGCCAAAGAATGCTCAAACTACCACACAATTGCACTCATCTCACACGCTAGTAAAGTAATGCTCAAAATTCTCCAAGCCAGGCTTCAGCAATATGTGAACCGTGAACTTCCTGATGTTCAAGCTGGTTTTAGAAAAGGCAGAGGAACCAGAGATCAAATTGCCAACATCCACTGGATCATGGAAAAAGCAAGAGAGTTCCAGAAAAACATCTATTTCTGTTTATTGACTATGCCAAATCCTTTGACTGTGTGGATCACAATAAACTGTGGAAAATTCTGAAAGAGATGGGCATACCAGACCACCTGATCTGCCTCTTGAGAAATTTGTATGCAGGTCAGGAAGCAACAGTTAGAACTGGACATGGAACAACAGACTGGTTCCAAATAGGAAAAGGAGTACGTCAAGGCTGTATATTGTCGCCCTGTCTATTTAACTTATATGCAGAGTACATCATGAGAAACGCTGGACTGGAAGAAACACAAGCTGGAATCAAGATTGCCGGGAGAAATATCAATAACCTCAGATATGCGGATGAACCACCCTTATGGCAGAAAGTGAAGAGGAACTCAAAAGCCTCTTGAAGAAAGTGAAAGTGGAGA
>NW_011494821.1:1466180-1473124 GCF_000754665.1 Bison bison bison | reverse complement strand
AAACATTGTCAGACTTTACTTTTCTGGGCTCCAAAATCACTGCAGATGGTGACTGCAGCCATGAAATTAAAAGATGCTTACTCCTTGGAAGGAAAGTTATGACCAACCTAGATAGCATATTGAAAAGCAGAGACATCACTTTGCCAACAAAGGTCTGTCTAGTCAAGGCTATGGTTTTTCCTGTGGTCATGTATGGATGTGAGAGTTGGACTGTGAAGAAGGCTGAGCGCCGAAGAATTGATGCTTTTGAACTGTGGTGTTGGAGAAGACTCTTGAGAGTCCCTTGGACTGCAAGGAGATCCAACCAGTCCATTCTGAAGGAGATCAGCCATGGGATTTCTTTGGAAGGAATGATGCTAAAGCTGAAACTCCAATACTTTGGCTACCTCATGCGAAGAGTTGACTCACTGGAAAAGACTCTGATGCTGGGAGGGATTGGTGGGAGTAGGAGAAGGGGACGACAGAGGATGAGATGGCTGGATGGCATCACTGACTCGATGGACGTGAGTCTGAGTGAACTCCAGGAGTTGGTGATGGACAGGGAGGCCTGGCGTGCTGCAATTCATGGGGTCGCAGAGTAGGACACGACTGAGCGACTGATCTGATCTGATGGACCACATGGCATCTTGGATGGCAAAGAGTTGGATAGGAATGAGTGACTAGATTGAACTCATGCCAAAGGACAACTAAGCCCACGAGGTGCAACTCCTGAGCCCACATATCACAACTAAGGAAATTCTTGCACACCTCAACTAAAGAAAGCCCATGCGCCACAACGAAGACCCATTTTTTTTAATTTTTAAAAAGATCCCCCTCCTCCAGGAAGTATTCCATGCTCTCCTCCTACCTAGTGGCAGTTACACTGTCCTTCCAGCGTTGACCCTGATGTTTGGAGGCTTTTTCCCCATCTTTCTTCTGGTTTTGAACACTCTTTGTAGTTTTGTTAATAGCTGTTATATCCATGCTTTAATTCCCTTGCTCTATTAAGACCTTGCCAGCAGCCAGAGTTGTGTGGATTCCAGCCACCTCGTCCCCTAATGGATCCTCCCTACATGTCCGATATATACACGGGAAAAGAGTGAGACTTGAGTCTTCCTCTTTGTCAGCCACTGCATGGTATTGTGCTCTGACCCCTTTTATTTTTCATCTGTGTAGGATGCAAGCCACACTGATCTTTGCAGGAGCATCCTCTGGGCCCCCAGAGAGGGCTGGGCTGCCAACTTCTCATGAAGTAATTAAATGACAAATTACCTGCAGGCTCTCAGCTGGAAAACCTATAGGAGCACGGCCTTTCCATATTCATAGGATTTAATCAAATCTGAACGCTTGGAAGAGCTTCATAGCCTTTGTTCCAAAGGCCTCTATTTGCAGATGGGGAAACTGAGGCTCAGAGAAAGACAGTAGCTCCTTCAAGGATCCATGGGGCTTTTGTGGAATGACTTGCTTATCATCCTTTCCTCAAGTTTCCATAGTGAGAGGAAGCTTCCATTCCACTGGCCAGAATGGGGCAGGATTGGAGGAATATTTCTCATCACTCCAGTATCCTGGCTTGGAAAACTTCATGAACAGAGGAGCCTGTCAGGCTACAGTTCATAGGGTTGCAAAGAGCTGGACATGACTGAGCGTGCATACATGCACACACACACACACACACACACACACACACACACACATGCCACTCTTTCTCCAGAAAGAGGAAAGCCTTATCATATTGGAGAGATGAGATTAAAGACCACAGGCCAAGCACTGCCCAGTCTTTCTCATAGACTGTTTTTGCCTCCAGCTGCTTCCTTCACGTAGTAGGCTCCAGGGCAGGGCTTCTTCCCCCGCTCCCACTCCACTAAACAGTCACCCAGGGGAGGCTCAGATTCTCTAGATATTCCTGCCCTCACTAGGTGGGTAAATGAAATTCAGGAGAAAATAAAAACTCATATGTCATATGTTGAGCTTGGACCAAGATGAGTTCATCATTCCTCCTCTGTTGATTATACAGTTGATATTATATATTGATCCTTATATGGCTTCTTGGGTCTGTTTTCAGAGTTGTAGTTAATTGTCACCCTCAGTATCAACCTGGGGGCAAGTGGCAGTGCCAACATATAGCCACCCACTCAATTCCTCTAGAAGTGAGGTAGGAACTGGGGAAGAGGAGGTGTCAGGACTGGTGGCCCAGTTTCTTGTCTGGATGACCAGATGGATGAGGAAGTTGATCTTTGGGGGAAAAAACAGATGCTAAGGGGAGGAGCAGATTCAGGGAGATGAAAATGAGTTCAGTATTTGGCCACAGAGCTCTTAGGGGCTCCAAATCTTAGTGACAGAGAATGAGGAAACCAGCAAGACAGGGATAATGAAAATGTGGTCCATAGGCCAACCGTCTCAGCATCACCTAGCAACCAGTTAGATATGCAAATTTCCCAGCCCCACCCCAGACCTACTGAATCAGAAACTCTGGCCTTGAGGCCCAATCAGTGTTTAATAAACTCTCCAGGTAATTTTGATGCCCATTAAAGTTTAAGAATCTCTGGCGTTAGAGGTCATCTTCTTACATGTCTTTAATTAGATTTATTTCTAGGTATTTTCCTGGCATTTGGTAGGTTTTGATGCTATGATAAATGTTATTTTTAAATTTATTTTTCTGGTTGCTTGTTGCTGGTATATGGAAATACCGGAGCTTCTCTGGTGACCCAGGCACTAAAGAATTGCTCCTGCAATGTGGGAGATCCAGGTTTGATCCCTGGTTTGGGAATATTCTCCTGGAGAAGGGAATGGCAACTCACTCCAATATTCTTGCCTGGAGAATTCCATGGACAGAGGAGCCTGGTAACCTACAGTCCATGGTTTCACAAAGAGGCGGACATGGCTGAGCAACTAACACACACACACACACACACACACACACACACACGTAGAAATACAAGTGATTTCAATTGGTCTTGAATCCAGCAACCTTGCAAAATTCACTTATGAATTATAATCATTGATCCACAGATTCATCCCTTTGGGTTTCCTATGTGACTGATGAGTGATATGAGAGGGTGACAGAGAAGAGGTCATAGATTTGGAAATCAATGTAACATCTGTAAACCCAGTAAAAAGCTTTTTTTTTTTGAGAAAAGGAGTCCAAACTTAGACTGCAGGGCACTGTTGTGCACTACAGGGGTACACATGCTTGTGAACACACAGGCACAGAGATGTTCCAGATATCATGTAGGTGAAGTGTGGGCTGGATTTCAGAGTTTCTGGAAGCCAGAACCTCTCCCTCTGTCTCACTATGAATGCCAGACTTCCCCTTAACGAAGTCAGAGGTTGGCACAGGTTGACTAAATGAAATATATTTTCCAGGTAGGGAAAAGTAGATTTATCAGATATGGACAGGATTGTGTGCCAGCTAGATTGATCAACCATCTGGTTTTCCCTAGAACCAAAGGTTTTCCCTGGATGAGGGACTTTCAGTGCTAACGCAAGGACACTCCCACGCAAATTGAGATGGTTGGTCACCCTAACTTCTAACTTGGCTTCCATGAAGCTGAGCAGCCTGGTGGACCAAAGAGATCCAAAGAGTCCATCATGTGAGTAATGCCTGATCCCAGACAGGTGAGGAGTAAAGATCTATTTTGAGAACCATGAGTGTTCTGGGCTTTCCCGGTGGCTCAGCAGTAAAGAATCCACCTGCAATGCAGGAGCCACGGGAGACATGGGTTTTATCCCTGAGCCAGGAAGATCCCCTGGAGGATGGCATGGTAATCCACTCTAGTATTCACATCTGGAAAAACCCCATGAACAGAGTAGCCTGGCAGGCTATAGTCCATAGGGTCGAAAAGAGTTGGACACAAGACTGAAGTGACTTAGCACGTGCTCGTGAATATTCCCCAGCTTTCACATTGAGGCCATACTCCTTGATCTTCCCACCCTATAAGGCTGAAACTCTACCAGCCAAGTTGTCTGCTTCTTGATCAGTCTATCCTGATATTGGGCAGACTGGGGGTTCTTTGTTACCAGAGTTCTCTTGGAATCTCTGAGCAGTCAGTACCTTGGGTTTTTTGACCATGATCTTCAGCATCCAGGTACCATACCATAAGATGCCTGCTCCCTGTCATGTTTCCCCCTCGACACTTGAGACAAATACATTCTCGTGTGTAATTTCCATTTCATAGCCCCAATTCCACCACTTTCCATGCAAGAAAGCACATCTTTCTTGCAAGCGAGTAATACAATGACGAGGATAGCCTAGAATTCTCTCCAATTTTTTTAAAGAAGAAATCATTTGCAAATGTCAGTCATTTATTATTAGTTACAAACTACCAGCAACATAACACATGTGGATGCTAGTGTACTGAGCTATTTCCTTGAGGATTATCAGGTCTGAAACAAATCCTCTGGGGTGAAAGAACACCCGTGTGGGGACTGGTGGCAGCAGAGATGTTAGAAGACACCAAAGGTAATGGCCATGACAAGGAGTCCTGACTCACCAACCCAGATGGAGACTTCGTGTCTATAGTCTCCAGACTGTAGGGTCCACGGCCAACAGCACTAGTGAGTCATGGACATCACTCACCGGCTGTCTGCCCCCTTGTCGCTTCTCCACCCACTCTCCTGTCTCTTTGCAGGCGGCTAAGTCTCTGAGAGTCTTATCTCTCAGGGTATCTTCACATCCCTGTCCCAGATGGGGAAGATGCTGAAGATACAGGTGTCCTTGGCATCTGGACCTGCAAGGTCCCTGCCATGCCTCTTCACTCACAGGTAAATGGCTTTAGGAGCAGACTTGCATGTGGCTGAGAGAAGGGACAGGAATCTGGGCCTTGAATCATAAAACCCTAGCTTGGGTCTTAGCTTAAGCCCTCTGAACCTTAGCCTCCTCATTCATCTCACATCTCTCAAAATTTGCATGCCGAAATCACTACTTTGCAACCAACCATGTAACAATTGATAACAGGCAAGAATCTTTAATGGATGCCAAAACCATTGGGTGAAATGATATTGGGGAATCGGATATTCATGCAGTGTCTGGGTATCATTCCACAGTTACTTGTTAATTACAAAAAGAAAATGTACTTCCGCAGTGGCAAAGGCTGTTATGTGCGTGCTCAGTCATGTCCAACTGTTTGCAACCCCATGGACTGTAGCCTGCCAGGTTCCTCTGTCCACGGAATTTTTCAGGCAAGTATACTGGAGTGGGTTGCTGTTTCCTCCTCCAGGGGATCTTCCTGACCCAGGGATAGAATCTGCATCTCTTGCATCTCCTGCATTGGCAGGAGGATTCTTTACCACTGCGCCACCTGGGAAGCCCAAGGGTTGGAGTTTACAAATCATTAAATCCTAATAATACCCATGTCATACTAGTATTGTCTCTGTAATAGTTCTTCCCCCACCAAAACCAAACAGAGGCAAGTTCCTTCTTGCATATTCCTACTGATGGGCTGCTCACTACTTTCCAAGATAGCCTCTTTCCCGTGTGGTCAGTACTATCTGAGAAGCAGAAATCTTCCTGAAGCTTCTACTATCCAGTGTCAGCAATGCCTTTGGCAGTTTCAGCATATAACTGAATCCTTTCTCCCCAGGAGAACTCATCAGAAATGGGTAGACAGAGACTGTGGCCCTGCTGCCCGCACACAGCTCTGCTCCTGGCAAGCCTTCAGCTTCTGCTGTTTCACCTGGAATTAGCTTTCTAGTCCCCTCCTCCCCCTGGTTGCCCTCACATGTGTCATCATCCACGTTGTCTATATTCCTGATTCACTACCCTCCATGCCTCTAACTGCCCCCTCCACTACCATGTTCTGCGATGTCCAGCTTGGACCATCTATTCTGCATCACTCCAAACAGTAGCACCTGCAGAAGTCATCAATCCCACTGGGGATGGTATATGTGCATCTTCTGAAGGACGAGTATTCCTCTTCACGCAAGGCTGGAACTAGCATCAAATACCTCCTGTGGTCCAGGTTTTCCCATTTAATCTTCCCCATCAATCCCATGAGATCAGTAGGAACACTCCCAACTTACAAATGAGGTGACAGGCTCCGAGAGCTTCAATAAAGACTTTCCAACTGATAAATGATGATGACAGATTTGTGGTCTCAGATCTGTGGGATTTCTGAGTGCAGGCTTTATCTTCCACATCGCATAGGTACAGCATGGCTTACCCCCAAGGATGGGCTTGACAGAGCAAGACAGGTGATACCCATCAACACCTGAGGCGCAGGTGTCAGCCTCAGAGCAAGTACAGGGGACTCCTCCTCTCCCCACACCTGCCCAGATGTGGACATGCAGTGTCACGGCCAGTGGCTACTGTGTTTTGTTTCTGGACTCAACCTTCTGCATGTTCCCAAGTGAGCGTCAGATTCAGAGCTATATTGTAGCGCAGGGAAGGCCAATGATCCCTCAACCCTGTATGATATTCCTCTTTATTAGTTCTTTACTGTGACAAAACCGCTTACGCCAGAACTCGGTAGCTTAAAACAACAGATATTTGTCTCTTCACAGTTTCTGTGAGTCAGGAATCTGGCAGCTGCTTAGCTGTTTCTGACTCAGTGTCTCACAGGCTGTAGCAACTGTATCAGCTGGTGCTGAAGTTGTCTGGAGCTCCCCTGAGGCTGGAGGATTCACTTCCAACTTACTCTTGTGACTGTAGGAAGGAAGCTTTGGTTCCTCTTCACGCAGACTCCTGTATCAGGACACTGACAACTGGGAAACTGGTTCCTCCCAGCACGAGTAACCCAGGAGAGAGAGGGGGCTCAGAATGGAAGCCATGCTGTCTTTACGAATCCTTTTATAATCTGAATTTAGAAGTGACAGACCATCACTGCCTCCGAAATAGTCTCTTGGCCATACAGTCTAATCCTTGTGCTATATAGGAAGGGGCGTGAACACGATGGCATGAACACCAAGAGGTGGGTGCCATCTTGGAGTTGGCTATCACATCCCCGAACAACATGTTTTCCCCTAAATCA
>NW_011494821.1:1459553-1466080 GCF_000754665.1 Bison bison bison | reverse complement strand
CCCTAAATCATGTGTGACTTCTGCAATCTGCTCGGGCACATTTGAGAAGTCACAGGAGTTCCAAAGGTGTGCATGTGCACATGCCTGCTTACACACACACACACACACACACACTCCTTAAAGAGATAATGATGGTGCCTTCCTCAGCCATTCTTGAATGATGCTTTTGAGAAACATTTGCTGATTAGCTGCCTGGATGGAGGCACCTCAGGCTTCTCTGGTGGCTCAGATGGTAGAGAATCTGCCTGCAATGCAGGAGACCCAGGTTCGACCCCTAAGTCGGGAAGATCCCCTAGAGAATGGAATGACTACCCACTCCAGAGACGGCATCTCAGAGACGGGTGCTGGGTCAAGGGGGATTCAGGCTTCCATAGACAAGAGGACAAGGAAGCAAGGCCAGGAGGAGATGTTGTTATGACTGTGTCTAAGCGGGGAGGGGAAGGAAGTAGAGTCAGGAGGGGAGAGGGGTGTATATGAATAGTCAACAAGTGGATCATTTCCGATTGGAGATACCCATGCAGCTCTAGAACCGAAGCACTTGAAACAGCTTTCACGGTCAGAGATGACAATAGCGATCCATGAATGTGGGAGTTTGAATGCGATTGAGGCGGAGATGGGGGTGGGGGGCGGGGAGGAACTATAGTTGTAAGAGAATCAGTCAAGGAAATTAGTCATTTTAATTTTCTCTATATTCATGGCTATTCCCGTATCCTCCCTCTATCTTTGGAGATTTCTCCTACTCTTGTTTATAATTTAACATAGTCTCATTTTTTCTCTTTTTTTTTAAAATTTTCTTAATTAGGTTAGCTAGTGGTTTATTTCCTTTATTGCATTTTTCTCCATGAAGTTCCAGATCTTATATTTATTAGTGCTACTGTTTTTAATTCATTAATCTCTGTCTTTATCTTTGGCAGTTCCTTCTATTGCTTTCCTTAAGCTTGTTTTGTTCTTGTTCTTCCTAACTTTTGGAACTGAGCCCCTAATTTATTTTCCTTTCTTAAACGAAAACGTATTTGAGATCGTGACTTGTCTCCTGCCTTTAAATTCAACCTTATCTGATACTGAGACTTAGATTCCTGTTTTCCTTTGCTGCATTTGCCAGGTAGGGGGCTAAACCATCCTTTGTTTTTTCATCTGTCTTTGGGCCTTGGTTTTAGACTCGTTTGTCTACAGCATATAATTTGCCTTTGTTTTTACAAGACATCTGAGAGCTTTTTCTTTAACAGGAGAGTTTATCTCATTTGCAATTACAAATAAGACATGCTTGTTTGTTCTCAGGCTGTATAACAAACATTTTAAAAATAAACAGAAAGAAGCATTAAAAATAAAAAAGATGACAGGGCTGTTTTCTTTTTTTTTTCCTCTCAAAGGTTTTCCTGCTGGTAAATTGGAAAGGTTTAGTTCTTGTGTGAGTGTTTCTCTTAATGATGCCGGTGTTTCACTTTGTAAGCTGTAATTTTGTCAGTCATCTCCAACGCACCACTTGGGTCCCCTTGGACTCACCTGTCTCTTGTTCTGCACATCACTGCATCTACCAGCTTCAAGCAGGCACAACCTGATGGAGCCAAGGGACATCAGGAGATCACACACCTGCCACACGCAAGTGCAGAGGTATTCACACCTCACAGGGAAAGGGAAAGTGTTAGTCATTCAGTCCTGTCCGACTGTTTGCAACCCCATTAACTGTGAGCCAACAGGCTCCTCTGTCCATGAAATTCTCCAGACAAGAATACTGGAGTGGGTAGCCATTCCCTTCTCCAGGGGATCTTCCTGACCCAGGGATCTAACCCAGGTCTCCTGCATTGCAGGCGGATTCTTTACCATCTGAGTCATCAGGGAAGCCCTGTTTATACCTCGTGAAATAAGCCATTAACCAGTAGGAAATGAGAGCTTGTAGATAAATTCTTCCCACTTTCTATCCCTGGACAGACCATCCTAAAACACAGTTCATGAGTTTACTCAAGCTGCCATAACAAATATCTCAGACTAAAGGACTTAAACAACAGAAATGTCTCTTTCCCCAGTTCCGGAGGCTGGAAGTCCAAGTTCAAGGTTCCTTCAGAGGCCTCTCTCCTTTGCTTGCATAGATCTGTGTTCTTGCTATGCTCTCACCTGGTCATTCCTCTGTCTGTCTGTGTCCTAACGCTCTCTTCCCGTAAGAATGCCATTCATACTGGATCATGGAATATTGCGCTCAGTCATGTCTGACACTTTGCAACACCATGGACTATAGCCTGCTAGGCTCCATTGTCCATGGAATTATCCAGGCAAGAATACTGGAGTGGGTTGCCATTTCCTTCTCCAGGGCATCTTCCTGACCCAGAGATCCAACCCAAGTCTCCCTCATTGCAGGAAGATTCTTTACCACTGCACCTCCTTGGAAGCCCCTATAATGGATCAGAGACCACCCATATAACTTCATTTTAAATTAATTACCTCTACAGAATTGAAAGAGACACGTGTACCCCAATGTTCATCACAGCACTGTTTATAATAGCTAGGACATGGAAGCAATCTAGATGTCCTTCAGCAGACGAATGGTTAAGAAAGCTGTAGTACATATACACAATGGAATATTACTCAGCCATTAAAAAGAATACATTTGAATCAGTTCTAATGAGGTGGATGAAACTGGAGCCTATTATACAGAGTGAAGTAAGCCGGAAAGAAAAACACCAATACAGTATACTAATGCATATATATGGAATTCAGAAAGATGGTAACAATAACCCTGTATGTGAGACAGCAAAAGAGACACAGATGTATAGAAAAGTCTTTTGGACTCTGTGGGAGAGGGCAAGGGTGGGATGGTTTGGGAGAATGGCATTGAAACATGTATATTATCATATGTGAAATGGGTCACCAGTCCAGGTTTGATGCATGATACAGGGTGCTTGGGGCTGGTGCACTGGGATGACCCAGAGGGATGGTATGGGCAGGGAAGTAGGAGGAGGGTTCAGGATGGGGAACACATGTACACCCATGGCAGATTCATGTCAATGTATGGCAAAACCAATACAATATTGTAAAGTAATTAGCCTACAAAAATAAATAAATAGAAAGAAAAAAATAAATTAATTGCCTGTAAAGGTCTTATCTCCAAATACAGTCATATTCTGAGGTACCAGAGTCAGGATGTCAACATATGAATTCAGAGAGATTGGAAGACAGTTCAGTGCATAACATAGTTTTCTATGACTTCCCTGAGCCTTGTCCCAGGAGACAAAAGAATCATTTGCACCCAGTGGCAGCCAGCTGGATTTTAATGCTATGGACTTGGAACTTCCTCAATGGTCCATTAGTGAAGAATCCACCTTTCAACGCAGAGGACTCAATTTTGATCCCTAGACAAGGAACTAAGATCCCACATACCAAGGGTCAACTAAGCCCACGCTCCACAATTAGAGAGCCTTCACACCACAGCAATAGATCCCATGAGCCACAACCAAGACCCAGACACAGCAAAAATAAATAATAAATAAATTTAAAAAATGGGATCTCATTTAAAAAAATCTTACAGGCTTTCCTTCTTCCTGTGTCATCCTTTTTGTCCTTCACCTCTACTTCCTACGATTAACGTCCCTGATACATTATATTCTCCAAGACTTTGCCAAAGGTTGTGCTTCCTGGGAGGCTGGATCAAGACAGTATTTAAAACTGGAGTTATCATCTTGACTCTGTATGAGTGATGGGAGCTTAAATATGGTTCATGTCCCCACTTTCTCCCATCTAATCTCATTTCCAGTTTTGATGACCATATTGTTGTTGAATACTTTCCATAGTCATCTTTATACCTTTCAAAGCATATTTATATACCCATCAATTGCTTCCTTTCTCTGAACCACATCATTTAGCCCCAGCTTCTTTGAAAAACAAGGAAATCTGCTGCTTTCCCTCTCACTTTGCTTTCCAACATGTGTCAAAATTATTACATTATTACTGCATTAGCTTATAACACATTGCACATTGTTCACCTTAATTCTCTCTTATTATCAGCTCCACATTTTAATAGAAACACTGTAATCGAGCAGGAACTCATGGGCCTTCCTAAGACAGACCCTCCCCCTTATCCTGTGCTTTAGTTCCTCTCTGAAGTACCCAGCTAATAGTATTTGATACACATTTCCTGAGTTGTTTTGCAGATGTGAAAAATCCTCACCAAATGGAAAAACTACATGATGACTATTCTCCTGGAGCCTAAGGATTGATAATGTTCACACCTGTGACAGCACGCTGCTACCTCACCATCAGCCAGTCAGAGAACTGTGCATGAGCTGATTACTTACCCTGCTACCCTCATCCCTCACCTGGCTTTTAAAAGTGCTTTGTCAAAACCTTGAGCTAGCTGAGACTTTTCAGGGCAAGAAATACCTCTTCTCCTGGCACGGCCCTGCAGTAAACCTTTCTCTGCTCCAAATTCCGATGTTTCAGTTAGTCTGGCCTCACTGTGCATTGGGCACACATACTTGAGCTAACAACATTGCTCAGTGTTTGTCCTTTTATCATGATTTGCTGGTAGTAAAATGTCATCTATTTTACTCTCTTACAAGCACCAAAGTACCAAGTACCAAAAGGTACTCCCTTCCAAGAAGACCTAATGGTAATTATTACACGTTTAATGATAATCATGTCTTAACTCTTTTCCAGAGTGACAGCTTAGCAGGGAATAAAATTCTTCATAGGTGACACTGGGGAAATTTTATCAGCATCAGTTGCTAAATATCAGTGGCTCTCTCTATAAGAGGGCTAAACATCCTTGCCCCCTGCCAGGTGGCAGGCAATGCCTCACAGTAGGTGGGAAGTTTCACCCCCACCACCCCCGCCCCATCTCCCTGATTTCTTTTCCTAAGGGCTTTGTAGTTTCATTGCCCATTGCTTTCAAGCCCTGAATATGCTGTGCAAAATCTAAGGGCAGTCTGATTTTCTTCTTTATTGGGTGTTTTGTATTTTTGGCTTGAATATCCATCGTAATTTTTTTTATCTTTGAAGTCCAGAAACGTCACTAAGATGCATCTTCATTTTAGGTACTAGGTTGGCCAAAATGCAAAATGTTTGTTTGGGTTTTTCTATAAAGTCTTCCAGAAAACCCCAAGTGAATTTTTTGGCCAACTCAGTATTTTAATCTTTATTTGTTTCAGGGCAGAATATATCCTTTCAATTTGCCTATTCAAGTTTTTATTTTAAGCAAGTTTTTTTCCATGGATATGGATGATATTTCCATTATTGATGTCACTGAAGCAGGAAAAAAAAACAAATTGAAATGAAAAATAAGTTTAGTGATGATAAAAGGTATATATCCTCAAATCCTTTTATATATATCTGCAAAGGTCTCTATTCAATTTTTTCTGTGCTGTTTGGTCTTCTATAGTTAATGCTTGTCTCTAATCCTTTTAAATATTTTTCTTTCATTTAATTGCATTTGATTTTCTCCAAAAAACTTTAAGTCTATTTTTTCAGCAATTTTTCTCCTTCTTATTGCTAATTCTAATTTGACTTGTTTCTTGTTATAATGAAGATAATTATAATGATAGCAACAATTATATAACACTCACTGTGTACCCACTCCAGTATTCTTGCCCAAAGAATTCCATGGACAGAGGAGACCAGCAGGCTACAGTCCATAGGGTTGAAAAGAGTTGGAACAACTGAGCAACTTTCACTGTTTACCAGGAACTATTCTAAATGCTTCTACTAATATTTATTTATTATATTTATCCTGGCATCTATTTTATGACATGGTGCTATTATTATCCTTATCTGAGGTACAGAGGTTCCAGCTGAGCTATTTCAAATCCTAAAAGATGATGCTGTGAAAGTGCTGCACTCAATATGCCAGCAAATTTGGAAAACTCATCAGTGGCCACAGGACTGAAAAGGTCAGTTTTCATTCCAATCCCAAAGAAAGGCAATGCTCAAACTACCACACAATTGCACTCATTTCACACGCTAGCAAAGTAATGCTCAAAATTCGCCAAGCCAGGCTTCAACAGTACATGAACCATTAACTTCCTGATGTTCAAGCTGGATTTAGAAAAGGCAGAAAAGCCAGAGATCAAATTGCCAACATCCACTGAATCATTGAAAGAGCAAGAGAGTTCCAGAAAAGCATCTACTTCTGCTTTATTGACTACGCCAAAGCCTTTGACTGTGTGGATCACAATAAACTGTGGAAAATTCTTAAAGAGATGGGAATACCAGACCACTTGACCTGCCTCCTGAGAAATCTGTATGCAGGTCAGGAAGCAACAGATAGAACTGGACATGGAACAAAAGACTGGGTCAAAATCAGGAAAGGAGTACGTCAAGGCTGTATATTGTCACCCTGCATATTTAACTTATATTCAGAGTACATTATGAGAAATGCTGGCCTGGATGAAGCACAAGCTGGAATCAAAATTGCTGGGAGAAATATCAGTAACCTCAGATATGCAGATGGCACCACCTTTATGGCAGAAAGCGAAGAGGAACTAAAAAGCCTCTTGATGAAAGTGAAAGAGGACAGTGAAAAAGCTGGCTTAAAACTCAAC
>NW_011494821.1:1459366-1459453 GCF_000754665.1 Bison bison bison | reverse complement strand
TATGATATTACTCAGCCATTAAAAAGAATACATTTGAATCAGTTCTAATGAGGTGGATGAAACTGGAGCCTATTATACAGAGTGAAG
>NW_011494821.1:1455113-1459195 GCF_000754665.1 Bison bison bison | reverse complement strand
TCATTGGAAGGACTGATGTTGAAACTGAAACTCCAATACTTTGGCCACCTGATGTGAAGAGCTGACTCATTTGAAAAGACCCTGATGCTAGGAAAGATTGAAGGTGGGAGGAAAAGGGGACAACAAAGGATGAGATGGTTGGATGGCATCACCGACTCAACGGACATGAGTTTGAGGAAACTCCGGGAGTTGGTGATGGACAGGGAGGCCTGGCGTGCTGCAGTCCATGGGGTCACAAAGAGTCGAACTGAACTGAACTGAGGTACAGATAGAGCAAGTCACTTGATAAAGGTCACACAGCTAGTGAGTAGCAAAGACAGGACATGAGCTCAGGCACATGCCTTTATATTCTCTTCTACTTATTCTCTTTTCCCATTCCTCCCTACTGATTTGGGTTTTTTCCCCTATCATTTATATTTGTTCAACTCACTTTTATCCTCTACCTCTTGCCGTCCTCTTTTCCTTAATTTTTTCGTGTGGAGAACACCTGACTCATCATTTTTACCTGCTTCAAAGCATTATCTTGCTGGAGTTCTTCATCCATCTCTTGATTATTATCATCTTTGCTTTTTTTATTCCCAAAGTTCCTTTGCACAGAGGCTGGGGTTTTTGTTTGTTTGTTTGGTTGGTTATTTATCATTCCTCCTACAATGAAGGAGGTATAGTTTTTGTTCAGCTGACTCTGTGTGAAAGGATTATTGGAGTCTGGAAGTAAGCTGAGGGCTGTCAGAAAGACTGACTTGAGTTTGCCGTCAACTTTCTCATTCATTCTCTCCCCAGGGTACGTCTGTGCTCTAGATTACCAGGAAATCTCCTTGCTCATAGCAAAGTCGCACACTCGCCTCTCACCCCTCCTGGTATGTCACACATTGGTTTTGGTGTCTCTTGATTATCTTTTATTCCTCTGCTGCTTCTCAGGGCTGCTTGTCATGTGCAGCCTCCCTGAAATTTGAAACTTGCTAATTGCCAAGGTGATGTTTCTCCCTCCCTATGGGGCTCTGCCTTGGAGATCACTCCACAGTATAAACCAGGGCTTAGGAAGTTTTTGCAGCCTCCACCTTCCTGGGTGGCTCAGATGGTCAAGAATCTGTCTGCAATGCAGGAGACCCGGTTCAATCCCTGGGTCAGGAAGATCCCCTAGAGAAAGGAATGACTACCCACTCCAGTATTCTTGCCTGGAGAATCCCTTGGACAGAGTAGCCTGGCAGGCTCCAGTCCATGGGGTTGCAAAGAGTTGGCAGACAAAACAGAGTAACTAACACTTTCACTTTCACTTGCCCTTCCTGGCCGTAGGTCATGAGTTTTGATCCTTAGAGCCCTACTTTGCCTGACTTTCATGGAGATTTGTAGAAGCAAGTCACACACTATCCTCCCTTCCCTGGTCCGATTTTCACTGCATTTGCAGTCTAGTTCCATGCAGCGTAGTTGAGAATTATGGGTGTTTCTGAGTTTCTTCAAAGATAAAACTAACTTGTCTCTTTCAAGAAAGAGAGGAACAGAGACATCCTGAATCAAAATCCTCACCCACTTAAAGTCTTGGACTGGGAGGGAAAGTAGATCTCCAATCTGAAAGATTAGGATGGTGGCAAACTTGCCCCATTCTGTAATATATCCTAGCATTGTGAAGCCATCCATTCCTGAGCAGGATCTACCCTGAGCACAATCCAGGAGACATTTGGGAGCTGCTTTCCCTGGCAACAAAGGCTTTTCAGAGTAATATATGGTGGCACATTAAACAGAGACACTGATGAGGGAATTAGAGGAATTTAGATTCTCCATCTCTCTGGTTAAGGAGGGAATGGCACTCTTGATCCCGTATGGAACAGCAGCCAGTGCTGGGTCCTGGCACTTCATTACCTGGGCTAGAAAAAGAAGGGAATGATGGCCTAGCATTTTCTCTTTCTTCCTCTTTTCCTACTTCTTCTTCTCCTCCTCCTTCTTCTCCTTGATTATCCTGACTCCCATCCTGCATGGCTGCCAAAGGCATGACAACCACACAGAGTCAGGCAGAAATCCCTTGAGTGCCAAACCAGTGATGGAGGGAACTGACATAAGCTTGTATTTTCAGGAAGACAGTGTCATAAGAGGAATAACATACAGAGGGGGGAAACAAATGTAAATTTAGGTCCCAGCTTTGGGTCAGGTGTGGGGAGGGTTTTACAGTTTGGAAAGTAGAGGGGGAAGATCGGAATTTGGGAGATGGAGTTACCTAGATTTACTTCTCAGTTCTACCACTTACTCAGAAGGACCCTAGGCTGTGATTTCCCTTCTTTTAAAAAAAATTTTATTGAAGTATAGTTGATTTGAAAAGTTGGGTTAATTTCTGCTATACAGCTAAGCGATTCAGTTATACTTATATATTATCTTTCATATTTTTCCATTATTGTTAATCACAGAATATTGACTGTAGTTCCCTGGCTATACAGCAGGATCTTGTTGCTTATCCATCCTATATATAAAAGCTTGCATGAATTCCCCTTCCTCTCACCCTCTTAGTCAATTAAATGGAAACAATAATACAGTTATATTAGAAAGTTGTTGTGGAAATTAATGGAATACTTATGGTTCTGGAAGATGATGGATTTAAATTAATATCAAATCCCTCCATCGATAAATATTTAGAAATGCTAGAAAAATACAAAATAATTACTTAAAATACAGAATTCAGAAAAAGGAAAACCTCCAGAAATAAGAGTGATAGATGTGTGAGCTCAAAGACACAAAGTCCCAGTTCCACATGCTTAGCAGAAGACATAGACAAGGAGAGCCCACAGCTGCAGTCTCCTTAACAACCCCCAACTGGAAACAGTCCAGATGTCCACCATAAGTAAAATGGGTTAATCATGATATATTCAAATAATGGACCGATGTAGACAACTATAGAAGGAAAGTATGGTTATATACTACAGCCCGGAGGAAGTTTACAAGCAATTTTAAATGAAAGGAACACATACAATCTGAATCTCTTTATATCAAGTTCAGGGAGAGATAAAGACAACCATTCTGGGGTGCTGGATACATACATCTATGTGAATACAAACATCTATTGCAAATATTACTGTAAACAAGGGATCAGAGTTCATGTCACCAGGGAAAACACGATGAGTAAATGCAACGTGAAACCCTGGATGGGACCCTGGAACAGAAAAAGAACATCCAAGAGAAAATTGGCCAAATCCAAATAGAAGATAGAGTTTAGTTAATAATCATGTACCAATGTTAATTTCTTAGTTTTAACAAATATATCATGATTATAAAAATGTGTATATTAGAAGAAACTGGGCAAAGAATCTACGAGAATTCTCTGTACCATCTTTGAATCTTTTCTGTAAATTTACAATTATGCCAAAATAAACTTTATTAGATGTATCAGTCATTCTCCTAGCTATTATCTGGCTGACTTTTAAAAATATATGTCCATCCAAAACTCTGCACATGAATGCTTACAGAAGCTTTATTGTAACTACCTAAAAGTCAAAGCAGCCAAGGTGTTCTTCAGTACACGGGTGATCAAATACACGAACTTTGGTACTTTCATACAATAGAGTACCATCCATCAGTAAAACGAATGAGTTATCAAGCCACCAAAAGACATGGATGAATCTTAAATGCATGTCACTGAGTTGAACAAGCCAGTCTGAAAATACATACTGTATGATTTCAATTATTTTGATTATATGACATTCTGGAAAAGGCAAAATCAAAGACAGTAAAAGGATCTTTGGCTGCTAGAGATGTGGTGGAGGGGGTGGTATTTGAATAAGTGAAAAACAAGAGATTTTTACATGAAATTCTTCTACATGATATTTTAATAATGAATATGTGATGTGAGAGTTGGACTGTGAAGAAAGCTGAGCGCGGAAGAGTTGATGCTTTTGAACTGTGGTGTTGAGAAGACTCTTGAGAGTCCCTTGGACTGCAAGGAGATCCAACCAGTCCATTCTGAAGGACATCAGCCCTGGGATTTCTTTGGAAGGAATGATGCTAAAGCTGAAACTCCAGTAATTTGGCCACCTCATGCGAAGAGTTGACTCATTGGAAAAGACTCTGATGCTGGGAGGGATTGGGGGCAGGAGGAGAAG
>NW_011494821.1:1441254-1451254 GCF_000754665.1 Bison bison bison | reverse complement strand
GGAGTGGGTAGCCATTCCCTTCTCCAGGAAATCTTCCCAACCCAGGGATCAAACCTGCGTCTCTTACGGTCTCCTGCATTGGCAGGCAGGTTCTTTACAACTAGCGCCACCCAATGGCTTGGACCTGCTGCTGCTGCTAAGTCGCTTTGGTCGTGTCCGACTCTGTGCGACCCCATAGACCGCAGCCCACAGGCTCCCCCGTCCCTGGGATTCTCCAGGCAAGAACGCTGGAGTGGGTTGCCGTTTCCTTCTCCAATGCATGAAAGTGAAAATAGAAAGTGAAGTCGCTCAGTCGTATCTGACCCTCAGCGACCCCATGGACTGCAGCCTTCCAGGCTCCTCTGTCCATGGGATTTTCCAGGCAAGAGTACTGGAGTGGGGTGCCATTGCCTTCTCCAGAGAAGGCTGGGACCTAGTAGGTATTAAAAGGATATATGCATGCTCTGATGCTGAAACTGAAGCGCCAACACATTGGCCACCTGATGCGAAGAGCTGGCTCATTAGAAAAGACCCTGATGCTGGGAAAGATTGAAAGCAGGATCATAAGGGGACGACAGAGGACAAGATGGTTGGATGACATCACTGACTCAATGGACATGAGTTCGAGTAAGCTCCAGGAGATGGTGAAGGACAGGGAAGCCTGGTGTGCTGCAGTCTGTGGAGTCGCTAAGAGCTGACCCAATATACAGATTGGTATGTTAAGCCCAATATATATGGGTTCGATCATGGAAAACAAGCGACCACGGAAGACAGTGATCACACGCTGAGTATGTAGATAAACCAGGCCTCAGCCCCCGGTGTGCATCTTGCTGTGACGGTTGGGCCTGGGCATCCCCGCCTTCTCCTTCTTGAGGCTAAAGCTGGCTTTGGTGGAGCCAGAGGCTTGGATTGTGGGTGTTCACATATGGCTCCCCCATTCCTCTGGCCAGCCTGTTTACAAGATCCACTGCAAACCCCGTCTGCCTGTTAAAGCAGTTGCCACTATGAGGATGCCCACTGCCAGTTCAAGCTCCAGGCGCCTAACAGGTGTCACAGAACCACCTCCCCACCTCGGGCACCATCCCCCCTGCAGGCCTTTGGCTGGCACAGGGCCTATCACTCAGTCTCATGATAATGCAAAATCTCAAATGCATGTGGAATGGGAGAGAGCAGAGCCGGCACAGAATCAGTGCCTGCTGGTACCTTTTGCCACCCACCTCTCCTACCCCACAGAATACCTTGCTCTCTGGGATAACTTCTGAATTGTTGTGTATAGTCACTAAGTCATATCTGACTCTTTGCAACCCCATGAACTATAGCCCACCAGGTTGTCCATGGGATTCTCCAGGCAAGAATACTGGAGTGGGTTGCTATTCCCTTCTCCAGGTGATCTTCCCAACACAGAGATCAAATCCATGTCTCCTGCATCTCCTACACTGCAGGTGGATTCTTCACCCACTAAGCCACCCAGGAAGTGCATAACTTCTGAGTGTGTGTGTGTGTGTGTGTGTTAGATGCAATTGTGCCCAACCCTTTGCGATCCCATGGGTTGTATCCCACCAGGCTCCTCTGTTGATAGAATTTTTCAGACAAGAATCCTGGAGTGGGTTGCCATTTCCTCCTCCAGGGGATCTTCCTGACCCAGGGATCAAACCCATGTCTCCTGCACTGGCAGGCAGATTCTTTACCACTGAGCCACCTGGGAAACCCCTAACTTCTGAGTAGCACATCCCAATTCACAAGACCACCCCAGTGCCCACTGACTGACACAATGAATTATGGTTATCACACTGGGAGTGCTGGTATGAGGCCAGGAAATTAGGACCCCCAAGGGTTTACAGGCAGAGGTGGGATTGCAGCCAGGTCTCTGGCCTTTCCATGCTGCCCACTGTATATATTGCTCTCTGCACACACGGAAGGAGCAATGAGAGAAAACAGGTCAAACTTCTACAAAGCGAGTGCTCAAAACGTCAAGTGCTCTGAGAGAGTGAAGCTTCTGTCTTCATGCTTGAGAAACAAAGACAGAGGACTTCCAAGAAACCAGAACTACCCCTCCGCAGTGACTCCTGTCACCACGGGACCCCAACTCCAAAAAGCTGGGCCCCAAGATCTTTTCTGCTTTGGAAGGAAGCTCAGAGCAATAAAGGAGAAGGGGCAGAGTCCGACATTTTAAAGCTGAAAGTTATAAACTTTTTATTAAGGCGGATTCCGCTTTTATCATTAGCATGTAATGAATTATTCTCAGCTATCAATGCCTTGGTAATTGTCTCTCCGAAGAATCTCATTAAACATTGCAGGAGACTTTTGATCATTATTAACAAAAGTGATAACTTGGAATAATCTTGCATTTCTCAGTTGAGGCGGCAAACCTGAAGTATTAGGATAGATAATTAATGACAGGTGGAAATCTTCAGAGATCGCCACCAGCAGCGTTTTGTCTTTGTTCTCAGTGAGTCCTCCTAGGTTGGGAGAATGTTTGCTCACTAGCGTCAGACCATCTCCCTGACCAGCAGCTTGAATTCCTTCTCCACCACTTCCTGGCCATAGATCAACGGGCACATTTCTTCTCTGAGCATCCATTTCCTTCTATGGGTTCCTTTAGCTACTAGTGAGAGAGATTGAACTTCAAGGCTAAAGCACAGAAAATGTTCACAGGATGCCACTCTATTGTTATTAGTCAAGAAATATGCACTCAGATATTTTTCTTCAGAACTCAAAATCATGAAAATTTATTTGAAAGCTCCAAGAGTGGCCAACATGAAATCACAGCATCCCATTTGAATCAGGATTCTTCTGTTATTCTACATTATTTATAGGAATAACACACATTATGCTCTCATTATAAGCCAAGTACTAAGCTAAGACCTTTAATATGAAGTATCTCATTTGATACTTCATATTATGACAGTTCTCGGAAGTAGAAACCATTTTCCGCAGTTGACAGAAGAGATGAGGTCCAAAGTCACTCAGGCAATAGAGGAGCTGGGATTCAAACCCATGCAGTCCACTTCAGGCACCACTGTGCTCCACCTCATCACGTTTGTTTTAATCTTTTCGGATGCAAAGTGACCTTTTTGAAAGCAGAGAACTGATGATCTCAGAATCCTCTCCATTCTATCCCAAGTTTCTCTCATATGAGCCAAAGACAATTCCAAGACTTCCCAGTGGATTTTCTAATATGCAGACAATGCCCAGTCCTCACCAGCCTGCTTCTAAATCTTAGTCATAAGGCAGATCATGCTTTCTGAAAATAGTCTGTCCAGTATCTCACATTTCACATGCCCTTCGTATAATCTGATTTTGATACTCTTCCATTCTGTGGTGGCTTCCATGTTCCCTCCCCTTCAATGTGGAAGGGTTTGTTGCTATGTGACTTCCAAGGGTAGGTCATAATGGCTTCCACATGATTCTCCCAGGAGATGTTTGCTCTTGGAACTCATCATCATGCTGTAAGGAAGCACAGGCATTCTGTGACAAGATCCTTGAGGAGAAACTTACATGGAAAGGAATTGAGACCCCCAGGCTTCAGATGTAGCTAAGATCCAGGCAACAGTCTGAGCCCACCTGCCATCTGCATGAGAGAGTAGCCGTATTGAAGATGAATTTTCTGACCCTCCATTGAGCCAACTTAGCTGATGCCCCATGGAACACAGGCCAGCCTTCCTCACCAAACTCTGCCTAAATTATGGATTCACGAGCTAAAATGTGTTTTCGGCTGCTATGTATTGAGTGGTTTGTCCTGCAGCCATAGACAAACTAGAAGAAGCTCTTTTTTACTTTCCAGACCCATATTTTCAACTGCTTTCTGTACATGAATGTCCCCAGGTCAC
The DNA here is from genome assembly GCF_000754665.1 of Bison bison bison. NCBI lineage: Eukaryota > Metazoa > Chordata > Mammalia > Artiodactyla > Bovidae > Bison > Bison bison. The sequence goes on along the minus strand of NW_011494821.1, from coordinate 1,447,445 downwards.
TTCAGACTTAATGTATTTAGGGAGTTCTACTTCCACTTTGAACATAGAAGTGAACATAGAAATCCCCCCAGACGTGTCACTTCCATCCTCATTATGCAAACAACCCAGATAAACTACAAAATCATGACTTTTTTTGAGCCCATCAGAGAACTGAGCTCCTAAGGCAGCCAAGTGATCTGAATGCCAAAGCAGAGCAAGCTCCTTTGAGGAGTGACCACATGGAAAGTTTCCCCTTCAGAATGCAGGTGGAAAGGATGTAACTACCCCAAAAGTAGGTAAGAAGAAACCAGCTAAAATTGTCATGAACTTCTAAAGGTTTGGTGCGGGCTTACAAAAGATCCTCAAGCTAGGAAAGATTGAGGGCAGGAGGAGAAGGGGCTGACAGAGGATGAGATAGTTGGATGGCATCACCGACTCAATGGACATGAGTTTGCACAAACTCCGGGAGATGGTGACAGGGAAGCCTGGTGTGCTCACAACTTGGTGACTAAACAGCAACAATAGGACAAGGGAAGTTTGGATTTCCTTGCAAACTTTTCCCTAGGGGTCTCGGCAGTGTGCTCATGAGAAAGACTAGAAGCAGGGCAGGAAATGTGGGGAGGTTAGAATAGGCAGCACAGGCATACAGCTGATGCTCGACTGCAGCTGGCTCACAGACAAAACCCACCCCTTTCACTCCCCCAGACCCTTCTCTCTCAAAGCAAATGTTTTGAGATCCTGGGAAAAGCAAAAGAAGTCCTCCTGCTCCCAAGGCTTAAACAAAGACAGTCTTCTTTGGGGGAAAGAGGTAGAAGCAGAAGTCTTCTGTCCTTGGAGAAGGGGGAGGAAATGCTCCCAGACCCAGGGTCTTGCTCTGATACAAAGCATAGGTCTGCTAGTGCTGGGGGAGCAAAGGGTTCTGTGTCAGCCTTAGGCACAGAACAGTATTTGGCTGCCACAGAGGGAAGAGCAGGACTGTTGATAATGTCCCATCCCTGAGGTCCAGATGCAGAGTAGTGTTATTTGCTCAGTCATGTCCGACTCTATGTGACCCTGTGGACTGTAGCCCACCAGGCTCCTCTGTCCATGGGATTCCCAGGCAAGAATACTGAAGTGGGTAGCCATTCCCTCTCCAGGGACTCTTCCTGACCCAGGGATCGAATCCAGGTTTCCTGCATTGTGGGCAGATTATTGACCATCTGAGCCACCAAGAAAGCCCCAAAACAGTCTACTGCTGCTGCAAAGTCGCTTCGGTCATGTCCGACTCTGTGCAACCCCATAGACATCAGCCAACCAGGCTCCCCCATCCCTGGGATTCTCCAGACAAGAATACTGGAGTGGGTTGCCATTTCCTTCTCCAATGCATGAAAGTGAAAAGTGAAAGTGAAGACGCTCAGTCGTGTCCGACTCTTAGCGACCCCATGGACTGCAGCCTACCAGGCTCCTCCATCCATGGGATTTTCCAGGCAAGAGTACTGGAGTGGGGTGCCATTGCCCTAACACCTGTGTAATTAGAGTCCAAGAAGGGGGGAAAATGGGAGAAATTATTTGAAGGAATAATGGCTAAGGATTTTCCAAAATTAGTGAAATATAGCAAACCATAGGACTTCCCTGGTGGCTTAGATGGTAAAGAATCCACCTGCAATGTGCGAGACCTAGGTTCAATCCCTGGGTGGGGAAGATCCCCTGGAAGAGGGCATGGCAACCCTCTCTGGTATTCTTGCCTGGAGAATTCCCATGGACAGAGGAGCCTGAGGGCTATAGTCCATGGGGTTGCAAAGAGTCAAACATGACTGAATGACTAAGCCCAGCACAGCAAACTATAGATGCAAGAAAATTGAAGAACAAGCAGAATAAATAACCACACACACACAGGCGCGTGTATTTGGATACACACTCAGGCACAGACACCTAGACATTTCATAATCAAATTGCTGAAATTCTAAACATCAGAAAGAAAAAGAACATCTTGAAGATAGAGAAAAAGGGAAACATTACATACAGAAAAACAAATACAAGAATTCGGCCGAAGAATGAAATGAAGCACGCCAGAAGAAAATGGAGTGACAGCTTTAAAGTACCACTAGAAAAAGCTGTCAACCTAGAATTTCAAGTCAAGCAAGAATGTCTTCAAGAAATGAAGGTGAAATCAAAAATTTTCAGAAAAAGGAAAGCTGAAAGAATACACTGGGAGCAGACTTGTACCACAAGACGCTTTAAAGGGAGTCCTTCAAAAGGACTAGAATACCAGATGGAAATTTGGATCTATACAAAGAAATGAAGTACAACAAAAAGTGTAAAAATGTGGATAAATGTCTTTATGATATTTTTAAACTGATTTTTACATTGCTTTAAAATATAATTGACTGTTGAAGCAAAAGCAGTCATAATATATCTGGGGTTTATAGCACATGTAGAAGTGAAATATATGTCAACTATAGCATCAAAGCAAAAATGGGAGCGAGGAAATGGAAATATGTACAGAGACTGTGGCAAAGCTAAAGACATATATTATAAGCCCTAAAGCCATCGTTAAAAAGTGAAAGGGAAATGAAACAAATAAACCAAGAGTGGAGATAAACATGAATTATGAAAAATAGCCGACGGATCCAAAACAAAGCAGAAAAAAAGGGAATAAGGAAAACAAACAAAAAAAGATGTAACAAGTAGCAAACCACCAGCAAGATTCGTCAGAGCCTTTTTCCTTCAGCTTTATTTCCTCCTGAGCCTGATGTAATATTTAAACGACAGTGCAGAGTTCTTAGTGAGCCTCAGCCTGTTTAATCAGCACCCAGCATTCTTTCGGTTGTTTCTGAAGATGCGGAGGCCACTGGTGGAAATGGCTCCTCCTCCTCCATCATTAGCTCACAGCCACAGAAAATTACATGCTCTACATTCTTTACAGAAGGTTATTGAATTTTATCAAGGGTGGATCAGAGTAAAGTCTGTTATATGAAGACAGGATTGTTCAGAGCTGCTCAGCAGATGAAATGCCGCTGGGGAAACAAAGACCCCCGTGCCCTCCTCCTCGCTCATGTCTGGCTCCTGCTCCTCATCCCACATGTTTGTTTCCAAGCTGAAATAGATTTTTAAATGTAAGGTGTTCTTAGGATAAAACCAAGTGTTTTGAAAAAGCAAAAGGAGAAAAGAGAAAAACTAGCAAAACCATGTATTTAAATATATATATTAAACACAACTAGATCAGTATTTGAATTAAACATAAATAGTCTAAGAAACTCAATTTTAGAAAAAAGAAATGTCAGTAGACTATAGGAGAGTAGATAGATATTATGATTCCAAAATCTTTGTATTGTTTTGGAGAAGGGTAAAGATACTAATTAACTTCAAACTTTGGTGAAGTAAATGTACTAAAAATTTAAGACAATCACTGAAGTAGCAGACGGTGCCATTTCCCCCAGTATGAAGAATAAAACAGAATCTAGAAAGTAAAATGGGATAAAGCAAAAATAAGAAAGGTCAGATTTGATGAACAAAGCCCAGATCCAACTCTGTGCTACCTACAAAAACACACATACACACACACACACTAAGTACAAAGTCATAAATAGAATAAAAAGAAAAGAATGGAAATACATCGTGTGAAAATGAATCAAAAGAAAGTTGGAGTGACTATATTAAGATAAGTAGACTTCAGAACAAGGAATATACCAAGAATAAAAAGAGACACTTCATATTCAAAGGGCTTCCCTGGTGGCTCAGTGGTAAAGAATCTGCCGACAATGCAGGAGACGCAGGGGCCTGGGGTTCGATCCCTAGTTCAGGAAGATGCCCTGGAGGCGGGCATGGCAATCCGCTCCACTGTTTTTGCCTAGAAAATCCCATGGACAGAGCCTGATGGGCTACAGTCCATGGGGTCTCAAAGAGTCAGACACGGCTAAAGTGACTGAGCTCCCACACATATTTTTTAAAAAAACACTTCTTAATGTGTAGGCCCTTAACAACAGAACTTCAAAATAAATAAAGCAAAAATTGATAGAACTGTAAGGAGGAAGAGACAAATCCAGTATTACAGCTAGAAATCTCACCACTCTCTCAGTAATCAATAGAACTTGTAGACAGAAAATCAAAAGGGATATAAACAGCCTGAACATCAGAATCAGAGAACATGAACCGAAACCCTCTTCCAAAAAAGAGGAGGGAAGATTCTAACTCATTTTATGAGACCAACATTATCCTAATACTTCAAGCCAGGTAAAGAAATTACAAGAAAAGGAAACTATAGACCAGGGTCCCACAGACCCGTGTTTTTGGATGCAAAAATCTTTAACAAAATATTACCAATTGAATCCAAAAATCTATTCAAAAGGGTAACATGACATGATCTAATGAGAATTATCCTGGAAAATCAAGATCAATTCAAAACCAGCAAGGGTTAAGATCTCACATAGGGCTGTACTGTTTTTCTACTACTTCCTGAATGCCATGTCAACGGAACCACTCCCCGTGTTAATAACAGTTAGAGGAGGTGGGACGACATACACGATGTTAGCAGTAAATGGTGTCTTGTTGTTTTGTTGCTGTTTAGTCCCTAAGTCGTGTCCCACACTTTTGTGACTCATGGACTGTAGCCCGCCAGTCTCCTCTGTCCATCGGATTTCCGAGGCAAGAATACTGGAGTGGATTGCCATTTCCCTCTCCAAGGGATCTCTCTGACCCAGGGATCCAACCTGGGTTTCCTGCATAGCAGGCAGATTATTTACCATCTGAGCCACCAGGGAAGGCCCAATTCAATTTGTAATAGGCCTCGAACATAGACAGTTGTGAATCCAACAAGATGAAAGAGCTTGTCCATAAGGCAGCTGAGTGAGAGTGATGTTCAGAAATCCAAACAAGTGTCAGCCCCACCAATCACAATCAACCCCATGGATCATGGGTTGTGGGTTCTGGTGAATGAGATGGGCAAGACCAAAGCAGCAAACTTCCAGACCTTCATGTGTATCCCAGAGTACAGGGTGAAATGTCAAGTTCAGACCTTCAGGAACAAACAAGGCAGGGGGTCTAGGTACGACTGAGACCAGCGGCAGGGCCATTTCTGGCCCGAATCCCTTCCTCAGGGCTGCTGAAAGCTCTGGCAATCTGGGTCCCTCTAATCTTGTATGTGACAGGTAAGGGGTCCCTGCTAAGAGGAGAGAAGAGCTGGAGGGGAGCTGCAGGGGGCAGGGATCCAGGGCAAGGCTGACGGTTCCTGCCAAGAGATAAACTCTCAGGGGAAAGTCATCCCTTCTTGATGTCCCCTCTTGAACCTAAGTTCTGTCTATAAAACCAAGACAGGGTCCCTCCACACTAAACCGCAAACACTTCGTCGTCCTGGCTTCTCCTCTGCAATGACTCACTGCTCTGAGCACGCTTCTCCCCACATCAGGAATGGGAGACACAGAGAAGACCATGGTCCGGTGCCCTCTAAAGTCATTGACGACTGCAACGGAAGTCATTGAGGGCCGACAGTAAGTTAGGGACTGAAATTATTCAAGCTCTTAAAATGGGATAATAAGGTAACTTTCCTCCTCCTGCTATGAGCTCATTTAATTGTAAAGATCTTAATAAATTCAGCCTGATTAACTCCAACCTTGTGGGGGAAGGTTATTCAGTGTTGTGGAATTAATTTTAAACAGAAGCAAAAAAAAAAAAAAAAATAGAGCAAGGAAAAGAAAACCTCCAGTGAGCAATGAGGAGGGAGGATATTTACGTGCAGGAAGGCAGCTCTGAGGAGGACCACTGCGGGGGCCCAGTCTGCTTTTGAAATCTCACAGCACGGGCTTTGATTAATAATTCACTTTCCCAAACTTGGCGGCGCCTCAGGCAAGCTCCCTGGGCCCAGGACCAGCTTGTAGACCTGTGCACCCCCACTACTGAAGATGAAGGGTGAATCCTGGGGTTCACTTGCCCCTAAGTGCTTTCTGTGTCCCTGTTCTCGCTGTGCCCAGGACCCGGAAGGCCATGGTTTATGGTTTCCCATCGCAACTCCTCTACTCACCAGCTGCCTAACTGTGGATAAGTTGATCCCTTTGGGCATCAGTTTTGTAAGGAAGGTAACAACCCTCAAGGTAGGAACAAAATGCACATGAAGTGATTCTCCCAGTCCCAGGAGTGTGTCAGCCACCAGAGCCATTGCTGCTGGGTGGTCTTGGGGTTGGTGTGTGCTTTCTGAGGCTCTCTTAGCCCTGCTCTCCCCATGGACTCTGCTGAGCTGC
>NW_011494821.1:1421892-1441154 GCF_000754665.1 Bison bison bison | reverse complement strand
TCCCATCTCTGGTCTCTCTGGTCAGCCTCTTGAGCTGCCCACCCCACCCTGACTTTGACCCACAAATAGCTTGAATGATTTAGAAGAGGAGTCCATTGGTCAAGTTGGACCTCCTGTGGCCCACATGCTCTGCGTGTAACAAACTTTATACTGAAACCTCTGGCCAGCCTTAGAGTTTCTGTGCTAGAGACGGTGATGGAGGGTCAAGAGGCCTACTGACCTGTGTTTGAGGGCCCAGGAAGCCTGATGAAATACCCACACCTAAAGACTTCCCTGGTGGTCCAGTGGCTAAGACTCCTATCTCCTAAAGCAGGAGGCGCAGGCTCCAACCCTAGTCAGGGAATTAGATCCTACATTCCACAGCTAAGAGTTCCCACGCACAACTAAAGAACCTGCATGCCGCAACTAAGACCCAGCACAGCCAAAGAAATAAATATTAAAAAGAGAGAGAGACTAGATTTTGTGCTTTCTTTGCTATGGGAAGACACAGCAAGAAGGTGCTCATTTGCAGGGAAGAACACCAAATCTGCCAGTACTTTGATCTTGGACTTCCCAGCCTTCAGAAGTGTAAGAAACAAATTTCTGTTGTTTGTCAGCCAGTCCATGAGAATTTGTCAGACATAGCCCCAGCTGACCGAGACAGCCCCCCAAGTTCTCCACTCTCTGCTTATCTGGGTTAAAAGAGTTGCTTAATATATACGAGTGGCCCAGATGGGCATCTGTTGACTGGTGGGTGTCCTGCAGGTACATCACAGGGTGAACACCTTGAAAAATTAAGCTGACTCTTAGATGGGGGCAGTGATAGAATTTGCCATTGGCTACCAAGTTTTACTGTACCCCAAGCTTGAAACTCCTGTGGGGTCTACCTTTGGCAAGAAGCATATACTTGGGCTTCCCCGGTGGCTCAGTGGTAAAGAAACCACGTGCAGGGTAGCAGCCACAGGAGATGCAGTTTCAATCCCTGGGTCAGGAAGATCCCCTGGAGGAGGGCATGGCAACCCACCCCAGGATTCTTGTCTGGAGAATCCCATGTACATAGGAACCTGGCCAGCTTCGGTCCATAGGGTGGTAAAGAGCTGGACACGACTGAAGTGTCTTAGCACACACACATGCATATACTTGGCCTTGGTGCTCCTGCCTTACTTAGCCTGTGGCTCAGAGGGAGTGTTGTGGAGGCCACCCAATGCACACCTGGTTTCGGATCCAGGCCCACTGGCTCCCTGAGAATAGCACTTAGCCAACTTCCATAAACAAGGACATTCATCTTAGTCAGCCTTAATGAACCGCATTTGTCAGACAGGAACCAGAGAGCAGCTGTGTTGGAGGGAGACAAATCACTTAATCCAAGGCTCCCGATGTGGGAGCCCCTGGCACAGTAGCGATCATGGCATTTAACTATGGAAGGGGCCTAGAGGAGCCCCATCGGGGGAGGGCTGGCTGTCCTTGACTGTTCCTGTCGGGACAAAGCGTATGAGCTGGCAAGTCAGTGTGTGTGCTGGCTGGTGCTTCTCTCCCTGATGAGCATCTGTTTCTGGGGCTGAGTACCCTGCAGATGTCTGGGCAGGAAGAGAGACGTAGGGGGTGGGCAGCCTCTGTTGGCAGCAGAATGCAGGCCCAGGAAAAAGGACTCTGTTCAGAGTCACCCCTTTGGGTTCCACCAACTTGTTTCCTTTGAGATATTTTTAGGAAAGACTCTTGGGTACCAGGGACAGGAACCCATCTCAAGTGAGTTTAGGCAAAAGGGTATGTATGGACTTCTGTGGGCTGTGAGGTTGAATATCTGTGCTGCAAGCAAGGTGGGCAGAAGCTGGGTTTCATGAACAAGTACCTCTGGGAACTCAAACACACTTCGGACGCCTCGGTTTCTCTCCTTGCTTCTTCTGCCTGCTGGCTCTGTCCCCTCTCCCTGTACTCTTCCTCCATCAGTGGGAAATTCGGAGATGATGGCTCTCACGTTTTACCTCTCAGGGTTTCCACCACTGGGAAGGGGTTGATGTAAGCCTTTTATGGCCCTAAACTTAAAAAAAAAAAAAAAAACACCCGGGAAAGAGCTCTTATTGGTCATTGTAAGTCAATCAACCACGGTCATCTAGCAGCAGTCCCAATCTTTTTGGCCCCAGAGACTGGTTTCATGGAAGGCAATTTTTCCACAGAACCGGGGAGCAGGGGATGGTTTCTGGATGATTCAAGTGTGTTACATTTATTGTGTACTTTATTTCTATTGTTATTCCATCAACTCCACCTCAGATCATCAGGCATTAGGTCCTGAGATTGAGGACCTCTGATCTATGGCATAAGTCCTAGAGTCACCTACGGCAGCTCCCAAGGGAATCCCATGGCTAGAATCAGAAAGGAGCCATTCTCAGGGTAAGGTAAGACCGGATAGCACATGTCTGCTTTCATGATCTTTGATCCTCACTTTGCCCCAATCCCATATGCAAGGTCAGCTTCTCTCTGTACCAGGAGAAGGTCCAGAGACCACTACTTACCTTGAAGACACTCAGGGAGTAGGAGTGGGGAGGATGGACGGGCTTTTCAGAGGCTGATTTCTACCAATCCAATCTTCAAGGCTCTATGTGACATTCAGGACGGACACCAGGATAAATGCTGGGCTTGCCAGGCAACTTTTCTTCGTTGATTTTGACAGTCAAGTATCCCTGAGGCCAGGATCCTTGTGGATTTCGCATATTTACTGAGCTGCTCCTCCTCTGTACTAGCCCCAAGTTCTCAGATACACCCGGAATAAGGACTGTGTTTGTGAATGACAGCACTCTGCAGGTGGAAAAGGCACGGCACAGTCACGCTCCCTGAAATTCTCAGTCTTGACCAAGAACCTCAGCAAAAAGTTTACTTTTAAAGTGAAACAATACATTTCGCATCGTGATCCAGGACATACACATACACACACATACACACACACACACATAAAACTGAAACAAGTTTTGAAAAACTCTATTTGCCTCTATTATACAGAATGCAATTTGATGTTTTGTATTCTGTTCATTCCTTTTTTATTCTATTTTTACCATGCCACTAAAATTTTTTCATGACCCACAGATGAGACTGAGCCTGCATGGTTTTATTTCTCCTTTTTTTAATTGGAGGATAATTGCTTTACAATGTTGTATTGGTTTCTGCTGTACATCAACATGAATCAGCTACAAGTATATATCTATTCTCTCCCTCGTGAGCCTCCCTCCCACCCGAGATCCCACCCTTCTAGGTCATCACAGAGCACCTCGCCGAGCTCCCTGTGTTACACCGTGCCTTCCCGTTAGCTCTCTGTGTTGCACATTGTAAGTGGGTCAATGCTACGCTCTCAATTCGTCCCACTCTCTTCTTCCCCCACTGTGTCCACAAGTCCATTCTCTACATCCGCATCTCTATTCCCACCCTGCAAATAAATGGATAGACTGAATCACCGTGTTGGCAATAAACATGCATAACTTCACTGAGTCTTCACACAATACAGACCTCATTAAACAGCCATTTTTAGAGCAAAAATTTCATAGATAGTATGTATTCTGGATGCCAGACCCTGATCTGGGCTTTTTTTTTTTTTTTAATAGATCTTTACAGACTTTTTTTTTTTTAATTTTACACAATCTTTAAAGGTTACGTTCAATTCCCAGTTATTACAAAAGACTGCCTACATTCCCCGTGTTGTACATTACATCCTTGAGCCCATCTTATACCCAGTAGTTTGTTCCTCCCACTCCCCACCCCGAGGCAAGGAGCCAGACCTGGGAGCGAAGCTGCCTTGCCACACCAGACTAACTCGTGTGGAAATGAGGAAGCTCCCAGCTGAGCCCTGACTTGATTCTTGACCACACAATGGTGAGATGTCATAAATCGGTTATTGTCTTGAGTCAGTAAGTGTTGGCTACGTTGCTACTGCAATAGACAGTGAGTTTCAAGAGCTCCAAGCCACCAGCAGTGTCCGGGTTCCTGGAATGCCTTGTCTCTTCTCCCTGCAACTGAAGGGAGGAAGGCTGCACCCCACCAAATGGACTCTGCTGAGAATGTGCCAGACCGGCACACCTTGTCTCTCCTCCTCTGCTGCCAGGGCCCCCGTGACTTGGGGCGGAATCCCAACTTTATAAGCCAGGAGGATGCAATCAGTGAGACCTTTAGGGGCTTCTGGACCCGCATCTCCTGCATGCTAATCTGCCCAGAGGGCCACTGGCCACCTATAGATGCCCTTCATGGAATGGAGGGGGAACCAGAGAGAAGGAAGCTACCAGCTGGGAAGGTGAATGTGTCGGGTATGGAAATAGACATAAAGAGCAGAAAAGATTTCCTTGTGTTTCGACAGGAGTCTCAGGGCACCACCTCTGACTGACAGTGGAGGGAGAAACACTGCCTTGAAATCAAAAAGTGTTTCTTCAGAGGAGGAGGCTTTGTTGTTACACTCAGGCCCAGCACCACACAGTGAAGGAAAAAAGAAACCTCCCACCTCCCCCACCCCAAGAGGCTGTCCCATAAGGGCTGGAGGCCAAGGCCAGAGAGGGGAAAGGTAGAGGGTAGTTGGGGGAGGGGGAGGAACTGTTTGTTACTATTTACTCGAATTAATAAGATGTTGAGCAACAGCCTCTACATAAAAGCCACAGTTAAAATTAGCAGGTAGTTCATCCTGGTCTAACAATACGGAATAATTAATATCCACACTCATGTGCTTTTTTCTTCCATAAACAGTAATTAAAGAGAAATATTATATTGCTGCACCTGTTTTTCTCTTTCGACTTACCACAGTGAGTAAACCCCATCTTTAATTGATGAGAGGAGATGCACACTGGAAAAACCATAGGAAGAGCATGAAAACCCCTCCAGCCTTCCCTGGAGACGTGTAAGAAATCTCAAATTATTAAACCATATGGAGTGCGTAAAGCGAGCGGGCCGTTCCCACTGTGGGGCCAAGACCTTATTTCCCTCTGACTTTCAGCTCCTCTGGCGAGTTCCAAGCTGTCGAGGGAATCAGGCTTGTCTGCCCCGAGGAGGAGACATCTGTGAGCTGGTTTTCCTGAGGGCAAGGAGAGAACTGATTTCTGTGGCCTGTTTCCACTGCTTTCCGACTGGGCCTGAATTCTCTGCCAAGTTCAGAGGCTCTGGGCCCCGCTGTGGACTTCAGCCACCTCCAGCCAGCCCACCCCTCCTGGAGTCAAGAGCTTCAACCAACCTGAAGGGTGTGGTCAGGGCAGGAAAAGTTAATGTTTGAGGGCACTTTACAGTTTGCTCTTTGCAGCTCTTAACACTCAGTATGCAGTTATTCCATTCTCCTGCTGAATCCCAGCAGGCCTCTGGCCGCAGCTGCTGCCTGGAAATTCTGTTCCTGCCTTGGGGCTCTGATTCCAACCAGCACCCTGGGCACCTTGGTGAGGATGCTCTGCCCACCCCACAGTGTGGATTTTGTTTTGCAGATGCTCGTTTACTAAACCTGCCCAGTGTCTGGATCAGCCCTTGAACTCCTGGAAAGGGGGCCAGATGTCAAAATAATGTGAGCATCCTCCAACTTGTCACTCAGGCTGGAACAAAGCTGTAACTGGAGACAAAGAGCCCTGAGAGAAGACTTGGAGTAGACACTTCATAGACGCAGACACGAGCCCCCTTTATTATGCTCCCAGTGATGCACCTTGGGCTCCATGGGTCCCCTGGTTCTGCAGCAACGTGTCAGTACAGTTACTCGTCTATAACCACCCCTTCCAGGGGTTTCCTTGGTGGCTCAGTGGTAAAGGATCTGCCTGCCAAGGCAGGAGATGAGGGTTCAATTCCTGGGTCGGGAAGATCCCCTGGAGAAGGACATGGCAACCCATTCCTGTATTCTTGCCTGGAGAATCCCATGGACAGAGGAGCCTGGTGGACTATACAGTCCATGGGGCTGCAAAGAGTCAGACACAACTAAGTACAGACACACACAAAAGATGGTAGAAGGAGGTGCTGCAGTCAGCACATCATTGCCCCTTGAGGCTGCCTCCCAAGCAGTGGAATCCTGCAGGTACAAGGACCGAAGGCGGCCTCACATCTGCTGTTCTCCTCCTGCCGATGCCCACTGATGGCACCGGCCATCCAGCCTGGCTGGGGCTACTGCTCCAAGCATCATGGGCCCCTTAGACTCACGATGGGTCTGGGACACATCTTGTCACATTTCAAGGAAGCAGGGTGAGCTCACAGGCTGGGGTGGAGGGTTCCCAGGTCATACCTCGGTATGACTCGGTAAGTATCTTGGGCAAACGAAAGTAAAGCCATGAACGAGGTCCCAGAGAGTACTGTGGGCCACACCCCAAGGAAACAAGAGCTGTCAGCAAGGTCAGAGCACTAAGGTGGACTTGGGGATGGACCCAGAAGTGAGGCAGAATGAAAGGGCAGAGAAAGACTGTGAAGAAGCTTGGAGCTGCTGGACCCTGTTAAGCCTTTGTTCTGAGAGGGAGTCCCTCTTCCCTGTGGATATTCTGCACGTGGCCTGTCTGCTCCCCAGCCCACTGGGTGAGACCACCTGGTGACCCACCTCTTGGCATCTGCAGCAGAGCTGATCCTCAGTCATTGACCTGACTCTTGATTCTAACTGATTTTGACTGGTTCACCCACCTCTGACCACAGAAGTGATACACTTTGAATTTTTGTCATTATAAGCAGTCATGCAGGGCTAATGGGAGCAATTTGGCAAAATGCATTAATAACCTCAAAAATATTCAAAACTTCTAGCCTGATAATCGTCCTTCTGGGAGTCTAGCCTAAGGGAATCATTAGAGATGTGGACAAGGATTTTGCTCAAAGAAGTTCATGACAGTGTAATTTCGAAGAGAAAGCAACAAACAACAAATTGCTTAAATGTTCCGTGAAAGGAATATAGTTGTGTGTAGAAAGTTCCCTATATTGTGAAATATGATGCAGTCACTGAAAGTGATTACAAGGATATTTTTGAGCGGCGAGATGCTCATGACATACAATTGCATTAAAGAAAAAAAAAAAGAATGTCTGAGTTCTTGAGTTTGGATGTTTGCTACTTATTTGTTCATATATATTTTCTACATTTTCTAAAATTTCCACAATAATCACACAATACTTTTAGAATCAGAAGAAAAGAAAGAACTGCTGCTGCTGCCTTCTTCGGGCCTTTAAAGACTTGGTTTCCTGAAACCCGTGTCCCTCATTAACCCCACTGAGGTTCACAAAGCCGGTGCCATGCGTTCCCTGTCAGACCTTGCCTGGCACAGCCCAGCGGGAAAGTTGTGTGTTTGGCTCTAATTCCAAATCCCAATAAAAACATCACAGCTGTTTTTCTTCTGAATTCTTGTCACTGCAGAAGAGAAAGCTTACCCCATGTTTTTGATTCTCTGCTACACTGCCAATGTCTCTTTTCATGCAAATACTAAATATACTTTAATGGATCCAGATTATTACTGATGTAACCCAAGATCTGGATAATATAGGCACCATCAGCTGAGTTCTCAAACTCTGAGTTCGGTACTCACAAGTCTCTACAAAGCATGGGGGGACACAAATCCAGTTCTGCCTTGAGAATTGTCTCAGTTCAGAATGGAAAAGCACATTCAACTTGGCTTAAATTATAAAGGAAATTTATCATTTCACAGAAACACAAAGTCCAGAGGTAAGCAGACTTTAGGCTGAGTTTGATCCAGGGGTCCATGGTGATATCAAGGCCCTCGTGCCATTTATTTCTACTATTTCCTTGGCTCAGTTTCATCCTCAGTCTGGTTTCCCTTGGGGCTGTAGCAATCCAGGGAGGTGAGCCTCTATCCACAGGGCCCTGCTCAGAAGGGAGGATGCCACTATCCCAACCTTCCCAGCTGGAATACTGAGACTAGATCTGACTGACCAGGCTCCACTCAGGTAGTCACACCTGAACTATGACAGAGAGATGAAATGCATTGATTATCCTACACTATCGTGTGCCTGAATCAAGCCAGGGGTGAGGGTAGTCAGTTCCACCAGAATCATATGGACCCCCATGCAGAATTCAGGACCTCTAGACAGTGGAAGATGAATGCCCACGTCCCCACAAGCGTCCACCATGGGAAAATTGTCTTTTGACATTTCTTTTGGGAGAATAGCTTAAGGTTGCTTTGCAAGTATCAATTACAGACATGGACGTTCAACTCTAATAATTTAGTCAGCAAACCATTAATTTACAAATCTAGTTAAATAAAATATTGTAATTTGTCATTGTTTCTGGCACTTCAAGAAAATAAATGGTTTAAAGAACATTGATTCAAAATACTTGAGTGGCCCAAGGAAACAAAGATTAGAAACCCAGTTGTAGCTTTTCTTTCGGGGTAGAAAATAAAAAGTGAGTTCAGTCAATAGACCCATGAAATCCATCTGTGAGAAGAGACTGTTTCCTTGGGAATCTCACCTGACTTTTCTCAAGTTCACCCCTCTGCCCAGATGCCTGCCCTTCCCCTCCCTTCTCTGTTAACATTCCTTCTTAGATGTCCATGGTCCTCTGACATGCCCTCCTCTGGCAAGGCTTCCCAACCTTCTCTCCACTTAGTGGAACCCATGGTTCTCTCCTGTGTGCTCCTGCACTTGCTACATTATTCCGGGGTGCTGAGCTCCCATCTGTTACCCTGCAGACTGTAATAACCAGGGGGTCCAGGGACTGGGATGAAGAAGTGAGAAGAAGGACAGTGATCATGAAAACCTCCTGTTGGTGGTGGTGGTGGTGGTTTAGTTGTAAGCATCTAGAGGTTTACTTTCACGCGCTGGAGAAGGAAATGGCAGCGCACTCCAGTGTTCTTGCCTGAACGAGGGACGGGGAAGCCTGGTGGGCTGCCATCTATGGGGTCACACAGAGTTGGACATGACAGAAGCGACTTAGCAGCAGCAGCAGCAGAGGTTTACTACTATACGGTCTTAAGGAAACACAGGACTTAAATGGAACTCACTTGTGTCTGAGACTTTGTGATCCCATGGACTATACAGTCCATGGAATTCTCCAGGCCAGAATACTGGAGTGGATAGCCTTTCCCTTTTCCAAGGGATCTTCCCAGGGACCCCGGAAAATGTTTTATTGAGCAAAATCGTGTCTCATTTCAGAAAACATTTCCAAGCCAGAATCAACCTCTCCCCCCACCTCCTGCCTCTCTCTCTCCCTATGTCTCTCAGCTACAGGATGCCCTCCCTCCCGCTCCACCCCAAGAAAGCTGCTCTGGCCACAGTCTGTTGGCACCTTCTGGCCCAAGGCATGGGAGGCCCCCTTCATCTTTTGCATCAGGGATCAGCAAGCTATCACTTACAGGCCATATCCAGCCTGCCACCTGCTTTTGTGTGACCCATGAAAATAGTTTTCACACTTTGAAATGGTTGGCCAAAACCATGACAAGAAGAATGCAATTTCATGACATGTGAAAATGACATAAAATTAAAATGGGGGCCTCTGTGGAGGGTCCACTGATGTTTTCCTGGAACATGCTCTCTCACGGACATAGTACCCGTGTCTGCTTTCCAGCTGCAGCAGTGGAACTGAGCAGTTATAGCAGATGCCTTCTGACCTGCAAAGCCAGAAATATTTACTCTCTCGCCCTCTGCAGAAAATGTTTGCTAACCCCCACGTTAGATGTTTAAACTGGGCTCTGCTCTGAGAAGTCAGACATATCAGTGACCTTTCTCTCTCTCTGACTCCACCAGTGACAACTCAGTGTGGCAGACTAGACAAAAGAGACCCGCTTTCTCTGTCTCCTGTGGACAGCTTCCCATACTCGCCCTTGGGGAGGAGTTTCTGCCAAGCCCAGGACCAGGTTTAGAGACTCTCACCTTGACAAGGTCACCTATGAAGGGCTGAAGTTTCAGAAACTGGTTCGTCCCTGGGCCCAGAAGCCCCGCCCACACTCCCAAAGCTGTCCATCATCTTCTCCCCTCTGGAAGCAGGAAACTGTCCTTGGGAGCCCAGACACCAAGGCTCTTCCCCTCTTGGCAAGTCTGCCACATCCCTTACAGTTTCTGGACTTCAAACGTACTCTGACCACCAAAGGCAGCCACCAGCTTCAGAAAACTCATTTGAAATTGAAAAACGGGGATGAAATCACCTACCCGACTGTCTGAACGAATGCCGTTCTTCCTTTACAGACTAAGGCAGAGAGTTGAAGTTGCTATTCAAACTGGAAAGTTCCTTTTGATGGTTCAAACAAGGAGAGGAAATGGCTTCAAGTGTGTTCTTCGAAGCTAATCAAGTCTGTGGTGTTCCTCAGCCCCACTGTTTGGATTCATGGGAGGGAGGCCCTTGTTTGAAAGACATCCTAGAGAACATGTGTCTTAGCCTTGGCTTTGAAGCAGTTCTCAAAGCTGGCGGAGTCCCTGTCAGGCCCTTGTGAGATGTACTCAGACTTGAGCTAGCTTTGTGGCCTCCAGGCTGGGGTCACTTACAAGGGGATCTTGTGATGGTGAGGTTGTGGGCAGCCCCGAATGTGACCCCCCCTCCCCTACTTCAGCTGTGCAAACTCAACAAAACCATTGCCTTCTCTGAGCCCCAGGCTCTTCCCCTGTGGAATGAGACTCTTCAGAGTGTACTGCAAAAGACTTTGCAGATTAAGTAAATGATGTCAAGTTTACGAGCACACAGATTGTACATAATACGTCGTAAACCAATATTGAAACAGCAGTGAAGCAAGCATCTTGTTTCCCTTGGGAAGTTGAGCCCTCTGGAAATAGAAAGGTAAACTTTGTGTTTTCTTACCACCTTTGCTTAAAAACTGACAAAGCCCATCTGCTAAGCTTCCCCCAACACACACTGACAACTACCACCAGCAAACAATAACAAAACTGGGACAGGTGTGGCGTAGTTACAAGGTGTTGGGGCAAATGCTTTACATCCTTATCCACTGCATTCTCATAACAGCCCTGGAGGGCAGGTATCCGTACTGTGTTTTCTCACTTCTCAGGTGAAGACCTGAGGCAGCTAGTAAGCTGGGAAAACAGGATCGGAACCCGTAACATAAACCATTTTTCTATACTGTCTTCAGTAAAGAGATAAACAGACATGAACTTGGGCAAACTCTGGGAGATGGTGAGGGACAGGGAAGCCTGGTGTGCTGCAGTCCGTGGGGTTGCAAAGAGTCAAACACGACTTGGCGAATGAACAACAGCAACGACAAAGAGACAAACAATGGGTAGATGTGTGGACAGCTAAGAGAATGACTAAATGAATACATTAATCCCTTACATCCAGGCTGCCCAGTCTAACAGTATTTGCAGAATTTTAGAGAAACAGTCTGCTAAGGGCTGGCTTATAGACGATGCGGATGAGGTGTTCAGGGGAGATGTGTCTGCCTCCTGTGTCCATCCAATGCAGCAACTCAGCCCACTGTCCTATCCAAGCCCTTGAAAGCAAAGGTCAAGGTGCCAGAGAAAGGTCCAGAGGTGAGGGCTCAGAAATGTGACCAAAGGGACAAGCCCATGTGATGACAAGCAACCAGGCTGAAAACACATGTGAATCCACCGCCTCAGCAGTCCTGAGACCCAGCCCCTTCAGAGCCCTTCTCCAATCTCCTGGCAACACCACCTCCTCCCTTTTATTTCTCTGGCCCAAGGGGAGGTCACTGATTCCTGCAGGTACTAATCTCTGAGCCACCTCTGTGTACCCACTTGTGCTCTTTCATTCTTCCCATATCCAGGTAACCCATCTCCTATATTGCTGTTATTCAGTTGCTAAGTCGTGTCTGACTCTGCGACCCCAAGGACTGCAGGGCACCAGGCTTCCCTGTCCTTCGCTGTCTCCTGCGGTTTGCTGGAGATAGTTTCAAACTTAACTGGAGTTTGTTCAAACACATGTCCATTGAGTTGGTGATACCATCCAACAATCTTATCCCCTGTCGCCCCCTAATTTCCTACATTAAATCCCCTCCATTTGAAATACTTAGTGTGACTCCAGGTTTCCTAACTGCCTCACCCTTCCTCCTGACTTAGCCTAAATGAGTCTCAGGTCCTTGCAACCAAAAGTTCCTTGACAATAACAGAACGGGTTTGTGACTTGCCCTCAGGTCTGAATTCAGGTCATCTTGTTCTTGTCCAAGATCCTTGTTCTCCTCTCTGCACCCTTGGGTCATACAGACCAAAAAGAAGTGTGTGGCATGAATGCGTGAGCATGCCAGCAGCCACAGGCACTGAGTATTCTCACTCACCCTCTCTCCTTGGACCAACGATAGGTTAACCCCTTGCTTCCTGAAAGAGTTTAAACTACCCATCCTTCAGCAAAACACACAGAGACTAGGCTCTTGTCCAAACTCCACTCACAGCTCTGTCTGCAATTTCCTCTGGACAAAGAGCCTGCACTACCCTTTTACTGGAGAAGATTAGTCTTCTCAGCCAGGTGACAGGCGCCAAATGGGAGGTGAAGCGCTCTGCCCTCTCTCTACCATCTGTTAGCATAACCCCAAGCCATTCTCAGGTTTGTGCTGGACCCGCTTAGCTTGTTCTGAGCAGGCTGCCAATGCTTTGATTGCTTTTCTCCGGTGTGTGCACTCTGAGGGTACCCTGCATTCCGGCCTACTTCTCCTGCCTCTTGGGAGGAAGCATCTGATGTGATAACGTATCAACTGGCTGAGCAGAGATCCAGAAAGGATGGTGGTGATGGTAGACAACCAGAATCAGCATCAGGGCTGGGTTTTGCACATTCAGGACTGTTTCTTATTACTTTGTAGGCTGCTGTTCGGAGAAGGCAATGGCAGCCCACTCCAGTACTTTGCCTGGAAAATCCCATGGATGGAGGAGCCTGGTGGGCTGAAGTGCATGGGGTCGCTAGGAGTCAGACATGACTGAGCGACTTCACTTTCACTTTTCACTTTCATGCATTGGAGAAGGAAATGGCAACCCACTCCAGTGTTCTTGCCTGGAGAATCCCAGGGATGGGGGAGCCTGGTGGCTGCCGTCTATGGGGTCACACAGAGTCGGACACGACTGAAGCGACTTAGCAGTAGCAGCAGGCTGCTGTTCACATGTTCTCAGCCTGGGATGTCATGAATATATGGCCCGTAGGGGCTGAGTTGAATTTAATGAGATGGCCCTTTTTTGCTGCAAAAATATGACCTGACAAACTCAACATCTGTCTCTGTGGAAACTGAGGAGGGACCCAAATCTAACCACGGAATGGGGCCCAATGTCCCATGCAAATACTTTCCTTTAGATCTGTTTAGGGGAGAATAGAAGGTAGGGGCCGAGACCCACCCCTGCCCAGGACATCTGTACCATCTCATTTATGCATCTCCTGAATAAGGTGAAACAGACATCACTGCCCAGGGCGATTACTTCTCTTCGAATCATTTTACACCACTGACATGACAAGAGCAAAGAGAGGCAGGAAATTCAATCCCTTCCAATGTCTGCACAGAAGATTAACCACCTCAAAGAAATTAGGAAAGTGTCTTCATAACAGTGACAGAAAGACATTGCTATTCAGTATGTTAATGAAAAATCCATTGATGTTTGGCATTTATCAAGTGTCAGAAATTAAATTTAGCTGTCCTGTGATTTTAATTAGCAGTAACCCAGTTAAGCCAGCAGGTAGCTGCTATGGTTCAGGCAGATGCCTTCATCTGCATATCTTTTACCAGATAACATGAGGGAAAGGAGTGGGAGGCACAGAAAAGCTTCAGGAGAAGGTGGTGTTTCAACCAGACTTTGAAGAAGTTTGACATCTCAAAGGGGATAAGCTCGCTTTAGGAAGAATGAAGAGCACGTGCAAAGGGGAAGAGAGTTAAAAGAACAAGACACATTCTCAGAATAGCAAATAGCCCCGTTTGCCTGGAGAGTGATGGGGAGATGAGAAGGCGAGGCAGACAGGAGATGGGCTGTGAAAGGTCTCAAAGCTAAAGCAGAAATCATTATGTAGAAATGGGGAGCAGTTAAAAGCTTTGGGGCAAAAACCTTATATATACATATGTTTGCAAAACGTATGTTTATATATATGAATACAAAGGAAATATACTGAACAGATAACTGTAGCTACTGCTGGAGAGAAGAGTGGCCCTGGATGGAGCAAACAGACCTTCTCTAAATTGTATTGCTAGAATGTTTACCAATAAATGAATGCATTGTGTAATTAAAATAATTTTATACAATTTTAGACAAATGTCCTAGGGCCACAAATTGACCCAACTTTGCTCAACCGTAAGAAAACACAGCTTACTTCTTTCTTCGTGTAGTCAGTTGCTCAATCATGTCAGATTCTTTGCCACCCCATGGGCCATGGCCTGCCAGGCTCCTCTGTCCATGAGATTTCCCAGGCAAGAATACTGGGGCAGGTTGCCATTTCCTACTGCAGGTTTTTTCCTGACCCAGGGATCGAACCACCGTCTCCTGCATCTCTCACGTTGGCGGGCCGATTCTTTACAACTGTGCCTTGACAGATCTAATCTTCTGGCCATCCTGCATCCCTCTGACTGACAGAGAGCAGGAGCTGGAGAAACAGACAAACATTAAACTTTCCAATCAATAGTGTCTTGGTCTCTGACAGTTTGATGGTCTCTGCTAAACAATGAGCCCCTTTCTGATACCATCTTCATCTCTCTGATTTCTTCCTTCTGCCTCTGCTCTTCTCTGAAAGAGAAGCTTTCCTGCACTCATGGTAAGAAGAGAAGGGGGCTTTGAGCCTAATAGGATCCTTCAGGTCATCCTGGTCTGTCTCAGTGGCCAGCCACACCATCTGGTCTTTGGGGTGGTCATGCTACCACTGAAACAGGAGGGAAGGGGGCAGGGCACGACATTTAAAAGAATGACATAGCCCGAGGACACAGCATAAACTGATTAGAACCATGTAGTTCCAAGATGGTGGATGAGTCGACTCTCACTAGACCACGAGCCTCAGCATATGCTCAATCATAACACATCAAGAAGCTAAATGACATACCCACAAGTGCCTTGACAGTTCCAAGGCCAACCATAAAGGTCAGGAAGTGGTGGTTGTTGTTGTTCAGTCACTAAGGCGTGTCCAACTCTTTGCGACCCCATAGACCGCAGTGTGCCAGGCTTCCCTGTCTTTCACCATCCCCTGGAGTTTGCTCAAACTCATGTCCACTGAGTCAGTGATGCCATCCAACCATCTCATCCTCTGTCACCCACTTCTCCTCCTGCCCTCAATCTTTCCCAGCATCAGGGTCTTTTCCAATGAGTCAGCTCTTCCGGTCAGGTGGCCAAAGTATTGGAGCTTCAGCACCAGTCTTTCCAGTGAATATTCAGGGTTGATTTCCTTCAGGATTAACTAGTTCGATCTCCTTGCTGTCCAAGGGACTCTCAAGAGTCTCCTCCAGCACCACAGCTTGAAAGCATCAGTTCTTCGGTGCTCAGCTTTCTTTGTGGTTCAACTCTCATATCTGTACATGACTACTGGAAAAACCATAGCTTTGACTATACGGACCTTTGTTGGCAAAGTGGTAAGTAAGTTAAAACGAGGTCTGAAGAGTGATTTCTAATGAGTAGAGTGGCAATCCCAAAAGCCTAGCTCAGTGTGCTCTGTGAGCACCCCTCGTACCTGCTCTTACACCCCCAGCCGCACGGTCGCCTTCTGAATGACCAGCAGAGCATTTCCATCCTTTGTTTCGCCTTAATCAGAAAAGCCTCTGAAAACTCTCTGCTTCTCAGTCTCAACAGCTTAAGGGGCTGTCTCTCAGAGAAGGAGGGGGTGCTGGTCCCCCAGGCTCTCTCGGACAATCCTCAAATCTCAGCCCTCACTCCCAGTCCTTTTGTGACGTAAAGAGGTATCTTGGGCTTGATCAACCCCAGTCTTCCGCATCCCCTCTAAGTCCTGCAGATGGCTGGGGGCTCTGTCCCTCTGCACTTTGGAAGAGCAGTGGAGTTGCTTGTTTGGGATTGAACAATGGCTGAAGAGCAAGGGGCCACTTGGGGCGTCAGCTGCCTGTACTCAGAAAATATCAGGCCAAGGCACAAAGAGACGAGGTCAGGATCCACACCAAGGATGGAGGTCACTTTACCTGCCAGCCTCGGAGTCTCTTTCCTGGCTCAGCTCCAAGTATCCAGAATCCCTGAGCAGCAGAGACAACAAAAGGAGATTTGTTTGTTCAGGGGTTATAGTGAGGGAGTGATCTGGAAGAGCCAGAGAGCAGCTGGGCCTCTCTGCCTGTGGCTTAGAAGTTGACTTTTCCTGTTGTAGTAAAAAATAATTCATCTCTTCTTGAAGTGACAGGTGGCTGGACCAGTTTCTTTGACTTTCAGCAAACACAAGAAGCCCCATGCACAGAAGGAAGAAATTAGTCAAATGCAACATTTGGGACCCAGTTCTTTAGCAGCCAGACAAGAATTAAGAAAAGAGGCACAGGCTTTCTGAAGAATCTTTTTTTATGGCTTCCAGAAAACACATCCCAACTTAAGTCTATTACTTTCACTTTTGACTGACAGAAAACCCAGAATAGGACTTTCCTGGCGGTCCAGTGGTTAAGAATCTGCCTGCTGAGGCAGGGGACACAGATTCAAACCCTGATCCAGGAAGATCCCACATGCTGCTGAACAATTAAGCCCGTTCACCACAACTACTGAGCCCATATGCCCTTAGAGACCATGCTGCACAACGAAAGAAGCCACCGCAATGAGAATCCTGTGCTTCACAACTAGAGAAAGGCCGTGAACAGCAACAGAGAACAAAGACCGAGTGCAGCCAAAAATAAATGAATAAAAAGAAAAAAAATTTTTTAAGAAAACCCAGAATAGACTCATTAGGACAAAAAAAAAAAAAAAAAATCCCTGCTATAGAACAGAAGAATTTGAAGCAAGCATCAGGCATGGGCTGATCCAGGGTTCAAATGATATCACCAGCAAGCTCTTTCAGTATCTAAGTTTGGCTCTCTGTGTGTGCTCCCCTTTCTTATTTAGTCTCTCCCCTCATGGCTAAAAATTGACCATCAGAAACTTCTGGGACCTGGGACTGTGTAATTCCAGGTTCAAAATCAGTGGGCACGGGAAGGTGGAAGAGACCTTTGTCCTGGCATTCACAGCTATGAAAATCAAGACAGTCTGTCTGCACTAGCTCCATCTGGAGACAACCTTGAACCAATCATTGACATCTAGAGAAGGCAGTATACCAACTGGTTTGAGCCTGGGTTATATGTCCCAGCCTGACACATAACTGAGACTGAGGGAATGACAATCCATAAACACAGTTGGAGCTGTTGCCGGGAGACCAAGGAGGGAGATGTGGATGCAAGAGAAAACAGCCATGGTCCTTTACAATTACTAACTTTTAATGAGCTCCAGCTGTGTGCTGGGGCTTTCCATGCCATCATCTCACTTACCCTCTCAACACCACATCCTTATTTTACAAATGACAAAGCAGGGTCAGCACAACAAAAGAACTTGCCCCATGTTACCCAGCTCATGAGTGGCAAAGGTGGGATTTCAAACTGGGACTCCTAAGCCTGTGCTTTCAATAGCTACGTCCTCTGTGCAGCCTGTTGGAGGTCCATCAAGAAGACTGTCTCAGAGATCCTGAATGAAAACCCTAATATGATCCATGATGCCCAACACTTCTTCCAGACACTGCGGTCATATGACAATAAGTTTTTGCTTTTTGTCTAATGAGTTTAGTGTAGATTTTTCTAATGGAGATGGCGATCACTATTAGCACAGTTGCTCTGTTTTCAGAAGGTGAACTTTCATGGACTCCCTAAGAATGGAACACCTACAAAGATCAAAAAGTGACAGTGTTAGTTGCTAAGTTGTGACCAACTCTTTGTGACCTCATGGACTGTGTGGCCTACCAGGTTTCTCTGTCCATGGAACTCTCCAGGCAAGAATACTGGAGTTGGTTAGTTGGTTGCCATTTCCTTCTCCAGGGGATCTTCCCAACCCAAGGATTGAACCTGGGTCTCCTGTATTACAGGCAAATTCTTTACCATCTGAGCCACCAGGGAAGCCCCAAATTTTGACCACAAAGATCGAACAGTCCATCTATCCCTGGACCATCTTCATCCCACCAGTTCTGGACTCATCAGCAAGTTCAAACTCATCTTATTTTCCAAGTGAATCACCATAAGCCCCACCCCTGACTCCTTCCCAATAATCCACATTGCTTTCCTTTCTATGCTGAATCAGGGAAGCTTCTTATCTTAACTAAACCAGATACAGCCCCCTCCAGGGAGCCATCAGGCAGAACATCTGCAAAGAACACCAAAAGCTGGATGCTGCCAAGCACCCATCTTCACAAGGAGCAGACTGAGGTCACTGCCAGAGCCAGGGAAATCAATATGGAAGCAAAGATAAGCTTCCAGGTGAGTGGTGGGAACAAATGACAGCCAGCACGGCTGCTTTGAATGTCCAAAAATTAGGTCACCAGAACTTAATAAGTAAGTAAGTGTCAGTCCCTCACTCATGTCTGACTCTTTGAGACCCATGGACTGTAGCCTGCCAGGTTCCTCTGTCCATGGAGTTCTCCAGACAAGAATACTGGAGTGGGTTGCCATTCCCTTCTCCAGGGAATCATCCCAACCCAGGGACCGAATCCCAGTCTCCCACATGGCTGACAGTTTCTTTACCATCTGAGCCACCAGGAAAGCCAAGTAGAGAAACTCAAATCCCAAATTCAAGAGTTTGGACTACAGATAAACAGAGTGAGATCTGTCCCCTTTACTGTCAAAGCTTCTGATGGCTCCTCCCTGTAAGTCAGTACAGCATCATCTCAGGAAGAAGGAAACTTTTTACCTGTTTACATTGTGCTCAGATATAGTCCCATCTTCGAACTCTGTCTCTGCCACCTCCCCTCCCTCCACCTCCCAGGTACTCTTATATGCATATTCCTATATACACATATATACACATATATATATATACACATACACACACACACACACACACACATCTCTCTCTCTCTCTTCACGGCTGCTCCAGCAAAGCGTAGCCACTGTTCCTTACCTTGGAGGAGGGGTATCTCCTCACCACCGCCCCTCCTGACCTTGAACGTGGAATAGCTCCTCTAGGCCCTCCTGTGCCCGCGCAGCCAACACTCCTTGGACGTGGGGTTGCTCCTCTTGGCCGCTGCCCCTGGCCTCAGATGTGGGTTAGCTCCTCTTGGCTGCCGCCTCTGACCTCGGACATGGGGAGTTGGACTGTGAAGAAAGCTGAGCGCTGAAGAATTGATGCTTTTGAACTGTGGTGTTGGAGAAGACTCTTGAGAGTTCCTTGGACGGCAAGGAGATCCAACCAGTCCATTCTGAAGGAGATCAGCCCTGGGATTTCTTTGGAAGGAATGATGCTGAAGCTGAAACTCCAGTACTTTGGCCACCTCATGCGAAGAGTTGACTCATTGG
>NW_011494821.1:1402445-1421770 GCF_000754665.1 Bison bison bison | reverse complement strand
TGCTGCATTCCAACTCTTAGTTGTGGCAAGTGGGGTCTAGTTCCCCCACCAGATATGGAACCCAGGCTCCCTGCACTGAGTGCAAAATCTTAGCCACTGGACGACCAGGGAAGTCCCCATATACTCTCTTTTAATGGTTTTAGACAGGCTACAAATATCAGCTTTTTTTATTTCTCCCCCTCTCATCTGATCAATCTCGAAGCCAGTGGCTCTCAGACTTAGCTGCACTTTAGCTTCACCGGTGAGTTGTTTTGTTTTTTCAAATACAGATGCCTGGGCCCTATTCATCTCCAGCAGGAGAGTTTCAACTTTTTCCCACTCTGACCTGTTGGAAAAAAATACATTTTATATCATAGCCCAGCACACTTACATCTAAAAGTACAAAAAAAAAAATCATATTCTTGCTATGTGGGAGGTACTCTAATGTTTTCCTATACTATTCTTTTCTGTCATTGCTGTTTTTAAATGCCGATCATGATCTGCTCAGAGCTCATGTAGATTGGAAAATTCTCGTTTAAGACATTAGTTTGTGTCATCCTGTCTGAATTTCCTCTTCTTCCAGTTTCAGGCTCGTAACCCAGTTCTTTGCAATTCCTCGCTTTGGGGATTTTTTTAATGCAGACACGGCCTGAAGTCAAAGGCTTTCCCAGACTTTTGTAAAAACCTAAACTATTTGATGAGATTACGTATGATGTCCCCCAGGGGGAAAGAAAGAAATGGCCACAGAAGGTGACAGAAGATTAGAAACTGATTTCCACCAGACTGGAAATGGGAACAATGATGTGGGTTTTGGGAGGAGCTGGAAAGTGTCCTGGGAAAGTGGCAAGACCTCTCCAGTGGCTGCATGGCCTCTCTGCAAGGCTGGGCTCTAAATCCTCTGGACTGTGACAAAAATTCTCATGCCCCAGAATTGCAAGGAATCGGAAGGCTGTTCTACTTCAAGGGACCTCACTGAGAAAGGGGGATACCTGCAACCATTCCATAACCAGCTGGAAATTAAACACCCGGCTCTACCTCAGGTGCCAGTTAGACTCCTGAAATTCCCATGGAGCTCGAGAAGTGGGGAGGATGAGATGCCTGCCAATCAGTGAGGCTGGCTCTCCCACCATCTTGTTGAGATGCAGACACAGGCAGACTTACGTCGATCTAAAATAGAACTAAGAGGGACTCCCCTGGCGGTCCAGTGGCTGAGACCCCTGTGCTCCCAAGGCAGGGGACTCAGGTTCGATCCCTGGTTGGGGAACTAAAATCCCACATGCCACAACTAAGACCCAGCACAGCCAAATAAATATTTTTAAAAATAAAATGGAACTAAGAGATGTAATATTTCCTTACACTTCTAGGTCCATGAAATATGACTCATATCCATCAAACCTTAATCCTACATCCACTCTTTCCACTCTACATTCTTTCATCCCTGCCACACTTGTTTCACAACAGACTGCTGCTACTGCTGCTGCTGCTGCTAAGTCGCTTCAGTCGTGTCTGACTCTTTGTGACCCCATGGACTGCAGCCTACCAGGCTCCTCCATCCATGGGATTTTCCAGGCAAGAGTACTGGAGTGGGTTGCCATTGCCTTCTCCTCACAACAGGCTAGAGTCAGGCTTTTCTGATTTTCCAAACAGAAAGGCAAGGCCCACAGTGGATAAAGGACTTGGTATGATCACTCAGCAAGCTAATAGGTGAATTAAGCTTCTAAATCCAGCTTCTACTTTAGCCCACAGGAGAAGTGGGGAGGGAGGTGGTTACCCTGGGGGTGAGAGAAACACCCCATAAAGGGAAATACCTGGAGGATGAGAGACTGGTGCTGCTCACAGTGGCTTCCAGGCAGTCCCAGCAGTGCCCATATGGACACAACAGATCAGTGGGCAAATGGCCAGCATCCACCCGCATGGTGTCCTGGAGAACAGAGGGGCTTGGGCTGTGCTGCCCTCTTAGATGGAAAGGTGTACAAAGAACCCCAGCATGGTGGGCAGGCTGAAGGACAGAGTTCACTCAAGGTCGGCTGAAAGCTAAATGGCAGCACATAAACTATTTTCAAGAGCAAATTTGGAGTGTACGTCGATTCAAATCTGGCTGCGCCAAACCGAAAGTGGGACCCCCCCACCAACAGGAGCGAGGGGAGGATTTTACAGGGAGGAGCAGAAGTGAAGCAAGTGTTTGGTGGGTGAGAGGTTCCACGGTGGCTTTATTGGGGAAGCGAAGTTGGCTGTGTGTGACTGTTTGCTCTCAAGTGTCAGTGTCTCAGATTGAAGTGCACTGACCTTGGCTGAGGTTGTGGTTGGCCCATACCGCAACCAAGCCATCAGAGTCACCCCAGGCGAATGGCCTCTTGTTCAAATACTTTAACAGGTCTCAGTTCAGTACAGGTGAGTGTGGGGCAGGAAGCCAGCAGAAGATGGTCCAGCGGTTACTACAAAGGTCAGCCTCCCTGTGTGAGGCCCAAACTCACCCCTCAATTCCCAAACTCACCCCCCAATTCTCAGATTTCCTAAAGTGTTTAAAACTGACACCGCCATCCATTTAAAAACCTGTGCCAATTAAAATTTTCTGGAAACCTAGGTCTTAACATATGTCCTGCTACTCTTTAAAAACGGTCTCTCCGTAGTCCTGGAGGTTCCCAGGTGGCTCAGACGGTAAAGAATCTGCCAGCAATGCAGGAGAACCAGATTCCATCCCTGGGTCAGGAAGATCCCCTGGAGAAGAGAATTGCTACCCACTCCAGTATTCTTGCCTGGAGAATTCCGTGGACAGAGGAGCCTGGTGGGCTACACTCCATGGAGTCACAAAGAGTTGGACATGACTGAGTGACTAACACTTTCACTATAAAATTACAAAATGACATTTCTTATTTGTTTATTTCAAATGGTGGTGAAATACACATAGCATAAACTTCAATATCTTAATCATTTCTAACCGTATAGTTCTGTGGCATTAGGTTCATTCACATTTTTGTGCAACCATCACCACCAACCATCTTCGGAACTCTTTTCATTTTGCAAAACTGAAGCTCTGTGCCCATTAAACACTAACTCTCCCCACCCTCAGTTCTTGGCAAGCATCATGCTATGTTTTGGTCTCTATGGATTTGACGACTCTAGTTATCTTACATCTAAGTGGTACCGTATATACAGAATTGGTCATTTTGTTACTGGCTTATTTCACTTAGCAGAATATGTCATCAAGGTTCATCCACGTTGGAACGTATCAGAATCTTCTTCCTTTTTTCTGAGTAACGTTCCATTCTACGTATATAACAAGTTTTGTTTATCCATTCATCTATCGATGAACCCTTGGGTTGCTTCCACCTTTTTAGCTACTGTGAGTAATGCTGCTGTGAACATGGATATATGAATATCTCTTTAAGACTCTGTTTCCGATTTTGGCGTGGTATGTATGCAGAAGGGGCATTGCTAAATCATTTGGTAATTCTATTTTTAACGGTGTGAGAAACTATCATACTGTTTTCCATAGCTACTGAAACTGCATTTCTTGATGAATTTTCTGATATTTAAAATGATCAGGGAAGGCAGCTGACCCTCCCCTATTTTTCTGATTCAGAAGGGGTTTATTGTCTTTATTTCTAGAAAGTGAGTAGAAACTGCATAAAGCATTAATGCAGAATGTCTTATCCAACTTAATCACACTCAGCCCAAGCCAGCCACCTCAGAATGGGATGCTGGGTTCCAGCTGCATCCGTGGCCTCAAAAGTGGCCTTTCTCCTTGCCCTCAGTGGGCTGCCTGGATCTCTGGCCACAATCATACCTCTCAACCCCTCGGGGCCTTTGGGCAGCAGTACTTTGGAGCATGGAGCCTGGAGGAAGTGGTTATTATCCTGGGTACCATAATTAATGGCTTATCTGGGACCATGTCGAGTGGGGAGGGGCAATTCCACCTTCCCCCCAAATCATGATATGTTGACATAAAGAAGGACACTGGGCCTGTCATACGAGACACTCACTACATGCACACACTTATGAAAGAGGATCTTTAGTGGGAGCACCCTTTCTACACTGTATCCTGCACATTGGTTCAGAATACATTCCACAGCTGGCAAGATGCCAAGCTTATAAGCTCTTCCTTCCCGCTGAGACTTACTCTAGCTGATTTTTCCATAGATCACTGGAAAGGCAGTTTTAAAAGGCAGCTGCTTGTTGAAATTGGGGTACAACAGAAAACCAGGAAGACTCACGTGCATCAGTACATTGCCTATTTTCCTTTCCTGTAATGGCATGCACACTCAGTCATGTTTGACTCTTTGTGACCCCATGGACTATAGCCCACCAGGTTCCTCTGTCCACGTAATTTTCCAGGCAAGAATACTGGAGTGGGCTGTCATTTCCTAGAATCAAAGCTGTATCTCTAGTGTCTCCTGCACCAGCAGGTGGATTCTTTACCACTGGCCCCACCTGGGAAGATCTTTTCCTGTAATAAGACTTTCTTAATAGAAGCCGATGCTGTGTTAGATGTCGTGCTATGGAGATAATTCAGCAAGTCCATGCCGGCCAAGACATGACAGGTGGGGAGTGACAAGCTCAAGCTGCAGATTAGTGTCCATTCTGGGGAGATCACACAATGGAAACAGCCAGTAGGTCATCGGGCTACCACTAAGTAGCTGGCTGTTCCCCTAAGAATACCATACAGTATGAAGCCCAGACCTTGGGGCTCCCAGATCTGTCCTGTGTGAGTCCATTTCCCTGACCCTCTGTGTTATCACCTATAAAATGGGGATAATAATAGAATCCACTAAGGATTGAATGAGTGAATGCGTATAAAACACTAAGAACTGTGTCTGGCACCGGCGGATTTTGGAGGCGTTCTGCACTCTGTTACTATGACCAAAGCAGTTTCAGGAGAGTAGTGTTCTCTGTCATTCTCCTGAGTTTCTGCAGGACTTCCAAACAGGGGTTTGACAGCTTCTGTCTTGGGCTGTCTTTGCAAGCCTGTCTGTATAACAAACAGCCTTGGAAGTTATTATGTCTGTCTCCAGGGCAGAGGGCAGATTGGATTGCTGTCCAGGACAATAATGAGAATGTTCCCCTCCGGGCAAACACTGAGCAGGTTATAAAACCCTGGAGTTGCCTAAACTCAGATTCTTCAACAGTGACACAAACCCACCCCACGCGCAGTATGCACCTGGGTTGCTCTGCATCCCTCCGTGAAACTTGGGGGTTAAACCATTGCAAACATGAGGCTCAGGCTCCTGGCTGGGCTGTGAGTCATAAGGTTTTTGGTCTACAATCCAGGACTCCTGTGAGCACGCATGAAATGGTGACACACTAAATTATAAGCTTTTCAACAACGCAAAATTTCAGAGTCCTTGACAAACAGAAGTTGAAAGTTGGTTGCTACTGCTGGTAAATCAGATTCATCAGTGATGATTTCCAGGACTACCTTGACCCATATTGTCGAATTCATTCCCTGCCTCCCTCCAAGCCTTCATAGATCCCTTTTCCAAGACCTAGTTCTGTCCCATGTATGTGGGTGAAGTGTTTAGTTGCTTAGTCGTGTCAGACTCTTTGTGACCCTATGGTCTGTAGGCAACCAGGCTCCTCTGCCCGTGGGATTTCCCAGGCAAGAATACTAGAGTGGGTTGCCATTTTCTTCTCCAGGGGATCTTCCCAACCCAGGGATCAAGCCTAAGTCTCCTGCATTTCAGGCAGATTCTTTACCATCTGAGCCACCAGGGAAGCCCAGGTATGTGGATAGACCTGGGGAATTCAGACCAAGTCTCAGGGCTCACCTTGTTCAAGAAGCCCCACCAGACTCAGGTGGTTCCTTCCCTATGCTACACTTTCCCCATCTCCACGGAGCCAAGTGGCAGGTTTTCCAGTGCCCTGGATATTAGGTCTATCAGAGAACGTTTATTCCAGGCCAGCATTCTTCAAACTGATGGGATCAAAATACACAGCCACGACTGGCTAAGGTATCAGGCAAAACTGGCTTAAGTGTAGCCATCAACAAACCCAAAGAAGAACCCCAGGAGAAACTGATGCGAGTCTAGACCTGCACTCAGCAGCACCAGATTCACCACTCCACTGCGGCTTCCTCAAACACGCTGCTCAGTCTGGAGGATTTCAACAAGCCAGGCAGCACTGCACTAAGCGCTGTGATAACAACCCTGTGAGATACCAGGCCCATATCAGAGATAAGAAAGTTTCAGAGAGAAGGCATTTGCCCAGGATCATAGCTAGTAAGTGGCAGAGCCGGGATTTGAACTGTCACCCCTCTGAGAGTGAGGAATTTCTTCCCATTGCACCCCCCTCTGCCCCCGGATGAGACAGAACACCTCCCTCTCCTCACCAGGGCGCTGTTTCTCCACCGGGTTCCCACATCAGCCTGTGGATTTCTCAAAGGTCCCCTCTCCCCTGGGACTGAGAGCATCCATGCACAGGTGCCAATCCCCCAGCTGAGAAGGTTTGCTGGCTGGTTGTTAATTAGCAGGTACTTAACATCTAGAAGTCATTAATGCACCTGAAGTGTTTGACAGCAAATAAAGTACTGAACAGGCTTCCCTGGTGGCTCAGGGGTAAAGAACCCGCCTGTCAATGCAGGAGACATGGGTTCGATCTCTGGGTCGGAAAGATCCCCTGGAGAAGGAAATGGCAACCTTCTCCATGGGAAATCCCTTGGACAGAGGAGCCTGGCAGGCTATAGTCCATGGAGTTGCAAAAGAGTTGGACATGACTTAGCGACTAAGAAGCAACAAAGTTCTGAACTCCTGGCAGGACCAGCCTCCTGTCGCCTGCCATGGCACTGACTCCTCAGCAGGTCACTGCTTTCTTATCCTGGCCCTCTCCATCCTCTGAGACACACGGAAGAAAAAACAAGTCCGTCTTTGTCCTCTGGCTTTTATCTTCTTTGCCCAAGGCAATTCTACACTTTCAAGGTCTAAGCCTACAGTGAATCTTACTTGCGAAATTGGCCCCAGCTTTTGGCTGAGCCGCTGACCTAGCCCCAGGTTGAAACTCAAGGCTGCCTCTCTAATTTGCATGTCTCAGGAGAGGAAGATCTTTTCTACATCCTCACCACCACCCCCTTCCATCAGCTAGTTGGATGATGGAAGAGGCAGCTCAGAGCCATGAGATGAGCTCTCAAGAACCCTTGCCTCTCCACCTGCAGGTCGCCCCAGCCCAGGGTGGGGAACGTGCTCTCCCTTCTGGCTCCTCCAGCCCTCCCACTCTCTCCTCTGAAGGCCAGAGCACTGTGCTCAGCGGCAAGGGAGCCAGTACCACTGGCTGCACTTGGTTCCCATCGGGCCCCAGGTAAAGGCAGGCATGGCGCAAATCCTCC
Source organism: Bison bison bison (assembly GCF_000754665.1). NCBI lineage: Eukaryota > Metazoa > Chordata > Mammalia > Artiodactyla > Bovidae > Bison > Bison bison. The sequence continues at coordinate 1,414,476 of NW_011494821.1, read as the reverse complement.
CAAGCACTCAAGGACAAAGCGAAAGGAACACTTTCTTCATCTACTCATTTAATATTTATGTATTTATTCATTTTAACCATTTTAAATTGAAGTATAGGATATATATATATATATATACATTCTTTTCCAGATTTTTTTCTATTTTAGTTTATTATAAAATACTGAATATATGTTCCCTGTGCTATACAGTGGATCCTCGTTGTTTATCTATTTTATATATAGTAGTGTGTATGTGTTTATCCCAAACTCCTAATTTATTTCCCCCACCCCCACTATCCCCTTTGGGAACCATAAGTTTGTGTTCTATGTCTGTGAGCCTATTTCTGTTTTGTACATAAGTTCATTTGTATTATTTTTTAGATTCCACATGTAGGTGATGCCATATGATATTATCTTTCTCATCTGACTTATTTCACTTAGTATGATCATCTCCAGGTCCATCATATCGCTGCAAATGGCATTATTCATTCTTTTTATGACAGAGTAATATTCCGTGACATACACATACCACATCTTCTTCATCCATTCATCTATTGATGAACACAGGTTGCTTCCATGTCTGGGCTGTTGTAAATACTGCTGCTGTGAACACTGGGGTGGGTGTATATTTTCAAATTAGAATTTTCTCCAGATATTTACCCAGGAGTGGGATTGCAGGATCATATGGTAGCTCTATTTTTAGCGTTTTAAGGAATCTCTGTACTGTTCTCCTTAGTAGCTGTACCAACTTACATTCCCACCAACAGTGTAGGAGGGTTCCCTTTTCTCCATACCCTCTCCAGCATTTAGTATTTGTAGACTTTTTAATGATGGCCATTCTGACTGGGGTGAGGTGATATCTCACTGTAAAATTTGAAGGAATATCCTCCTCAGGTCTTTGCTGAGGGCTTTAACATCACAGTTAAATGAAGCACTTAAATGAAGCGCTGACTGCTCACCCCTCTTTTTAACGTATAATTTATATAATATGAAAGCAATCATTTTAAAGTATACAATTCTGTGGCACTTAGTACTTTCACAGTGTTATGAAACTGCCACCCCTAAATAGTCCCAAAATATTTCTATGATTCCTCCCAAAAAGAGACCACCCCATTCCCATAAGCAGTCATTTTCCACTCTCTCTTCCTCCAGGGGTAAATCTCCAATCTACTTTCTGTCTTTGTAGATTTACCTGTTCTTGATATAGAGTATAAATCAATTCATACAACGTGTAACCTTTTGTATCTGGCTTCTTTTACGGAATATAATGCTATTGAGGTTCATCCATGTTGTGGCATCAAATGAACATTTGCACACCCATATTCATAGCAGCAGTATTCACAGTGGAAACAAACCATATGTCCATCAGTGGATGAACAGACAAATAAAATGTAGTATTTCCATACACTGGAATATTACTCAGCCATAAAAAGGGATGGAGTTTCAAAGAGACTGGAAGGAGAAAGGCGAGTGGGGGAGTTATTGGTTAATGAGGACAGAATTTCAGCTGGGGAAGATGAAAAATTTCTAGAGAAGCTGATGGAGGTGTCATGGTGGTAAGGTCACAAACAACGTGCGTGCATTTAACACCTTAAAAATGGTTGAGGTAAATTTTGTTATGCATCAGTCAGTTCAGTTCAGTTCAGTCGCTCAGTCGTGTCTGACTCTTTGCGACCCCATGAATCGCAGCACGCCAGGCCTCCCTGTCCATCACCAACTCCCGGAGTTCACTCAGACTCACATCCATCGAGTCAGTGATGCCATCCAGCCATCTCATCCTCTGTCGTCCCCTTCTCCTCCTGCCCCCAATCCCTCCCAGCATCAGGGTCTTTTCCAATGAGTCATCTCTTCACATGAGGTGGCCAAAGTACTGGAGTTTCAGCTTCAGCATCAGTCCTTCCAATGAACACCCAGGAATGCATACTTGACCATAATATAAGAAAAGGAATGGGGAACTGATAAATGCTACAGTGTGAGTGAACCTTGAAAACATCATGCCTGCTCCCCACTTTTGTTCCGTTTTGTTGTTACACAGAGTAAGCCTTTAAAACAACTTCCGAACAGCTTCTGGATTTGAACCCCACGTTGGCTGTCCTACTCACTCTCACTAGTATGTGTGCCAGCTATCACCACCATCATCACCACCACCACTATCACCGTCACCACCATCATCATCATTATTCACATTTAACGCTGAAGGAAACAATGAGTAAAATTTCCAGAGTTTCCATCTTGCGAGATGAAAAAAGCCGGGGAGATGGATGGTGGTAATGGTTGCACAACAATACGAATGTATTTAACACTCCTGAACTTTACACTTAAAAATGGCTGAGATGGTAAATTTTATTTGGGGTATCTGCCACAACTTTTCAAAAGTAGGGGAGGAAGAGGATTTTTCATGAGTTAATTTCACGAGGTTCCACAGCCATCAAGTAGCAGGGAGGGGCGCTGAATCACTAACGATGGGAGGGGTGGGAAATAGTCTCCATGGCCAGGGCCAGGCCAGTAATGGGGCAGCTCTGGGCCATGAGTCTAGGGGCCGGGCTGTGGGCCAGGCTCTGCCAACTGACCTTCAGGGTGACCCTGGGCCGGTCCCTTTCATTCATTGGTTCTCTGGGGGCTCTGAAAGTGAAGAAACTGTGATTCAGAATGCGTGCCTGTGGTCAGAGAACACCCTTACAGACGCCAAGAGCAGCCTAGCAGAGAGAAGTCAATTCTTTCAGTCCTGGCCCAGCATCAGATTTGGGGACAGAGCTCCTAATTCAAGCGGATGTGCCAGGTGCCAAGAGGCGTCTGAGGAGCTCCCCGCCTGCGGAGACAATAATGGCTTATGACTCTGAACTCACCGGAAGGTTAGCTAGGTCAAAGCGGGAGCTCGAGCGTTTGTTTAAATTTCTGTCCAAGAATCTCTCCACTTGCGGCTGGAAGATAATGAGTTCTGAGCCACGCCAGAGTCCGGCGCTCTGTGAGTTTGACACGATCTGCTCTTTGAAGAGAAATCCATGCATATTAATCACCAGAAAGGAAAAAAGCAGAGCAAACCACCATCATTTACTCAGAGCACTGCTACGTGCTCGGCACTGGAGATAAGACCGAGGCAAACAGAAGAGGTGAGTGTCGGGCTTCCAGGAGCCTGCCTGCTGGTGGTGGATCCTGCCAATGAGTAAGCGGGGATCAAAAGTCAGAGAAGAAAATAACAGAGGAAGGGAATGCATGGCTGAAAACAGCCTCCGCAGGGAGAAGTTGAGTCCTAAGGACCGTGCTTCCCTGGGTCACCGTGGGCCATGCCGGGACCTTGACCTACCAACCTCCTCCCCCACCCCTGGACTGTAAGAGCCCAGAGAATACGGATGTGGTCTGGTTCATTCCTGTATCACCTACGCTGCCATGGTGCCTGGCATGAAGTGAGTGACTCCAGGACCATCCTTGAGCTGCATGAGGGTCCCCTTAGGGTACAGATTAGAGACCAGAGCCTGGTGAGGTGGGGTAACCAGCCGGAAGTCTCCCCAGTGAGCCCAGAGCTTACCTTACACTTCAGTTTCATCCAACACCTATTCACTAGGCCCCTGCTACCTGCCCTCTCACCACCCAAAGCCCCACCTCCCTCTCCTGCTCACTTCTCTCCAGCCACTATTCCTTCAATGCTCCAGGCATAGTCCTACCCCAGCTGTTCCCTCAACCTGGAGTGTCTCTCTCCTGCCCTGCTGACATAGCTGAATCCCTCTCATCATCCAGGGGTCAGTTCAAATGTTTCCTCTTCAGGAAACCTCGCCATCCACCCGATCAGTAGCCCCACTCCACCCTGAACATAGCTCTCGATGCCAGTCCTGTTCTCTCCAGAGCACTTCTTCCTCCCCATGGTTGTCCTGCTTTACTTGACTACCAGGTTATGTTCTGCAGCCCCAGGAAACTGTGAGCTCCACTGGAGTGAAGGCTTGCCTGGGACGTCACCTCTGAGGGGGACTGCATGATGTAACAAGCTGCAAAGAGAAGCCGGCTCCCACAGAACAAGGACCTGGTTTTGGAGCTTCTCTACAAACCTGGCACAGAATGTAGCACATCCGTGAGCACTCAGGAAAGACAAGATGGATGGAAGGTGAAGATGAAGCAGAGGGAGGGGACAGGGGAAGAGAGAAAAAGGAAGATGGGGAGAAGAGGAAAAAGGAGAGAGAGGGAAAGGGGAAGAGCAGGGAAAGAGAAGGAGAAACTTGGCCACTGTTCTCAAAGACCTCATGGACTATGGAGAAGACAAACTTGCAAACAAATGATCAGGGTGAAGTATGCTGTCTGCTAAGGTACAGGACAAAGAAGACGGAATGCTTACGCCCAAGGCAAGTCAAGCAGTACTTCAGAGAAGCGGTGTCACAAGAACAGGTTTTGAAGGATGGAGAGGGGTTCTCCAGAAATCTGGATGTCATTTCTAGAGGGAGACAACAACATCTGGAAAAGTCAAGAGTTATGAAAACAACGTGGGGTTGTTAGGCAAGCCCATCTGATGGGTGACTGGTGCAGAACAGGCAGTTGGGAGGACAGCTGGAGAGGGGAACTGCTGAGAGCAGCAGGACCATTGCTGAGAGTCCCTGGGCGCCAGCCCCGGGAGCTTGAACTTGATGCTGTAGATGACCTGGGAGCAAGAGTCTTATGTTGGCAAGAGGCACAAGTGATGGTCAAGGCAAGAAATGATGTGACTATTAGCAATGGTGGACAGAAAAGGGGAAGATTCCAGAGATGTCTGGGGGACAAAGAATAGGGTGTGGTGATCAAATACGGGGGTGAGGGAGAAGGGAGGCCTAGGAAGTGCCCATGTTTCTGGTTTAGGGACCAGTGGGGCCACCTCTGAGCTGGGAGCCTGGGAGAAGCAGCCGGGTCATCAGCACCAGGTCAGGACCTCCAGAGGCCCAGGGCCCAGAGCTGGGTGCAGAACAGCCTTTGATAAAGGGCCAGCTGCCAAATATCCAAACTAGAGAGAGCAGAGGGATCCGTGAGCCCTGCCGGCTCCCTCATATATTTAACAGGTCTCATAAATCACATAAAATTTTATAAATCCTACAAATTCTCCTTTTATGAAGCATGAAAATCACCTGTAAGACACCACCTGTGGTTGCAAGCAATCCCCTGAGAGACCTGGGTTATTCTCAAACAGATGGATGTTCACCACCTTGGGGACTTGATGTCCCCTCCCTGCCCGCCTTCCCGAAGGTGAGGAACCATGTGGGTTAAAATTCCAGGGCTGCCACTTCCTGGCTGAGACTTTGGGCATGACACATAAATTCCCTGACCCTCAGTTTCATCTTCTTTGAAATGGAGATGACATTTCCATAGGAAATGAGCCCTGTTCATTTATTCTCAACTTCCTCTAGAGGAGTTAACTCAGAATTTGTGTCCCAGTGGGCTGCTCATGCCTCCCAGGATCTGTAGTCACCCTGCCCAGAACTGTCTCCCTCAGGGTTCTGAGAGGCTTGTGGCCATGGAGTGGGCTTAGTGAGAAAGAAGATTCCTGCTTTCTTTCCAATGTGTGTGCTCAGTCATTCAGTCATGTCCGACTCTCTGCGACCCCATGGACTGTAGCCTGCCAGGTTCCTCTGTCCATGGAATTCTCCAAGCAAGAATCCTGGAATGGGTTACCATTTCCTTCTCCAAAGGATCTTCCTGACCCAGCGATCGAACTCAAGTCTCCTGTGGCACCTGCATTGCAGACAGATTCTTAACCACTGAGCCATCGGAGACGCCCTTATCAGGACCTAAACCCTTCCAACTTCCAGGTACCTTATGAGCCATCTTGGGATGTCTGCATCCCGAGATGCAGACAGAGGCAGAAAAAAGCAAATCTGGTCTAACATGACTGTCTTTCCCACCCTCCCACCAGCACACTTGGGACTCCTGGCTACAGGCACTCCAGAAGTGTCTGAGTCCCCAGGGTCCAGTCCCAGACTCTGAGCCCTGCCTACAGGGTGTGATGTCCCTCCTCCCCAGTACACACCCACCCTCGGTGTTCAGTTCCCAGCACTCAACAGTTTCACTACAACACCCTTTACCAACAAAGTAAACTCGGAGACTCTCATAGAATTGTAGTCAATCATTTAGCATCCATCCTCTGAGAAAATACATACCTACGAAAAATAAAAGCAGAGGCACTGACCTTTTAAAAATAAAACACTACCTTACTCATGACAACTAAATATATATATATGTGTGTGTGTCTGGGAAAACATGGTGTGTATTTCTACAGAGAAGCTTGGAGAAACCCCTGTGGGAACCCCTGTGGGAAACTCTTCTATCCAACACCACATCCCTCCCTCCCACCCCCGCCAAATGCACTCACCCACTGAGCTCTTGACACCTCCAGATCCTCAGGACCTCAGGACTCCAACTTCCGTCCAAGTCCAGTCACACTGAAGTCTGAAGCAAAGAAAAAAGTGCACTCCTACATACATGTATCAAACTATCCTCCCACGCTTCAAACTAAGTGGGAAAAGCTAGTAAGAGCTCTGCAATCAAGTAACACAACTGCAGATAAAGCCCTGTGTGACCCAATACATTTGCTTGCCATTACCAATCTTCATGGGCTTCCCTAGTGGCTCAGATGGTAAAGAATCTGCCTGCAGTGCAGGAGACCTGAGTAAGATCCCTGGGTTAGGAAGATCCCCTGGAGAAGGGACTGGCTACCCACTCCAGTATTTTTGCCTAGAGAATTCCAAGGACAGAGAAGCCTGGCAGGCTACAGTCCGTGGGGTTGCAAAGAGTCAGACACAACTGAGCAACTTTCACACATACATACACCAATCTTCATAAGCCCAGGGTGAAGGAGTGTCAGCCAGGTGGACTGATCAGAATCACCTCTTCTGGTTGCAAAGTAATGTAGCATCACAAAACAACCAACTGTTTCTATTTAAAATTGTGATATTTGGGGACTTCTCTGGTGGCCCAGAGGCTAAGACTCCGCGGTCCCAATGCAGGGGGCCCGGGGTCCTTCCATAGTCAGGGAACTACTCCCATATGTAAGCATGTGCTTAGTCACTCAGTTGTGTCCAACTCTTTGCGACCCCATGGACTATAGCCTGCCAAGCTCCTCTGTCCATGGGATTCTCCAACCCCTGTTTGCCAACTCCTGTTCTTGGCCAAGTGCAACCCTGTCCTCAAGTGAACCTCCCTCTCTAGCATATACATCCTTCTCATGCAGAATAGGAAATTCTATCTTTATAATATTGCATCTTAAACACATCTGCATATTAATCACTTTGTAAAAAAATTTTATTGGAAGGTAATTTCTTTACAATATTGTGCTGGTGGTTGCCATACAGCAACATGAATCAGCCACAGGTATATATATGTCCCCTCCCTCCTGAACCTCCTTCCCATCTCTCACCCATCCCACCCCTCTAGGTTGCCACAGAGCACTGGATTGAGCTCCCTGTGTCATACAGCAACGCATCTGCCTATTAATCACTTTTAATGGCTACAGAGCATTCTATCCAGAATGCATGTGTGTAATAGTGAAATGTATATGCATATATATTTAATATATATGTGGTTAAATAAATATTCAATAACATCTATAGTGGTTAAACATAGTATGGCATAGATTACTCAACCATTATTTATTATTCTATTTGGCAGTATTACCTTGCTGTGTACTGGGCTCCTAGTTAGGAATTGGAGACAAAACAGTGAGAGACGCATACAAGGTCCCTGCCCTCAGGGAGTATATATTCCCACCATTGCTGTTCCCAATTCAGTCGTGGTCAGCTTTGTCCTCAGTTTTCTGGAATATTCTTCCCATCTGTCCTCAAGTAGAATGTGTCAAAACATATGTCCCAGTTTGGGATTCTGAAATCAGGGCTTTGTGTTCATAAATATCCTTTTTCTTTCTGATAATTTCTTTTGGATAAATTCCCAGGAGTAGCGTCACTGCCCCAAGCATGTAAACGTTTTAAGGACTCTTGAGTAGTAATGCGAGTTGCTCAGTTATGTCCGACTCTGCCACACCATGGACTCCTCTGTCCATGGACTTCTCCAGGCAAGAATACTAGAGTGAGTTGCCATTCCTTTCTCCAGGGGATCTTCCCAACCCAGGGATCACACCCGGGTCTCCTGCATTGCAGGCAGATTCTTTACTGTCTGAGCTACATAATCTGTCTTGATACAGATTATGAAATTGCTTCCCAAAGAGAAACATCCAGTTCATACACAGCCACCAGCATTGTGTGTCATGATTATACCTCAACTGGGTCAGTCCTGGGTGTGATAATTATATTTCTTAATGCACGCTAAATTAATAGGTGTAAAATTGAATCTCGTTCTAATTTGCATCTCTTTCATAGTTAGGAAGGTTGAATGCTTTCCCTAACAAATATATACTCGGATTACTCCATTAATGTATTCCTTCATTAAAAGCATCTCGCATTAACCCTGTACTGCACACCACACACTTGCCAAGTGCTGAGGACTCAGAGACACACCAGCACAGTTCCTACCTTTGAGGATCATGCATCCAGAGAAGAAAGCAAATGAGGAAACCCACAGTCCCAGTGCAGTAGGACGGATCATGCACTAGAGAGAGGCCCAGGGATGGTAGGGGGAAGAGGAAGGGGCAAGGAGATGACACAGAGGGGAGCCCCTCACCCAGACTGTTAAAGGAGTGCCTCCGCTGTTCTGGACGGGACTTTGGCACCCGGTTGAACAACCTGAAGGCCTTTCCTGCTTATGGCTAACCATCTTGCTCTGTGCAACGTTCCGGCACGTTCATTGTTCTATTTGTGTGCCTGCGCGTCTGTGTGTCTGGTGTCCATATGCATTTGAGCTGTGGAGGTCCTGCTCATGCCTCTGGGCGTGGATCTGGGTGCCTTTGTGCTTTCATGGTTTCCAGGGCATGTGAGCATGGGTATACCGGGGTGCCGTGCTGTGGGGTCTGCAGTTCTGAGCCAGGCAAATGAGACAGATGGGCCTGGGTTCCTGGGAGTGGAGGGAAGCGGGATTTGAAAGAGCTTCGGCTAACAGAGGTATCCAGCTGCCCTGACCTCTGTTGGCCACTGATCCTGGCCTGGCCAAGCTGGCCTCTGTCTGCCATACGGTGCAGAGGGCCACCCTAGCCTCTCTGTTTACATCATCCCAGTCAAACACAACATCTTGAGTTTTTATTCTTCATCAACTAAATCCCCGCTGAGCTCAGAACCCTTTTCACAGCCCTCTCCGAGATGGGAAACCCTAGAAATGGGAAGGCTAAACAGAGCTCATCCTCTTGAGTCACTGGAGAGTCTATGAGGGGCCGTGGTCCGCTCCTGGCCACCAGAGGCCAGCATGAGAGACAGCGTTACCCTCTGTATGTACTGCCATGCCTGGGACTCGGATGGCCCCTGGAGGACCAGCCATTGGCCCCAGAGGTGGAGAAGGGACAGAATTGACATTGCCTGCTCTGTCAGAGGGCTGGGAGTCCAGTAGCCATATGCTTAAAAGCCTCCATGAGCGCCTATTGATGACCATGCTTTGTTACTGGAAACAAATCACTAGGACAAGGCAGGCGTTTCACTCCCTGCTCCTAACTCAGCACCCTCCCCCTGCTCTAAACATTGTTAGCATTTTTACAGAAGAGTTTATTGAGATGTAATTCACGTGCCATACAATACACCATATAATGTGTTCAGTTCAGTGGTTTTATTACATTCAGAGAGTCATGCAACCATCACTACAATCTAATTTTAGAACATTTTTATATGACCATTAGCAGTCATTCCCCAGCCCACCCTTCCCTCCAACCATAGCCCTAAGTAACTCTGATCTAATTTCTGTCCCCATAGATTTGCTCATTCTGGCTATTTCATATAAGCGAACAATATGTGGTCCTTGGCAACTGCCTTCTTCAACTTAGCATAATGTTTTCAAAGATCATTCACAGTATAACATGAATGAGTACCTCAGTTCTATGTATTGCCAGATAATATGCCGCTGTGTAGATATCACAGTTCATTCATAGATTCATCAGCTGACGAACACTTGGGTTGCTTCTACTTTGGGACTGTTGTCCATACTGCTGTCATGAACATGCCTGTATGTCACGGTATATGTTTCCATTTTGCATGGGTACACACCTAGGAGTGGAATTGCTGGATTATATAGTAACTCTGTTTTACTTTTTGAGGAACTGCCGAACTGTTTTCCCAAGTAACTGCACCATTTTACATCTCCACCAGCAGTGAACCAGGGTTTCGGGTTCTCCATGTCTTCACCGACACTTCTTATCTTCCATTTTTTCAGTAATAGCCATTGTCATGGGAGTGAAGTAATATCTCATTGTGGTTTTGGTTTGCATTTCCCTAATGCAATTTTGTGTGTAACATTTTTATATAAATTTTCATATCTTTAATTCATTCTCATGTATATGTATGAAGCTTTGCTGTTTTTTAAAAAAATACATGCTGATATCCCCCACTTTTTGAAGGTTTGCTTGACACCACTTTTCTTTTACGAAAGACCTATATTAGTAACTGTTTTCGCTAATGGAAAGAAATCTGAAGGGGATTTTCACTTTTATACAAAAAAAAACTAAAAGTGAAAAACCAAAATAGCATTCAGCATTCGTTCTGGAGCCAGCTGTTATAGAGGCAGCTCACTCAGAGCAGTGAGAGCTACACCATCAACCTCCTTCCCTGGGAACCACACTCAGCATCTCAGTATCAAGCCAGCATAACTTTGAACTATGTCCGTGAGCAATCTATGCATTCCCTTGATTTATTTTGTATATTCGCTAGCAAGATATGTTCTAAGGTAATTGCCTCCTCAGTTTATGTCATTTTAGCTTACGGAAGGCTTCATAGGAACTCTCTACTTTGGGAAAATGGGGGAAACCTGTAAACACAGGAGTTCATTCATCCCTTATTATCTGCAACTTACTTTTTTCCTTAATATACCTTGGAAATGTTTCCACATTAGTAACACACATCTGTATCACTCCAAAGTAAGGGATTGTTATTCAGTCCTGTCCAACTCTTTGCAACCCCATGGACTGCAGCATGCCAAGCTTCCCTGTCCTTCACTATCTCCTGGAGTTTGCTCAAACTAATGTCCATTGAGTTGGTGATGTGGGATAAACAATCCCCTGTGAATATGCATTTAAACTGCTTCAAATTTTCACTATCACAGGAAATAATCTCTGATATCTGTTTTTGTGTATGAGTCACTGCAGATTTCCTAGAAGTAGAATTACTCCTTCAAATAATTAGAACATTTTAAAATGTGGTAGTGTTTAGTCATTCAGTCATGTCCGACTCTTTTCGATCCCATGGACTATAGCCTGACATGCTCCTCCGTTCATGGAATTTTTGAGGCAAGAATACTGGAGGGGGTTGCCATTTCCTCCTCCAGGGGATCTTCCCAACCGAGGGATCAAACTTGCATCTCTTGTGTCTCCTGCATTGGTAGCAGATTCTTTACCAACTGCACTACCTGAGCAGCCCCAATATATACAGAGTGCACGTGTGCTCAGTCGCTTCTGTCGTGTCGGACTCTGTGTGACCGATCCTATGGAGCCTGCTAAGCTCCTCTGTCCATAGGATTCTCCAGATAAGAATACTATAGTGAGTAGCCATTCCCTTCTGCAGGGGATCTTCCCGACTCAGGGATCAGACCTGCATCTCATGCATTGCAGATAGATTCGTTACCATCTGAGCTACCAGGGAAGCCTTAAGACCCAGCAGGGTGATGCCCAGTGAGATTGCAACATTGTTTTTTTGTTACAAAAAAAAGATAATAGTTTTTGAGAATGTAGACCGATCATCCTAACGATTAGATCTATCGATTATCACTGCAGATGGTGATTGCAGCCATGAAATTAAAAGATGCTTACTCCTTGGAAGGAAAGTTGTGACCAACCTAGATAGCATATTCAAAAGCAGAGATATTACTTTGCCAACAAAGGTCTGTCTAGTCAAGGCTATGGTTTTTCCAGTAGTCATGTATGGATGTGAGAGTTGGACTATGAAGAAAGCTGAGCGCCAAAGAATTGATGCTTTTGAACTGTGGTGCTGGAGAAGACTCTTGAGAGTCCCTTGGACCTGTC
>NW_011494821.1:1388692-1402345 GCF_000754665.1 Bison bison bison | reverse complement strand
GAGACAGTCCTGGGTGTTCATTGGAAGAACTGATGCTGAAGCTGAAACTCCAATACTTTGGCCACCTCATGTGAAGAGTTGACTCATTGGAAAAGACTCTGATGCTGGGAGGGATCGGGGGCAGGAGAAGGGGATGACAGAGGATGAGATGGCTGGATGGCATCACCAACTCAATGGACATGAGTTTGAGTGAACTCCGAGAGTTGGTGATGGACAGGGAAGCCTGACGTGCTGTGATTCATGGGGTCACAAAGAGTCAGACATGACTGAGTGACTGAACTGAACTGATACAAAGAGTAAGCCTTCCCTGGAGGCAGTGCATTTCTGTATTCCTTTTCTCAGGAAGTATATAAGCAGAGAGCAGACTTGGTAGAGATGCTCTGCTGCTGCTGCTGCTAAGTCGCTTCAGTCGTGTCCGACTCTGTGCGACCCCATAGACGGCAGCCCACCAGGCTCCCCTGTCCCTGGGATTCTCCAGGCAAGAACACTGGAGTGGGTTGTCATTTCCTTCTCCCAATGCATGAAAGTGAAAAGTGAAAGTGAAGTCGCACAGTCCTGTACAACTCTTTGCGACCCCATAGACTACAGCCTACCAGGCTCTTCTGTCCATGGGATTTTCCAGGCAAGAGTACTGGAGTGGGGTGCCATTGCCTTCTCCGAGAGATGCTCTAGAAGGTTCAAACAGGAGAGGGGCTTAACAAGACCATTTTTAAGATCTTTTCCCACTCCAAGAGCTCATGAGTCTATGAAAGGCCTGCACTAAATGAAGGATTTCCCAGCTCATATCTGCTGTCACTTCCACTCAACCCTGGCTTACCAGTGTATTCCAAATGTAACTGGGGTCCCAGATGGACCAGTCTGCACGAGATGGGTTCAAGGAATCTGTAGCCAGACATAAAAATATACCTGAAAGCAATAGCAAATTATGCTTACCCTCTTGAGAAATCTCTAAAGGGAAAATGTGTACATGTATTCTGGGAGGTCAGAATATATGCTCAGTGCACAGCAAAATAGCTTAACAATTCTTTCTCCTCCAGCTGCCACATTCAATATCCACATATCCGGCAGCTATCCCTCAAATACCTTTTTCTTTCCCCCATTCTAAATCTCAGTGTAAAATGCTTCCTTCCCTTCCCACCCTCTCCTTCTCAGCCCCTGAGTTCTTTTTCTCCTGGGAACAGTTCGTCCCTTTCTGATGCAAATCTTCTGCCTTTCCCTCTGCAGTCCCCAGCCTTTCTACCTGGCTCCAACTCTGCCTTAGAAAAGATGAGTGAGGAAGTAGCTGGAAAGGCAGAGCTCTACTTAGTAGGCAGGGTTGCCAGGAAACTGAATGGGCAAAGCAGAAATTCTCTTTAACCATAGAAGGAAGGGAGTGAGAACAGGAATGTTCACACATGTTGTCCCTTAGTAGGTTCTAAGCACACACACCTGTTTGGGACAGTGCAGAAGAGCCCAACTGAATTCAATCAATGTGTGATTTTGGAAACAACCAGCCATTATGTGATATTACTGTGTTGGATGGAAGGCAGCTCAATTATTTTCTTAGGTAGCCTTGTGTGAATGTGTGTGCTGACAGACAGAGAAGGTACTAGAAAAGTCCTTGTGGCTGATTGATTTCTATTCTAGAAATGGGTTTTTGTCTCTGGGAGATCCAGAGACAAAAAAGACTTTTCCAACATTGCACAGCAAGTAGGTATACAACTAGAGATGTGGCAAGGACCAGGTCCCCCACTTAAGATCAGCCACACAATTTGCAGGGCCCAGTGCAAAATGAAGGGCTTTCCTGGTGGCTCAGACGGTAAAGAATCTGCCTGCAATGCAGGAGATGTGGGTTTGATCCCTGGGTAGGGAAGATCCCCTGGAGAAGGGAATGTCTATTCACTCCAGTATTCTTGCCTGGAAAATTCCATGGTAGGCTACAGTCCATGGGGTCCCAAAGAGCCAGACTTGACTGAGCGACTAACACTAATGCAAAATGAAATGTAAGTTGCGTTTGTTAAAAAGTAATTAGGAATTTCAAGACAGATACAGCAGAGTATTTAGCATGGGCCCCCCTGTCACTGCCCGGGTCACAGGTCCGTGAAGTTGGCCTTGCCCGTGACTCCCAGCCCTGGGCTCTCCCTTCCATCAGCACAGCCCACTTTTGATAAAAACTAGTGGAGAAGAAAGGATGACACAGGAGTGTAGCCTGGCCTACAGGTTCACAAAGTCAGTGGTTCTCAAATTTTGCTACACAATAGATCACCCAGGGAGTTTGTGAAAGTCCCAAATGCCAAGGTTGCCCCAGGAAAAATTAAATCAGAATCTCTGTGAAAAGGACATAAGCATCAGTATTTTTTTTTTAACTTCCCAGATGATTCCAATACACAGCCAAGTTTGAGATCCACAGATCCCCAGAGGTGCAAACCTGAAGGACAAGCATCCTGAGGGTGAGGACCCCAGAACGCTGCCTGGCAGCCAGGCCCTCTTCCCAGCCTTGGAGCGGGGGCTCAGGCCCAGTGCAATCTAATTACTGTCTCTTCTCGTTAATGCTGGCAGAGCCCACACTCTGGAGATGACTGAATACATAAATAAGTAGATCTGAGACCTTTTTAGCTTATGCAGGTTTCCCTGATAAATATGTATTCAGGGAAATTTCTAAGAAACGTAATATTATGTCTCTTCAGAATTGTTCGAGTCTATTGGGAAAATAAATATTGAAGAGGCTCATCAGGTGTGTTCCGCTTGCTTGGAAGTCAAGAAAGAGCTTCGAATTCAGCCCTGTTTCCTTTCACCATCGAGGAGAAGGCATCAGAGGGGAAAGAAGTCTCTCCACCTCCCTGCCTGATACACACACTGTCCGAGAAAGAACACCCTCTGCCCACCTTCCTAGGCTGTCGGCAGCTGTGCCTAGTCTCAGCACCCCAGCTGCCCAGCTGGGTGACTTGGGAAGACGCTTCTCCTCTCTGGATCTCGGTGTCCTCTTCTCCTGGAGACTACAAGCCTCCCAAGGCAGCCCACTCCCTTCCCTGGACAGCTCAGACTTCTACAAAGTTCTGCCTGACTGCACTGTCTCTGTCTGCCAGCTCTTCATCTTCCCACAGCCACCTGCAGGGCGCAGTGACATCTGTTTCCTCAACCCAGAGAGAGCTCTGAAGGGTTCCACAGGTGGGGCTCAGGCTACTGACCCTCTTTTCTGTGGTTTGAGCCCTGGCGCCCGACTGAGCTGACTCCTTCCTCCCCTTCCTGTCTGCCTCCAAAGTTGACATCGTGTTAACTCTAAAAGCATCTTCTGAAGATCCTAAAGGAAAAGTTTACAAGTTCCCATTTGGAGAAACTGGCTGGAAAGTTTGAGTCACAGACTCTTTCAGGTGTGATTATTCAAACAAAATTTGCGTAAACATCAAGATATTATGCCGAGAGCATAATAAAACAGGGAGAGGGCTGTCACGTGGTCAATTGCTCCAAACACCACTGCCTGCTCCCATCTCCCCTTTTAAGTGAATCACTTTTTGCCCAAAATCTAATGAGGAACAAGGAAGCGGAGACAGTAGGGTTGGTTTTGTGCTGTTTGGTGCAACACACCCAGTTAGCCAAGGGTCCACCGTAGGACACAGCCCTGTTGCAGATGTCACTTGGACCACTGGGGTGAATTTCACATAGCTGGAGCGGAGGTGTGTGATTGCAGGTGGATGGGTCAGAAAGACTGGTACCAGGTTGTTAAATGGAAAGTGAAACCCTGGGTGTGAGAACCTCCCCCGAGAAGTGGCCTCCTGGGAGTGGAAGGGCCATTGCCTCATGCAGAATCCCTCGGTTTCAGCAAAGAAAAGCTGAAAGAGATGAAATCAGTACATTGAAATCTCTCCACTTTACAGATGGCGAAACCGAGCCTGTGACAGCTGTGACGTCATACAGGAATGCGGTCATGCAGAAATCATGAAGGTCTGATTTGAACTGAGGCTCGGTGGTTATAGCTGGGACTTCACTGTGTCCTGGAGTGAACAGGAAGTGCTTCCTGGGGCCCCAGTACCTGTTATCCATGGATGCATTCCAACCACCCCAATTCTTGATGGCTTAAAGCAATACCAAGAGTAACACTGGTATTATTTCTTCTGATGCCGCGGGCAGATGAGCCCCGATGGCCAGTTCTACTCCATGTGGTTTAGCCACATGGCCTGGCTGCACTCAGAGGCGAGCGCACATGGGGCTGAAACATCCGAAGTGGCTTCTCCGCCTCCTCTGTGTAGCCGCTCCGCATTCATCAGGCAAAAGCAGAAGCTGCCAGGCCTGTAAAGGCAAGTGCGTCACCTCCAGCACATTCTGTTGGTGGAAAGCCCACGGTAAACCCAGCACCCAAAGAGGAGACTACCCCAGACGGTGCCTCCTGGGACACCTGGGACAGGGGCTGTCAGCTCAACAGTCAGTCCTCTCCATACCTTCCTGGGAAATGCGCACCCTGAGCCCTGCTGCAGCCTGAGCACTGACCTGGCCACACACTGACCCCGACCACAAACCAAGTCTGTATCCTGGCCCCCAATGAGCCGTGTCCATGGCTGCCATTGAAATCTACTTCTGCCCCTCAGGAGCAGGGCGAGGGTGAATAATGAGAACCCATGAAGAGATAGGTTTGAACTTTTAATCTCACAAAGGACTTTGGCAGAGGAAGCAGGCTACCTCAGGAAGGAGGGATGTCTTTGTCACTGGAAGCATGTAAGAACACTTGAAATAGCTACTTAGTAGAGGTCTGTGAGTGTGTGTGTGGCAGGGGGAGGCCTGGGGAGAACATGGGGACCTGTAGACCCTGGCACTGACCCTGAAAGGGCAGAAGAACCCTAGCACTACAATTCCTTCCCTAGCCTGAAGCCCCAAGCCAGAGAACAATTGTGGGGAAGTCTGGGACCTGGGATCTAGCAGCTGGGATGAGAAACGACCCCAGGACCAGTTCTCATCCAGCCTCTATCCTTGAATCACTATGACCAGATGGCCTTCCAATTAGTAACCCACAGATAATAATCGATGAACAGTAATCAATTCCGCATGCAGAGTAACACTGTATAAATTCAAATCACTTGCAGAACATCCTTCAACAGCTCCCTGTCTTCCCTCTCAGCAAATCCCAAAACTCTCAGCTCTTCCCAGACTATTGTAGCCCTGACCCTACCATCTTTCCCTGGCCACTGCACCTCACTCCCTGGGCTCCAACCACAGGGGAAATAATTAACATTCCCCAAATCCCAAGACCTCCCTTATGTCACAAGCATCTACATGCATGCATGCCAAGTCACTTCAGTCATGGCCAACTCTCTAGACCCCATGGACTGTAGCCTGCCAGATTCCTCTGTCCATGGGATTCTCCAGGCAAGAATATTGGAATAGGCAGACATTCCTTTCTCCAGAGGATCTTCCAGGGATCAAACCCAGATCTCTTGCATTTCAGGTGGATTCTTTACCATTGGAGCCACCAGGGAAGCCCACAAGCTCTACATGAGATTCTAATTTCTAGGATAACCTTTTTCTAGGTAGAGTATAAGGTATAACAAACCTAAACAGTGTATTAAAAAGCAGATACATCACTTTGCTGACAAAGGTCCATATAGTCAAAGCTATGGTTTTTCCAGTAGTGATGTAAGGATGTGAGAACTGGACCATAAAAAAGGCTGAGCACCAAAGAATTGATGCTCTCAAACTGTGGTGCTAGAGAAGACTCTTGAGAGTCCCTTGGACAGCAAAGAAATCAAACCAGTCAGTCCTAAAGGAAATCAACACTGAATATTCATTGGAAGGACTGATGCTGAAGCTCCAATACTTTGACCACCTGATGTGAAGTGCCGACTCACTGGAAAAGACCCTGATGTTGGGAAAGATTGAAGGCAGGAGGAGAAGGGGGCGAAGAGGATGAGATGGTTGGACGGCATCCATGGACATGAGTTTGAGCAAACTCTGGGAAATGGTGAAGGGCAGGGAAGCATGGCGTACTGCAGTCCATGGAGTTGCAGAGAGTCAGACACAACTTAGCATCTGAACAAGGTGGAAAAGGGTGGGCAGAAAACCCAGCAAGGAGCAGAAACCAGAGTAGAGGGTAGTTTCCTAGAGCAGCAGTCTCCAATCTCTCTGGCACCAGGGACTGGTTTCAAGGAAGAAAAATTTTCCAAGGATGGGGCAGGGGAGGGTGGGGGGCATGGTTTTAAGATGATTCAAGTGCATTAGAAATTTTTGTGTACTTTATTTCTATTATTATTATTATATCAACTCCACCTCAGATCATCAGGCATTAGATCCCAGAGGTTGGGGACCCCTGCCCTAGGGATGTCAAGGAAAGCAGCACACACATCTAATAATTTACGTGCTTCCTATATACTAGATGTTGTTCTAAGAACTTTACATGAAGTATTTTAGGCAATCCACGTAACAACCTTGTGGGGTAGCAGGTATTTCTATCCCCATTTTATGGGTAGGGAAATTGAGGCTCAAGATGAAGTTACCACACTCAAACACAGGCTCACATGCATGCATGACTGAGATGGACAACACTTTATACCTCTCTGTCCTCATACCTACCATGCCCCTTTCCTTATCCTCCCACTTACTGAATCTCTGCAATAGTCATCTCTTTATTGAGAAAATATTTACTCTTTTTTGTTTATTCAAAAGTATTTATTGTGTCTATTATGTTTTCTTGTGTGTAGAATCACTCTTGACTCATCCTTGACTTGCAGCCTCAACTGCAGGCCTTTTATGAAGCAATAATGGGGTAGAAGTTTGTTGGATGGATGGAGAGACAGATGATCGCATGATAGATGGATGAATGGATGGGTAGGTGGATAGAAGGATGGATAGATAAATCATGGGTGCATGTCTGGGTTAACAGGTGAAAAAACATGCAGAGGAAGATAGATTGAAAGAGGATGGATGGAGGGTGGATAGATGAGGGGAAGATGGACAGTGAATGCCTGGATGGATGGTGGATTGGTGGTGGGGGGATGGGTAGGTAGCTAGGTGGATTGGGGATGGATGGGTCAATGTCATCATGAAACTCTAGTTTGATTACATTAATTGCGAAATGAAACTTTAATGCCCAGAAGCCCCTAGCTGAGCCCTTCCCAACCCCAACCAGCCTTTCCCTCTGTTTCAAGAATCGATGGGGTTTTCCCTGTCCACTGCCCCATTCCCACAGCGGCCATTTGTTTTAAGTGTCCGGGGCAGCTCTGTGGCCATGCAATTAGTCCTCATTAGCAGCCACTGTAACCGGACTGTAATTTCCAGGCTGTTGGACGGTAATTGCACAGCAACCGCTCAGCGAGGCTCTGCACCTGTAATGACAAGCCGGGCCTCTTCCTCTCTCCACGCTGCTCCGAATGCCAACAAGCAGGTGAGCTCCTGATGCCATATTAGCACGTGGCGATTTTCATTACTAAATGACTCCAGGGCTGTCCAAATGAGGAGAGCAATTAGGCCGATCAGGGGAAGACAAAGCCTCCCTTGATGAGCATAATGATGACACGGGCGGAATCGCTCTGGCCTGAGGCAGAGTGTGAAATCAAAGAGCCCGGGCTCCATTGTGGTGCAAATCAGCCTGGATCCGCTCGTCCCCTTTGCCTATCCTGGGCATCCATCACTGCCACCCCCACCCCAGGGTCTCGGCACTCACAGAGGAGAAACAACCAGTATTTTCACATAATTAGAAGAAATTGCATATCCAATACCCCTTACTGAGATTAGTAGTTATAGGGTGGAAGCTTTCCAAGAAAAATGTTAGTCATTGAAGAGGAGTTAAATAACTGTGAATTAGTTGCTGAAAAGTCCAAGCTCCTTAGCACAGCAATTAAGGTCCTCCTCGATTTCACTGGTGCCTCCTGCTTCAGCTATCGAATTCCACAGCTTTTGTGGGGACACCGTGCCTCTGGGTGTTCGCACATGTTGTTCCACCCACCTGGAGTACGCTGCCCTTCATCTGCCAAACCCTCTCAGGCATCAGCCACTGACACTCAGCCTAACCACTGAAGCCCCCCAGGGCCTCCCTGAGTCACACGTGCCTGTACTCTCCTCTAAACCATTTCTTCTTTTCTATTAACCGTACTGTTAATTTGGCATTCCTAAAGAGGAAAAGTTAAAATTTTCCATAACCTCCTGCTCCTTCTGCCTCTGTAACTCAGCTTGCTCCTTGCAAAGTCTGGATCAGGTAGGTCACGTAGTCTCAGAAAGCGGGGACTTACAATACTAGGAGCTGGAGCTTATCTCGCTCACCCTTGTCCTGCTCTTTGCAATTGCCCAGCCCCTGCAAACCTGCTTAATCATGCCTGTCTGTGTAAAGGTCAGGCAGCCCCCTTCCCCATCTTGACTGCTGTTCCCGCGTGTGCGAAACCCCTTAGTTTAAACGAGCCTATTAACAGCTAGTGTTGCCCACTATAGTCTGCCTGTAAAAACTCCATAACTTTGTTCGGGGCTCAGAGCTCGGAGTATTGACTCCTCTGGGCCCGCCGGCATAATAAACCTGAGTTCTCCAACTCTCCAAATGTGGTGCTTGGTTTCTCAAGTACTGGTTTCTTCAACATTTCCACACATCTCCCCCCTCCACCCCAACCCCCAGACTATGAGCTACCTCCATCTCTCTAGCACCAGAAATTTGAGATCTTCTCAGGCAAAGGACCACAAAGTAGGGTCCACGTGTAATCCAGCAAGACTCTATGGGGCCTTCTTGGGACAAGCCCTCCCCCATTTCCTGTGCTCCAGCCCCTCTCTGAAGTATCGAGCTAATAGTATTTGATGCACATTTCCTGAGTTGTTTTGCAGGTGTGAAAAATCTCCCCGTCTCCAACAAAAGGAAGATGTTAAGGACTTGATGACCACGAGCACATAGCCCCAGGCCTCCTGGAGGATGTTCACCCCTGTGACACCACCCTGTGGCCTCCTCTCAACCAGTCAGAGAATTGTGCACAAACTCACCACAGATCCTATGACCCCCACCCCCTCAATTGGCTTTTAAAAGTGCTTTGTGGAAATGCCTGGGGGAGCTCGAGCCCTTTTAGGGCAAGAGGCACCTTCTCATCTTGCAGAACCCTGCAATAAACCTTTCTCTGCTCCAAACTCCATTGTTTCTGTTTGGCTTTATCATGCGCTGGGCACAGGAACTTGAGTTAACACAGGCAAAATCCAACCTGTCTCCTGTTTGTGTAAGTCAGGTTTTATTAGGACACAGCCTCATCCTTTGTTTACATGCTGTGTACAGCCGCTTTACCACCACAAAGGCAGAGTTGAGTAGCTGCATGGCCTGCAAAAGCAAAAACGATTGGCTCTCTGGCCCATACTGAAAATGTTTGCTCGCCCCAGGCCAGGGTGTGATATACCCAGCCCCTTGCTGCACAGATGGGATGAAACCTCAAGCAGAGGTGAGAATTGGCTCCCCTAGGTCACATAGCTGGACTGTGGCAGACCTGGGGCCAAGAGCCAGGTCTCTGGTGCCCTCTTGGCATAAAGCACCCTCCCAGGGCCTGGGGTTGAACAGCACTCCTCCCCTCTGGAAAACTGCCCCCTCTGGCCTGGGAATGAGAAACTTGGGAATCCAGACACCAGCACAGAGGGCACCCCATGAACATATAGGAGGTGGCCAAGTGTTGAGTCTCATGGGCCCAGCAAAAGTGTTAGTCCTTCAGTCATTTTCAACACTCTGTGACCCCGTGGACTGTAGCCCACCAGGCTCCTCTATACATGGGATTCTCCAGGCAAGAATACTAGAGTGGGCTGCCATTTCCTACTTCCTAACCCAAGGATTGAACCCGAGTCTCCTGCATCAGCAAGCGAATTCCTTACCACTGAGCCACCCCAATACAAAATAAAAAGCTTTTTTTAAAAAAGGAGAATGTCTAGGGCTCACCGTAAGCATCCTTAGTCAGTTTGGAACCACTTTCCACCTCCCACATGATCCTTCACACGCCCCCCCTTTTCTGTTTCCCACTTCGCAACTGTAATAAGTGTATTAACACCCTCCCTTCTCTCTGTTTTTGTTGTCATATCATTAACTTTTTACATATGTTTTGAACGACGCTTAAAATGTTATCATTTGGTTTTAAACAGTCAGTTGTCTTTTCTTAAATTCACGAGAGTAAAACATTAGCTGTGCTCCTTCCCTCCTGGTGCTGATGCAAGTTTCCACCAGGTAACTTCCCATCCTTTCTTTTCTGCCTGGAGAACACCCTTTTAGAAGATCTTCTGTACAGATTATCTGCCGACAAAACCTTTTCTCAGCTTTCATTTGTCTAAAAGTGACTCCATGTCATCCTCATTTTTAAAGGATGTTTCACTGAGTATAGAGAGTAAAACTGCCTGGGCTGACAGGTTGGGTTTTTTCTTTAATCATTTTAATGATATCATTCCTTTGTCTTTTGGCCCCCACTCTTTCTGAGAAGTCCATGGCAGTTCTAATTATTGTTACCTTATATGGAATGTGCCTTTTTCCCGCCTCTGGCTCCTTTCAAGATTTTCTCTATATTTAGCTTTTAGTGGTCTGACTATGACATAGGGAAGTGTGAATTTATTTTTCTTAGGAGTCTCTAAACTTGTTGATACTGTAAGTTTATGCTTTTCTCTTCTTTTTAAAATCAGTTTGGGAAATTTTCAGCTACTTATTTCTTCAAATATTTTGTTTTTGTTCAGTTGCTCAGTCATGTCCTGACTGTGACCCCATGAACTGTAGCACGCCAGACTTCCCTGTCCTTCACTATCTCCCGGAGTTTGCTCAAACTCATATCCACTGAGTCAGTGATGCCATCCAACCGTCTCATCCTCTGTCGCCCCCTTCTCCTCCTGCCCTCAATCTTTTCCAGCATCAGGATCTTTTCCAGTGAATGGGCTCTTTTCATCAGGTGGCCAAATTTATTGGAGTTTCAGCTTCAGCATCAGTCCTTCCAATAAATATTCAGGGTTGATTTCTATTAGGATTGACTGGTTTGATCTTCTTGCTATCCAATGGACTCTCAAGAATCTTCTCCAGCACCACAGTTCATAAGCATCAGTTCTTCAGTGCTTAGCCTTCTTTATCTTATTCCTGACCAATTTTCATTACAGTCTCGCTTTAGAATTTCTGTTACACGTACGTTAGACCATCTGATACTGTCCCATGCCCTTCTGAGGCTCTGTTCATTTTTCTTCAATCATTTTCCTGTCTGATGTCTCCAGTTGGATCATTTCCGCTGATGTCTTCAAATTCACATATTTGTACTCCTATCATCTCTAGGCTGCTATTAAGCCCATCCAGTGAATTTTCTATTTCAACTGCTGTCATTTCTAGAACTTTCATTTCTTTTTAATTCCCTTTTCTCTGCTGAAATTCTCTATTTGTTGACTCACTAAGACTGCATTTTCCTTTAGTCTTTTGAACATATTTATATAGCTGCTTTAAAGATTCTGTCTGTTAAGTCTAATATCTGGGCATCTCAGGGTAAATTTCTATTAGTTTTCTTTTTTTTTTTCCATCACTATATGTTCCGTTTTCCTGTTTTGTCTTGCTTTTGGTGTGTGTGTGTGAGTGTGTGTGTGTGTGAATTCCTGGCCCACAGGCTATTCCAGTCTCAGTGCACTGAGGGTGTCAGAGTTCCAGCCCCTACACACTGGTATCTCTATTTGATTTCTAGCTTTTGGAATTTATTATAGTGTTTTTAATATGCCTAGTCTTATAAAAAATAAGACAAAATTCCCTTTGTACCTACATAGCATTTATATTTAACTCTCTGCATGTGTTTAGAATGTGGAGCAGGAAGGTTCTAGTGTGTGCTGACTCCCACACCATGACCACAAGTCAAAAGCATTTTAAAATACACCTATTAAAAGAAAATGGCATAGGCTTTTGGAATTAGTGAGTTGCTCTCACTGCAAGTATTCAAGGAAAACTTCTAGGCCCATCTGTTGGGAGAAGTGTAGAGGGGAATTTCTACATGTTGATGGGTCTAGAGCGGATGAACCCTAAGGATTTGTTCAAACATATAACTTATTCAACACAAAAGTGCCTAGCACAGAGCTGGCACCCAATCCGGGCTAAGTCCATTCAATCAGGTCCAGCTCTTTGCAATCCTATGGACCACAGCCCACCAGGTTCCTCTGTCCATGGGATTCTCCAGGCAAGAATACTGGAGTCGGTTGCCACTTCCTTCTCCAGGGGATCTTCCCGACCCAGAGATCGAACCCACATCTCTTAAGTCTCCTGCACTGGCAGATGGGTCCTTTACCACTAGCGCCACCTGGGAAATAGTCATCCAAAAGATGCTTGCAAAGTAGGCAGTAACATACCCCATTATTATTATAGCCAAGTTCAGCTCATCACAGCCCAGTCTGTTGCAGCCTCTCCTCTGGGTAATATTTTCCTATAAGCAGCAAAGAGCTTTAGTCCCAGAGACCAGGCTTGAAAACCCCTCCCACCATTTCAGAATAGAAAAGAAAACGTTTCTCAGCTGAAAATCACATTTGCTGGTTATGAAAATCATTCAGAACTTTTTTTTTTTTTACATTTCTGTATTGATTCCCAGGCTTCCTATTTTATTGTACAATAACAGGCCCCGGGACAGAGAATATATTGCTGCCGAAGCATAAGAGAATCTCTTCCCAGGGAATTGCCTCCATCCCACGTGCTGTGCCCCACTCGGATCCCCAGTCTCAAGCAATAGCTGGAAGTGTTCCACAGGGGATCCAGGTTGTCTTTCTCTGTGGCCAGAGTCCTGCAGCTCAGAAAACCCACTGGACCACAGCTGAAGTCTGGCTGTTCAGGTCTCACCCTAGTGGGGCTGACAGGGGATGAAGTCTGCGCACGCCCAGCCCGGGGAAGGACCAGATGGGCCTCCAATCTGATTGGAGCCAGTGGGTTTGTCCTCAGCATCGCCACGTGGCCCACTCCAGCAGACGCCAGGAAGGGGTCCTAATTATATTCTTTGTGAAACTTCACATTCCTGCCTACCCCGAGCACAACCAAATGACTGAGTAATGGCTCCATAAACGGCCATCTGATTAGGCTGATCCCAAGGGGAAGGATACACAGACGGGCAGTGTGTGCGGGGCGCGAGCGCGGGGATCCCCATCCATCTCTGTCACCCAGGGTGCCCACGCTCGTTTGTCAGGTCTGACAGGCGCTGGGTGGAAAGGGAGTAACAGTGGGCCTCTTTGTTCCGCACGAGGACCCGGCTGCCTCCTCCCTCCTGCCAGCCACGGGAAAGGCAGTTCGCAGGGCTTCAGAAAGGGGAGGGGCCCGGAGACTTGGAGACAGATGGAGGCTATGTTGAGGGAGGAGGCAGCGATGAGAAGTTCTCGAGACCCTTGCACAGTCTGACTTCAGCGGCAAAAAGAGTCTAATTGCCTTCCTACATCCACCCCGGGACAGGGAGTGAGCGGCCCTCGGCCCCTTCCCCAGCCACTGGAGCGAGGTGGAGGCAGGAGAGCTAGGAGGGAGGGGAGCGCATGCAGACCACCCCCACCCCCGGTTCACTCTTCAGAGGTGGGTACCGAAAACCCAGGGGTTGCCCGTGAACGTCACTCCTCCCCGCCCCCACTAACACCCTGAGAGCCTGTGATGACGCTAGAACCACCGCGCAAGGAGGCTGCTTCCACCACCACGGGATATCGCAGCCCCTCTACAGGTTAAGAAAACCTGCCCGCACCTCGGCCCCCTCTCGCGCACACCGAAGAAATCTGCTT
>NW_011494821.1:1384122-1388592 GCF_000754665.1 Bison bison bison | reverse complement strand
CAATTGGGAATACCCTTAAGGAAAGGACTCCCAGGCTGGTCCAGGCTGACTAGAGATGAGACTGTGTCTCATCACCCCGCCCCTGCATCAGGGGTCCTGCCTCGGACCACTCAGGTGAAAAATAAAAAAACGTGTTCTAAATCCAGAGCAAAAGAGAGTAGAAACAATCTGAAATGAAGGAATACACAGATCCCTGATGCAGACAAGAACTGGGCCTCAGTTTTCCTTGCCCATAAAATAGGTATAGTTCTTACCCTCTCCTCCGGAGTGTCTGTCCTAAAGATCTGGAGAGCTCACCTAGGAAAGTGTGGGACACAGTGTGGGCCTTACAGAGGAGGAGAGGGGCCAGTCGGGTCTGGGAAGGACTCCAGTTTCCTGTTGGAGATCAGCTTTGCTCTGGGAGGCAGCGGCCTACTACACCCGGGCCTGGGGTTAGGGGTGGGGCACTTGCCGCCAAGTCGCTGTGTGTTTGGTTTGCTCAGAGGTGAACCAGGAAACCAAAGCACACAGGAGGGTGGCCGATCACCAGCCGGCCTGTAGCGACACGCAGCAAATGGCAAATGGGCCCTGGAAACAAAGGAGACCTATCCAGATCCGACAGACCCCAGACCTGGTCACAGAGGGAGACTCAACCTTGGCCCCCTGTGCACTGAGCTCAGACTGTTCCCATCCTGACCTTGGACTGACATCTGACCTTGGGCACAATTTTGCCCCCATCCTGGCGGTGGACAGAATTCTGTTCTTCCCAGCCTTCTCCCTACTCTGGCCCCATGGGGCCTGGGTGAGACTGTAGACAATTCTGTGAAACCCGTTTCTTGTCTTGGGGCAGAGGGGGCACAGATATAAACACTTCCCTACCACGAGCCAGAAGTGGGCAGTGTTGGCAGTGATGACTCGCCCCTCCCCCACCCCAGTCCCTTCCATCTCCTTTCACAAGAATACAGATTTCATTGCCTTTACTTATGTGCCCAACTAAAATGAAAAAACATCAGCCCATCTGAGCGAGGATGGGAGACCCTGGCCGGCAGCCCTGTGATCAGAATCCACAGGCTTTGTGGATTTGGTCATTTTTGCCCCTTCCACTGAGTACCTCCCCGTGTCCCAGGGATTCCCCAGCCACAGAGGACCCTTCAGGCCACCTCGTGGAGATGCCATTCTGGATCTGCTTCTCCTCCAGATTCGGTCAGTTACAATCTGTGACTCCCCTCCAGTGCCTTCTGCTTTCATCCGCCCCCCCCCCAAACCGTTCTGAACATCCCCCTTGACTTCCTGCCTTTCTCTCTACCAGAGAGAGTCAGACACCAGCTGTCTCTGAGTCCTGCTGGCCCGGTTCAGCGTCCTCGTTACTATCACCAGGGTCAGGCTGGCTGACCGCTAGGCCTTTGTGGACTGGACCCTCCAACCCAAACATCTGCCTGTGAGCTACTGGGTCTGTCTGGCTCAACTCCTCCCAGGCGTGGGGGTGGGAGAGGAAGCATGTTTCTCCTTGGTTCAATTGCAGTTGGATCAAGGGACAATCAAGCTCACAGCACAAGGTGCTACCAGAGGGGTAAGAACTCAGGGAGGAGAGGCCAGAACAAAGTAGGTCCCCAAGCCAACACTGGCAGCCGAAAAGAAATAGGATTAGAGGGAGAACAAGCCAAGGCCGAGGCTTCCCAGGTGGCACCAGTGGTAAAGAACCCGCCTGCCAATGAAGGTAGACATAAGAGACATAGGTTCAATTCCTGGGTCAGGAAGATCCCCTGGAGGAGGGGGATCTGGCAACCCACTCCAGTATTCTTGCCTGGAGAATCCATGGACAGAGGAGCCTTGTGGGCTACAGTCCATGGAGTCACAAAAAGACACAACTGAAGCGACTTAGCACAGCGCAAGCTGAGGACAGGAAGAGGGGTGTCCAGGACTTTGGCCGGGGTCACAGAGATGTGGGATTCTGCGGTAGGCCCGGCATCTGCTAATAACAAGCATCCCAGTAATGCCTGCATCGCAGCCAGGTTTGCTTGGGCAGATTCGAGTCCCAGCCACATGTGATGGGTTCCCTTACCTCACTGCTCTCTGCCCGGGCGCCCCTTCCCAATAAAGTCTCTTGCTTTGTCAACATGTGAGTCTCCTCAGACAATTCATTTTTGAGTGTTAGACAAGAACCCACTCTTGGGCCGTGAAAGGGGAAGACTTTCCTGTAACATTTGGGAGTAACTTGGCACTCCAAACTCAAGTCAGACAGAGATGTTCTTCTGCCCCAAGCCCACTAGGTCCCTATTTTGCTCAGAGTGAAGGCCAAGGTCTTGGCAATGATCTGCAAGGCTCTGCATCACCTGGCCCTCAGTCACAGGCTCACCTCGCCTACTACCACTGATTCCTCACTGACTCTGGCCTCCTTTCTGTCTCCCAAGACATGGCAAGCTTCTCCACAGTAGGATCTGTGTACTGGGTTCTCCTTCAGCCTGACTCACTGTCTCTCCAGGTAGCCACATGGCTGATTCCTTCGCCTTCTTTAACACTTTGTCCAAATGTTATGTTCTCAAAGAAGTGTCTCCTGACCACCATCTCTTCAACTGCAAGCCAAGACACTCCCTTTCATAACCTCCAGGCACTTCTGATCCCCTTTACTCAACTCAACTCATTCTTCCCAGAGCATCTGTCCTGCTAACAGACTGCATGATGGATTGACTCATTATGTTTATCAGTTGTCTATCTCCTCCAACAGAATGTATGCTCCTGGCAGCAGGACGCTTTCTCACTCACATAACCAAGCGCCTGGCACATGGCAGGGACTTCATAAGTTGTTGTCGAATAGATGAACCAACCTGGGCTCTGGAGTCAAACAAGCCTAGGTTGAAGTCTCCTCTGTGACTTGGTACTCCATGACTTTGCTTCAGTCACTCTTTGCCTCTAAACCTCAATCTCCACAGCTGTAAAATGAGGATTGTGTACCCACAGGCGGTGTAGGAAGGACCCAGTGGCCATGCACGGGATGAATGGCAGCTCTCATGGTTATGATGATTGCATGTGAATATTCACATATACACAGATGCGGCTACATCCACAGCCAGTTCCCCTCGGCTGGCCATCCTCCACCTGAGCCCAGAGATGCAGCTGTGGACCAGGCATCTTCGAGGCCTGTGAAATGCTGCCAGGAAGGAAGAGGAAAGCTCGGCCATCACAAGGCTGCGATTCCAGTGCATGGGGCTGGATTCTGAGGCCAGCGCTCAGAAACACAATTTCACATGAATGGACTCTCAACAGAGAGGAAAAGATTTTAATCAGCTGAAGGAACACGAAGGTCATCCATCTTCCATTGTCCAAGGGGAAGAATTAATCTTGGGAGTGGGGTGGCAAGGCGCTGAAGAGAGGAAAGCTGGGGCAGATTTAAATGATAAAGAGAGAATTCTCCATAAAAGAACTGAACAAGAGGGCTTCAGGCCCAGAAAGCGCTGATAGTCATAACTCTGTGTGTGCCCTTCTCGGCAGTGGGAACACACGATAATGATAAAAATCACTACAGTGCCCTTTACAGATTACAAAACTCTTCCGTATCCATTGTCTCATTTAATTCTCATAAAAACCATCTGAGGTCAGCAGTATTCACTCTGTGTATCACAGGGAAGCCACGAGTCACAGACATGCTGCTGAATGGCCTTCAACACAGCACGGAGTCTTCATTAGCTGTTTCAAATAAGCTTTACATTTCTGTACTTCTTTTTTAACCTTTTTATTGATGCATGGCATACGGACAGAAAAGCGCCTGGTGGTGTTCCGGACACGCTCGCCACCAAATGCAGCACCTTGACATATGGGATATTTTAAGCTGAAGGATTTTGAGAAAAATGACAGAAGCTGGAAGGTCACTCTGACCTTCTCCACCCCTCCTCCTCCTTCTCTGAAACAAATCGTAAAGCCTTCACGTGAGAGGTGCTCTCCCCATACCTGGAGGAAAGGAACATCTTTGTCCTTACAAAGAAATGCCAAGAAGAATCCTAACAGACCGACCTTGCTACGTTGCCCCTAGTTCCCTAACCTCATACGCCTTACCCTTTAGTAGCCTCCCCAGTTGCCCAGTCTTCATCAAACTCAGCCTAAAATACTCAGTTCTATTTTTTAAGTCTTCATTTCCTCCTGAAGCCTCTCATGTCGGGTAAAACTTACATTCAATAACTTTGCATGCTTTTCTTCTCTTAATCTGTCCCTGTCAGTTTAATTTTCAAATCAGCCAAGCACCCTAAGAGGCTCAAGGAAAACTTTTCCCTCCCCTTCATGCCCAAATATACCCTGAATTTTTGCTAAGGAAACACAGCCTCATCAGGAATAGAACATTGTCAGCAACCCTTCATGCTTCTGCCCCGTCACACCCTCCTTTTCCCCAAAGGTAACCCAACATCTGTCATCATAGATTAATTCTGCCTATGCTTTCACGTTCTATAAATGCAATCATTCAGAACCATTCTCTTTTTCAACATTACTTTTATTACATGT
>NW_011494821.1:1368842-1384022 GCF_000754665.1 Bison bison bison | reverse complement strand
TGTGGTTAGAGTTCATTCATTTCCACCACTATATACTCCATTGTCTGAGCCTCACAAAAAATGGTCCTTTCTACTATTGATGGACATTTGAGTGGTTCAGGTGGTTATATATTGAGGAGGGAAATTTCTCTGTCAAGGTATGTGGACTCCGTTTAAATTTAGTTTTCCAGAAGGCTTAGAAAGTAGCTTTGCAGAGTAGCTACATGAATGGACAGTCTCACCACAGTGTAAGAGTTTTGGTTGCTCTGTGTCTTCACCGACTCTTTGTGCTATCTCTTAAATTTCAGCCTTGCTGATGCGTGTGCAGTGGCATCTCACTGGGATTTTAATCTGCAGTTCCCTAACTAACAAGACTGAACTACTTTTCCAAAAGCTTTTAGGCCACTGGGACAGCTTCTTTCATCCTACGGCTGTTCAAGTATTCTGTCCATTTTGTTCGTTTTCATTTTTCTTATTGATTTGAACGAGTTATTTCTGTATTCTGAAAATGAACCCTTTGTTGGGAGTCTAAATCACAGATCGAAGGGTTGAGAAGGTTTTCTATTACCCCAGAGATTTGTCCCATGAAATCCTACCTTTCCCATAAACCAAAGTCCCTGGTGTCCTTGAGTCTATTTCTGATTTCTCTATTGTTTCATCCACCTGCCTACTCCTCCAGTATCAAGCTGCTTTAATCGCTGAGTTTCAGATGTTTTTGTATTTAATCAAGCTGGCCCCATGTCAGCAGTCTTTTTTCTCAGGATTTTCCCAGTTATTTTTGCAGGGTTGTTTTTCCCCCAGATACACTTTGGTTTTATTTCACTGTATTTTTTTTTAATCCTACAAAATTTTATTTGGAATTTCATTATCAGTTCATTTTGAGATCATGCTCCCTTGCGATGTTGAATATACCCAACAACAAGAACTTGCTTCTGATCTGAAGTGACTTTCTATATGTCTCTCAGTAGACATTAGTAGTCTTCTTTGCTGTTGTTGTTCAGTTGCTAAGTCGTGTCTGACTCTTGCGACCCCATGGACTGTAGCCCTCTAGGCTCCTCCATCCATGGGGATTCTCCAGGCAAGAATACTGGAGTGGGTTGCCCTGTCCTCCTCCAGGGGTTCTTCCCAACCCAGGGATCAAACCCAGGTCTCCCACACTGCAAGCAGATTCTTTACTGTCTGAGCAAGGATACTGATCAGCTCAGAGTAACTATGTAGTCAAATGTTTGGTACTCTTTTAGATTTTTTTATAGTACTTTTCAGGGGATATTTTGAGTATAGAGCAAAATGGTGGGTCTTGAATATTTATGTTGGAATCCACCACTTGACTGAATTCTCCTGTTGTTTCTAACAGTTTTTCAGTGGGCTGGCTTAGAATCTGCAGGTACAGAGTAGTATCATTTGTGAATAATGACATTTGGCTCCTGCTTTTCAGTACCCTTGTCTTTCGTCTAACCTCAATGGCGTGTGCTGTGAGAGCACGTTAGCCACACTGCGAGGTTGCCCACACAGCCAAGGGAGGAAGTGCAGACATAAACTAGCAAAACTGAGAGCGTAAAGGCAGGGTTTCTCAACCTTGGCCCTAGGAACAACTTTTCTTAAAACTTTTTATTTTGTCTTGGGGTTATAGTCATTTAATGAAGGGACTCAGACACACATATACATGTATCCATTCTCACTAGAGGGCTTCCCACGTGGTGCTAGTGATAAAGAACCCACTTGCCAGTGCAGGAGACGTAAGAGACGAGGGTTCAGTCCCTGAGTCAGGAAGATCCCTTGGAGGAGGGCATGGCAACCCACTTCAGTATTCTTGCCTGGAGAATCCCATGGACAGAGGAGCCTGGCAGGCTCCTTGGGGTTGCACAGAGTTGGACACAACTGAAGTGACTTAGCACGCATGAATTCTTACTAGGGACATCTTCAGCTGGATAATTCCTTATTGGGAGTCGGGGTGGAGATTGGGGCTGGGGAGGGTCCCTGTATTTTTGTTAGATGTTTGGGAGCATCTCTGACCTCCACCCACTTGATGCCAATAACACCTCCCAGCTGAAGGTGACAACCAGGGATGTCTTCAAACACTGCCAAATGTCCTCTGGAAGGAAAGATCACCCTAAGATGAGAACCACAGGCCTCAGGGAAAGTAGCTAGAGCCCCCTGACCCGGGAGCTGATTTTGAGCAAGTCAGCAAAGAGCATCTGTCTTCTCTGGGCTCTTCATCTCAGAGTCCCCAGAGCTGTCAGGCCTTTTCAGCCTCATCTTTATCCATCCCTCTTTGACCTCATATGCCCAGAAATCCAGGATTTTCCCCAGGCCAGCTATTGCAGATGCTGTTTTCATTTATATACCCTGGGTTTAAGGAGCATGCTGCTAGTCTCTCACCATTAGATTGATTTGAGCTCAACTTTTTAAATTATAGTAAGAAAATATCAGTCTGAATCAGAGTATTTTTGGCTGCAAGTCATAGAAAACCCACTCGAGCTGCCTCAAACAATAAAGAGAACTTTTCAAAAAAAAAGAAAAATAGCCCAAAGGTAGATTAAGCTTCAGGTGCAATTTGATCAGGACTCCAACGTCACTGCAAGTCTCCGAGCTATGCTCTCCTCTGTATTCTGGCTTTGCTGTCTGGTTGGTTTTCCTCTTGAGGGGGAAAAAAAAAATGATTACCCAGTTCAAGATCTGACACTTGCAAACCATAAAATCCAGAAGAAAAGACAACTTCTCTTCCTTCAACTTTGAAGAAATGAAAAGTCCTGAGGTTTACTCTGACTGCACTGTCCTAAGACTCTTTATTCATATTTGAAGCAGTCATTGTGGTCAGGAAATGACTTGCTGTGTTACTGTCCATCCTTAACTATTCCTTGCGGCGGTGGAATTATACTAACCAATTTAGGGCTAAGGAATCTCCCTTAGAGCAGGGTGAGGGTCAGTAAAACTCAAACTCTCAGCTGCCCCAATGGGCAGTGAAAGGCACTGGAGAGGTGTACCATCTACACTCATATGTGAGCTTCCCTGATGGCTCGGCGGTAAAGAACCTGCCTGCAATGCAGGAGAAGCAGGTTCGATCCCTGGGTTGGGAAGATCTCCAGGAGGAGGGCATGGCAACCCACTCTAGTATTCTTGCCTGGAGAATCCCATGGACAGGGGAGGCTGGTGGGCTATAGTGCATAGAGTCACAAAGAGTCGGATACGACTGAAGTGACTTCGCACACACACGTGTACCCACTCCCATATATGAAGTTAGTTTACTGTTTGTTTTAAATTAGGAGTTAATGTTGGATTCAGTTAAAATTCATTTTCAGTATCTAATTGAGTTGGTCTTCTGTTGTCTTTTCCCTTTGATACATTAATGTATGATTTTATAACTTGGAAAGACCTTTGAATTGTAGGAAGAACCCCACTTGAACATGGTATTTTGTTCTTTTAATAGGCTGTGGAAATGATATCTTTTCATGGTTGTGTTAAGTGAGATTGGTCTGAAGTTCTCTAGTTTTGTGCTAATTTTGTCAAATTTTGGTATCCATGTTATGATACCTTTATAAAAAGAATTTGGGAGCCATCCTTATTTCTCTCGGTTCTGGAAGAGTTTAAATAGTATCAAGTTCATCTGTTACTTGAACATTTGAAAGAACTTACCTTTGAGACCATCTGGATCTGCACTTTTGTGGAAAGGTTGCTTTTTAATAACATTCTCAATTTCTTCCATTGCCTTTAGTCTATTTAGGTTTCCGTCTCTTATGAAATCAATCTTGACCATTTATAGTTCCTGGAAAATATGTTTTTTCATCCATGTTTACAAATTTAGCTCCTCTGAATTTTTTGCCAAAAAAATTTTTTTTAAGAATTAAATAATGCCTTTGCAACAGCATGGATGGACCTCATGCTTGCCATACCAAGTGAAGTAAGTCAGACAGAGAAAGAGAAATATCCCATGGTATCCCTTATATGCAGAATCTTCAAAGAAATGATACAAATGAACTCATTTACAAAACAGAAACAGACATGCAGACTTAGAGGATGAACTTAGGGTTACCAGTGGGGAAGGATGTCGGGGGAAGAGATAGTTAGGGAGTTTGGGATTGACATGTACAACTGCTATATTTAAAATGGATAACCAACAAGGACGTACTTACTGTAGACCACAGGGAACTTTGCTCAATGTTAGGTGGCAGCCTGGATGGGAAGGGAGTTTGGGAAGAGAATGGATCATGTATACGTATGGCTGAGTCCCTTTGCTGTCCACCTGAAACTATCACAACATTGTTCATCAGCTGCTGCTGCTGCTGCTATACTCCAAATTAAAATAAAAAGTTTCAAAACCTTTTTTTTAAATTTCTTTTAGATCAGCAGTATTTTCTCTCGTTTGTTTCCAATGTAGTGTATTTGAGTTATTTCCCAATGATGTATCAATTTTATTGTGTGTTCTCCTATACATGAATTCTCAGTCGCTTCAGTCATGTTTAACTCTTTGCCACCCTATGGACTGTAGCCTGCCAGGCTCCTCTGACCCTGGGATTCTCCAGGCAAGAATACTGGAGTGGATTGTCATGCCCTCCTCCAGGGGATCTTCCTGATCCAGGGATTGAACCCTTGTTTCCTGCATTGCAGGCGAATTCTTTACCCCTGAGCCACCAGGAAAGCCCCCTCTTCCATACACAGTACTTCTTAAATTTATTTATCAGCTCTATTGATTTTGTTTTCTCATTCAGTAATACTTTGTTGAACCTTGAATTAATTTAGTTGATCTTTCCTGACTTTTTAAATTGCATGCTTAATTTGTTTGTTTTAATTCTTTAATTCATCGATTGTAATTCTTTCTGGTGTAACATGTTGCTAAATTGCAGAATTTGGCTGAGTGAACAATATATTCCCCCCAAATATACCAAAATTGAGATCAGAGATGCAACATGATACAGAACATTTAAACACAGTGCTCCAGAACTGGTTCAGATCAGATCAGATCTGTCACTCAGTTGTGTCTGACTCTTCGAGACCCCATGAATCGCAGCACGCCAGGCCTCCCTGTCCATCACCAACTCCCGGAGTTCACTCAGACTCACGTCCATCGAGTCAGTGATGCCATCCAGCCATCTCATCCTCTGTCGTCCCCAGAACTGGTTAGGGACCACAATATGGATACAGTAGGATTGAGCAAAGAGGTTTGGAACCCATTTGCGGAGAGTATTTATTTGGAGAAAGCCGTGTTTTAAGTCAGACCCGGCTCCAAGGAGCAGCATGGACAACGCAACCTCCTGAACCCGAGTAGGTGGGCGGGTTACAGCAGAGTTTGGAGGTTCTCTGCAGCTGGGGACACAGAGAACTGAGGTCTGACCCGCCCCTGAGAAAGCACGGATGATTGCACTTAGAAGGTCACAGCGAGGCATCAGATGAAGCTGAGGGAGGCCAGCGGGACCAGACGAAGAGAACCTGCGCGATCAACAAGAGCTGTAGTCAAGGACGCGGCAGAGGAATCTCTTAAGAAACGAGGAAAGTGCTCATAAGGCAATTTGCTTTAGCCATACTCCAAGTACAAAGCATGTGAGCCATCTTAGGACAGTATTGGCCAGTACATGTTTTATATGCCCCGTTTCTTCTCCTCCTTTCCTTCAGCTCCAAACCAAAAGGGGCTGGGCGTTGGAGTGGGAATGACGGTGTCAGAAACACCTTGAATTACTCAAGACTTTGCTTGTGCTCTAAAGTGATTATATGCAATTTTAACTACCTGAGAGTTATCAGAAAAGGATTGAGTATACTCAAGTATCCTTTAGGTGTTAGGGGAAGAAGAACAACCCAACCAAACAGATGAAAGGGATGCTCAAAAATAAAGATGTTTTTCTCATTAAAAGAGAATTATAGGAGTCCTGCTTGTTCAACATACTGGTTACACTGTTTGGTTATATGAATGTTTTAAGAGTAAGATTTTCCTTCAAGAGGTATTTCTAAGCATCATTGCCTAGTGTTTTCATTCTCATATATTCTTATGTTTAGATATTCCTCATTGTCAGCATTAATTTATTTTTGACACAGAAGTTATCTTTGAGAGAGTTTTTCTTTAATTTCCAGGCATTTGATTTGCTGGGTTTTGTTTTTCCCCCATCCTCTGGAAACTTTTAATATCTTCTCTCTGTCCCCCTGTGATTTGAAATGTCACGATAGATTGCGTTAATGTGGGCCTATTGTGATTTATTATGCTGCTCCTTTAGACATTTGAGTCCCTATTTCTGAGGAATTTTCTTATATTATTTCTTTCATAAACTTCTCCATTTTCTCTGTTCATTCCGGAGTTTATATTAGATCCTGGACCACTGGACTGATCTCCTAACACTGCTATTCACTCGTATTTCCCTCATTTTTTCTGTATGATCTCCTTTCTTAGACGTCTCTTCTAATTTAGCCTCCAATCCTACTAATTTGAAATTTTTTAAAAAATCAGCAATTGAAAACATCATGCTAAGTGAAAAAAGTCAGACAAAAAAAAAAAAAGTCACATTTTGCGTGATTCCATTTACATGAACTGTCCAAAATAGGCGAGTCCATAGAGACAGAAAGCAGATGGGTGATTGCCAGAGGCTGGGGAGGGGCTGGGGAACACCTGCCAGGCCTTATGGATACAGAGTCTCCTTTGGGAGGATATATCTCCTTTGGGGATGAGGATAATGTTTAGAACTAGGCAGAGGGAATAGTTGCACAACACTGTGAATGTACTAAATTCCACAGAATTATATATTTTAAATGGTTTGTTTTGCATCATGTAAATTTCACCTCAATTTTTTTTTTAAAAAAAGCAAATTTTTCCAAAAAAAAAGGACAAGTGATTCAAAAAAGAAATCAGCAACTTTTAATCCCCAAGATCTCTATCTGGTTCTTTTCATTTTGTTTCCGTAACATCCATTTTGTTATTTATTTAATGAATGTAATAGTCTCTCTGAGGATATCCATTACATTCTTTTATTATCTTTTGTAGTACCTCAGCTTTCTCTAAAATTATTTTTAGTTATGTATTGATTTTTACCTCTTCTTTTAGTTAGAGTCTGTGGTTGTTTTATTTATTTATTTGTCGTAAGTACAGAATTTCACCTCTACTTATAACATTTATTCTTTTGACCTCAGAGGTGGATACAGATGTCTTCAGTTTTTTATACCTAGTTTGTCTTAAATGTTACATAATAACTGTAATTAGGATTTTTATCGATAATTTTGAAACATTATCTGTTTCTTGTAGATGTTCTAAATTTGCATACAAAATTTCCTTTTACATTTTGAAGATTCATTTAAACAGGTAGTAGTAGAAAGTAATGCATATCTTTCTTAATATTGGGAATTATGTCTAGTCTGTGGTTGTTTTAAAATGTGTTCCCAAACACTTTGGTTCTCCTTCCTTCAAGAGGTGAAGCCTAATTCTCCTCCCCATGAATGTGGGTTCAGTGACTTGTTCTAATGATAGAAGAAAATGGAAATGATGGTGTACAATCCAGGACTAAGTTGCAAAGGCCTTCCTCTTAGTGCTGTTCTTTCTCTCTCTTTCTGATCCATCAGTCTGTGAGAGGCCAGCTGCTGTGTCATGCTCTTCAAGCCCTGAAGAGAGGTCCACGAGTTGAGGAACTAAACCCTCCTGCCAACAGCCAGCAAGGAATTGAGGCCTTTTTCTCACAGCCATGTGAATGAGCCATCTTGGGAGGAACCTGGTCTCTTTCCCACTTACTCAGATTCTCACTTACAGGTGCTGCTTTCTGATGCTCAGGTAGGGAGGTAGCCAAAATAATGGAAGTCCCCAAAGGACAGAAAAAGCAGGTAGCCTTTTCTCTGGGGTCTTTCAGCTTATTTAAAAGAAGACCCTGATCTGTTTCCCAAAGAAGGTGGCAGATACCTGGCTGCTGGGGTTTCTGGAGGGAAAAGGAGCATGGGGTGTGACTGGGTGGGTAGATGTTCAGTTACTTCTTCCTTTCAGCCTGTTCTCTCACTGCATTTACTAGGGTTTCAGGATCCCAAGCCACTCTGGGTTCTGGAGGGAGAGTCTTCTCAATCTCTGTCTCTGTCTACCTTCACTCTCCTCTGCACTTTCTCTACCCTGCATAGCCAGTTACGTCTTTGCTGTCTTAAAGGAATTTGTTGAAGTCTCCTATCCATGGCTGAACTTTTACTTGCTCACTTTGACATCACTAAGTATACTGATTTTTTTCTCTTGCTATCATTTTAGTAGGTCTCTGGGGGAAGATAATGTCTAGTCATTTTAACCACAACTCCCTTTCTTCAACTCTTAATTTTTGCACTGTTTTTATTTTTAATCCATCTCTTGAATACAACTTAACATTCAGCTTGTTTATTTTAATGAGTAGGCTTGTCTCATTTATTTTATTTAAATTATAGATATTTCTGGGTCTTATATTATCCTCATTTTTGTTGCTTAAAATGCTTTCTTGATGCCCATTATTTCCAGCATAAGTTGTTTTACATCTTTCAAGTAAAGTTTTCTTTCTTGTGAGTTGCAAAGTACACAAAATATGTCCTAACTCTCCAGCAGATGTTTTTATAATTTTATGTGACATTTAATCCCTCCATCTTGGAGGTCTTGCTCTAAGACAATGGTCACCATTTTTTTAAAATAAAGAGTCGAAGAGTAAATATTTTAGGCTTTGCAGACCATATGGTCTCTGTCACAATTAGTCACTTCTGTGGTAGCATGAAAGGAGCTGCCAGCAATAGGCAAATGCATGAGCATGTCTGCACTCCAATAGAACTTTATTTACAAAACCAGGTGGTAAAAAAAGAGAGAGAGAGAGAGAAGAGGTGACAAGCAGAAACCGGCCCGTGGGCCTTCATGTGCTTACTTCTGCTATAAAAGACGAGAAAATTATCACACACTTCATCTTTTCTTTTCTTTTTATCTTTCAGTAGTTGAGACTCTAGTCTTATTTTCAGTTATTTTGATGACTCATTTAATAAAATCAAAAAATATAGTGAACTGTGAAAGACAATGTCAAGAGAATGAGAAGACAAGCCACAGACTGGGAGAAAATATTTGCAAAAGACACATCTGAAAAAAGACTGTTATCTAAAATATACAAAGAATTCTCAAAACTCAACAATAGGGTAATAAGCAGCCCAATTAAAATATGAGCCAAAAACCTTAATAGACACCTCACCAGAGAAGATACACAGATGGCAAATAAGCATATGAAAAGATGGCTCCACAAACTATGTCATCAGGGAAATATAAATTAAACATCAGTGAGATATCACTACATATCTTTTAGAATGGCCAAACTCTAACACTGACGACACTAGATTCTGGCCTCCAGAATTGTGAGAGAATACACTTCTGTTGTGTAAAGTCATCAAGTTTGTGGATATTTGTTAGAGCAGAAACTAGTACACAGGCCATTGGTGACCATGCTAAGTACAGGTATTATGGTAAGTATTGCTCCCATTTTACAGATGTGGAAATCAAGTCTCCATAAATTCCCAAAGATCACACAACAGGCCAATGACAGGACCAAGGCTCAGTCCAGTCCTGCCAGGTTCTGAAGCTCAAATTCTTTCCAATTATCTGACACTGTTTCCATCAGTAGACAGACACCCAGGGTCCAGCATGAAGGAGCCGGCCATCCACTGCTGCCCCGTGTTATCCAGTCCACTCAGAGCACTCTCTCCAGAGCTCAGTCCAGGTGCTGGATCTGACCGTGGACACCTGGTAACTCTCCTACAAAGCACTGGGGCCATATCTAGTAATGCATAAATATTCAAACCTTCAGACCCAATGATGCATCTCACTGACATTTTTCTTGAAGAAGCCTCAACCAAAAATGTCCTTCATGGCGTTCATTACAGATGCATAAAAACAGAAACAATCTAAATGTCCAACAGTATGAGTTTGGTTAAATAAATTATAATCCATTCATACAATAGATAAGTAGACGGAAGAGTCCACATACTTTCAAAGGGACACTTATAAAGATTAGAAGGGAAAATAGCATATACACACACACACAAATATATATATACACTACCATGTGTAAAATAGACAGCTGATGAGAAGTTGCTATATAACACAGGGAGCCCAGCCTGGCACTCTGAGATGACCTAGTGGGGTGCAGTAAGGGGAGAGGAGGGAGGCCCAAGAGGGAGGTGATATATGTATAATTATGGCTGATTCGCGTTGTTGTAGGGCAGAAACCAACACAACATTGTAAAGCAATTTTCCTCCAATTAAAAAATAAATTTAAAGAAATAAAGACTAGGAGGAAGTAGGAAACAACTCTAATGTGCTGTGGAGAAAGGGATAAAAAATATTCAGATTTAGAAATTAGACAGAGAAAAAGCCAGAAAGGAATATACCAAAGTATGAATCATAATTAGTTTAAAAATGAGAACTTTGGTGACTTTTTTCTTATCTTCTAGTCAACAAATTTTCTATAGTGATATTACATTCCCTTTATGATCAGTTCTTATATATGTAAGAAGAGACATTTTTCAGCTGTATAACTTATTTATAAGAACCAAACCAGCATGATAAAGACTCTCACAACTTCAACACATAAATGATTCAGGATCTGGGAGTACTTAGTCTGGAGATGGACAGACTAATGGGTCTTGATCACCGTCCTTCAATACATGAAAGCTGTCACTTGTGAGAAAAACGAGCTTTGCTCCATGTGAAGACAGACAGCTGGATGAAGGGTAATGGGAAACCATCTGTTCTGCATAAGATTCTCCAAGAATGAAATTTCCCAACAATAAGGGGCTGCCGATAAGGTGGGGAGCACTCATCACTGGAGGTATTCAAGCCTAAGACAGAGCTGGGGTTGTCCGATATGAAGAGGTAGTTTGAAAGAAGGTGGGAAAAAATCAAGATGTGGGAGAAATACAATAAGAAGGTGACTAACAGGGGTGAGAAGCATCAGTGATCCTGGACACCTTTCCTGGGCCACTCCTGACTCCTAGTGAGTTTCAGCAAAGAAAACCACAGATGGAAAAAATCCCACAGGCTGTCATAAATGCCTTAGAACACCAGCACCAGAGGACCCTAGAGTCCATTTAGGCTCCTAGCTTCCTGATACCCAAGAGGAAATGGAGATTCAGAAAGGGCAAGTATGTTCTGGGGACATAGAGCAGGTCTGTTTAGAGCTGTTTAGATCCCAGGCACCGGGCAGCTGACTTCCAGACCACCCCCATCCACCACTGTACCACCTCCCAGACTCCACTCCCACCCCACACTTCCTGGCATTTCTGGTTCCCTCCAGACAGGAGAACAAACTCAGCAAGGGCTGTGACCTCTCCTAGAGAGAGAGAAAAACAGAAACATCAAGGGTCAGAATGAAAAGATGATGGCTCTTCTGGTCTACCTCTCTCCTCTTGTTCTTTGAGTCACCCACAGACATACACACACACGATCACTTTTCTGGGAAGAAATTAATGACCCCTGAGCTGTTCGTTGTTCTTTTACTCTAGTGACAAAAAGCACTCGTGATTACTCTGGTTTCATATAAAACCAATATTTGATGGAAGTTGATATTTGTTTGGAAATAATGAAACGTCTATCAGAGCCCAGGCACCATACCAGCCCGAGGTGAGAGTGGAACGCGCCCCACTTCACATTCCAAGGAAAGGCCCTCCTATAATGAAAACAATCATGTCGATGTCTCCGGAGCCGAGACGAGGGAGCCGGAGCATTTCCCGAGGAAACCCAGGGAAGAGCTGATCAATAAAATCCATCAGACACGCTGCATTCTTGAAGCACTTTTTGTGGTCATTTATCCTGGACCGGGGAGTGATTATGTCAGGGTCTTTTTTCCCAAGGACTCTGGAAAAATAAAACAACTTTCCATCCCAAGTCCCTTTTGTGAAAGTGTTTCTTCAACCATGTGTTCACTGTTTATTTTGGACAGCACAGGGGCCATCCAGAATGACTTTATCATTGGCAACAGGTGTCCTAATGATGCATCATTAATGACACACCATCCCCTGCTTCTGGCCATGAGGAGCAGGGGGACAATTATCAGAGGCCACCCTGACCTTTCTGAGAGCCCAACCAGGAGCTGATTTCCTGTCTCTGTGTGCCCACGTATTAGCAGCTTTGGGGAAGACCAGACATTCCTAGCGATGCTGCTAAGTCACTACAGTCGTGTCCGACTCTGTGCGACCACATAGACGGCAGCCCACCAGGCTCCCCCGTCGCTGGGATTCTCCAGGCAAGAACACTGGAGTAGGTTGCCATTTCCTTCTCCAATGCATGAAAGAGAAAAGTGAAAGGGAAGTCACTCAGTCCGACTCTTAGCGACCCCGTGGACTGCAGCCTACCAGGCTCTTCCATCCATGGGATTTTCCAGGCAAGAGTACTGGAGTGGGGTGCCATTGCCTTCTCCATTCCTAGCAATAGAAAAGGTGAAAATGTCCACTGCAAAGTCTTCTGCTCCTTAAAAAAACAGCTAAGATAATTGTAGAATCACATGCCCTTGTAAGAAATAACACAGAGGGGCTTCGCTGGTGTTCCGGTGGTTAAGAATCCACCTCCAATGAAGAGGGCATAGGTGCCATCTCTGATTGGAGATCTAAGATCCCACATGCAACTTAAGCCTGAAAGCCTCAACTAAGACTTACTGCAGCCAAAACTAAATAAACAAAAATTTTAAGGAAAAAGAATGTATCACATTCTAAAAGATACAACACAGAGAAAGCCCTGTCCACTTTGCCCGGTTTGAAACTCTACTGTAACATCACCACCCGGAAACAGACATTGATACAATCCACTGATCTTGTTCCGATTCCCTCCGTTTTCCTTGTATTCATCGTGTGTGTATTCACCAACGCAATGGACATTGAGTTTGAGCAAACTAGGGAGATACTGAAGGACAAGGAAACCTGGCCTGCTGCAGTCCATGGGGTCACACAGAGTCGGACACGACTTAGTGATTGAACAACAAAAATTAAGTTCTGTACAATCTTATCTTCTTGTAGTGACGGTGTTAGT
The DNA here is from genome assembly GCF_000754665.1 of Bison bison bison. Taxonomy (NCBI): domain Eukaryota; kingdom Metazoa; phylum Chordata; class Mammalia; order Artiodactyla; family Bovidae; genus Bison; species Bison bison. Next base: position 1,371,079 of record NW_011494821.1, on the reverse strand, counting down.
ATTGGTCACTGTATCACCTTGTATGCAACTCCACACTCAAGATACTGACCCTTCCGTATGTTTAAAATCACCCTCATCACCTTCCACCCACCATCCCTAATCACTGGCAACCGCTAATTTGTTCTCCATCTCTGTAACTTAGTACTTTCAAAAATGTTACAGAAATGAAATCATACAGTCTGTAACCTTTGGGGACTGGCTCTTTTCATTCGGCACAATTCTCTGGATATTCAACCAGCTGAATCAACAGTATATTCCTTTTCATGGCTGAGTATAGCCATGAAAATAGCCCTTGGTATGGATATATCTGTTTATTTAACCATTTAACCATCAAAAAACATCTGGGCTGACTTCAGTTTTTGACTTGCCAGTAAAGCAGCTTGAAAATTTGTGTACAGACTTCTGCATGAACATAAGTTTTCGCATCTCTGGGTAAACATCTAGGCTGTTGGTATGGTTACCTGGTTGTACCATAGTTGCTAGCTGGTAAGGAAGCTGCCAAACCGTTGTTCATAGTGGCTACACCATTTTATATTCTCACCAGCAATGCCTAAATGATCCAGTTTCTCAGCATCCTCACCAGCATTTGGTGTTGTCATTATTTTTTTTTTTATTTTACCCATTCTGATAGGTGTGTGGTTATAGTTCATGGTGGTTTTAATCGGCATTTCCCTAACAGTTGCTGGTATTGAACACCCTAGGTTCATTTTCCAGCTGTAAATCTCCTTCAGTGAAATGTCTGTTCATGTATTTAGCCTATTTTCTAGTTGGAGTGTTGTTTGTTTTTTTTTTCATGGCTTTTGTTTTTCCTGTCATTCCCTTGCCTCATGGGCAGCTCTGCTGAAGGGTTCCTACCCTCCAAAGAGGGAAAAGCCAGAAATCTCGGAGAACACCCACCCACCCTGTTCTCTCTCTCTCTCTCCCATCTGTACATTAGAGTAGGGAAAAGAGCCTTAGGAGAAGGAGTTTTGACCCTAGCTCTGCCATGCCTTGTTGTGAAGTCTGGGAGCTCTTTCACCCGCCTCTCTGACTCTTTGCTTTCCCATCTGTAAAATCAGGAAGTTGGACCTGGTGATGTCTGACAGCCTCATCCGCTTTCTTTCCCATCTCTGTCTCTGGGTTTGGCACACCACTAACAGTTCTGCAAAGAGACATTGCTGTTTCGAGCATGTGCTGTTCGGAGCTTCCCAGCACGACCCTCCCTTCTCTTGGTTAACAACTCAGGATTTTCAGGCAGGCATCTACTCTCCCCCACACATCCTGGGTGCTTCAGAGGAAGCTGACTCCATCCCCCAGCTCCTACTTCCTCCACCCCTGGGGCCATGTGCCAGGCCTCACTAAGCTGTGAGCTCCATCCTCTTGAAGATTTCTCACCTAAATGGATCTAACCAGCTGAAGTCTGAAGATTTTGTTTGCTGGTTGGGAGGGCAAAAATACCCTTCTCCCCAGGGACCGTGAACCAGGGATCAAACAGCCCTCCAAAACTGGCAGGCATCTTGGTGGTCATGAGAGGAGGAAAAAGGATCTATGAAAAAGGAACCATCACGGAGGAGGGGACCGAAAAGAGAACCTGGGGCTTGGCCGCATCATCATCAAAACAACCCTGAACACTCACCCTATCACGAGCCAAGACATTAACCAGCTGGATTTTTCTGTTACTTGCATCCAAAAACTCCTAGTGTGCACAGATGGCCTCCCGAAACCCTAACTAGCTGGTGTAATTCAGAGATGTCTTCCTGTTTCCTGGCACAAGGAACTCCCCTTTGAAAGCACTGTTGCGTGTACTTACAACTGTGGGCAAAGCTGTCCTTTCTCCCTCGTAGTTTCATTCATTTTTTATTTTTGAAGCTTTATTGAGATATAGTGAAAGTATCAGTTGTTCAGTCATGTCCAACTCTTTTCAACCCCATGGACTATAGCCTGCCAGGCTCCTCTGTCCATGGATTTCTCCAGGCAAGAATACTGGAGTGGATGCCATTCTCTTCTCCAGGGGATCTTCCCAACCTGGGGATCAAACCCAAGTCTCCTGCATGAGAGGCAGATTCTTTACCATCTGAGCCACCAGGGAAGCCTTCTAATTTTCTCCAAATTTGGGTTATGAAACGTGTCACCTGGCATTTTCCCAGCCCTTGGGTGTGCGGACCTTGGAGAATCCTAGCTCAGTCCTAAGTCCAGTCTAAGTGTTACATGAAAGGGTTCCCCTTTCAGGCCACCAATAGAAAGAGATGTGGAAGCTT
>NW_011494821.1:1352985-1368742 GCF_000754665.1 Bison bison bison | reverse complement strand
GAAACCCTAACTAGCTGGTGTAATTCAGAGATGTCTTCCTGTTTCCTGGCACAAGGAACTCCCCTTTGAAAGCACTGTTGCGTGTACTTACAACTGTGGGCAAAGCTGTCCTTTCTCCCTCGTAGTTTCATTCATTTTTTATTTTTGAAGCTTTATTGAGATATAGTGAAAGTATCAGTTGTTCAGTCATGTCCAACTCTTTTCAACCCCATGGACTATAGCCTGCCAGGCTCCTCTGTCCATGGATTTCTCCAGGCAAGAATACTGGAGTGGACTGCCATTCCCTTCTCCATGGTCTCCTACAATGCAGGCAGATTCTTTACCGTCTGAGCCACCAGGGAAGTCCTACTGAGATATAACTGAAGCTGATGCAAAAAATTGCACATATCTTACATATATATTTTGATGAGTTTGAGTATATAAATGCACCTGTGATACCATCAACACGATCAAGGCATTAAACATATCCATCTTCTCCAAAAATGCGCTTGTGTTCTTTGTGTGATTTGTTGTTGCTGTTTTATGCTCTGGTTTGGGGGCTTAGGGACTTTTTTGGTGGTAAGCACACTTCATGTACAATCTATCTTCTTAACATACTTTAGCATGTACAATACAGTACCTACAGTCTCAGTATACTACCTGCCCCTCTAAAGACCATCTGTCCTGACGAGCAGACAAGGGAGACAGGGTCTCTGTTCTCCACCAGCAAGGTGCCATCCCAGCATCAGGGTCTTTCCCAATGAGTCAGCTCTTCATATCAGGTGGCCAAATTATTGGAGCTTCAACTTCAACATCAGTCCTTCCAATGAATATTCAGGGTTGATTTCCTTTATGATTGACTGGTTTGATCTCCTTGCAGTCCAAGGGATTCTCAAGAGTCCTCTCCAGCACCGCAACTTGAACACATCAGTTCTTCAGTGCTTAGCCTCCTTTAAGGTCCAACTCTCACATTCATACATGATTACTGGCAAAACCACCAACTCTATCACCTTATCGATCAGAGTCCCACCCTTATGACCTCATTTAACCCAATTCACCTCCTCTGAGGTCCCATCTCCAAATCCAGTCACACTGAAGGATAAGGCTCCAACATATGAATGTAGGAGGGAACACAAACATTTGGTGCCTAATATCTAGTTCGGGCTTGATGGTGAGATTAGCCAAGTAAAGAAGGCTGCTGCCCCACCCCCGCTCCTTCCCCTGTGATCATTCTGGAAAACAAGACATGTCTCCTTACAGCAGAGAGACGGGCAATATTGAAATTGCTCCCCTAATCTTTATGCGATTGCCTTCTCCCTGATAGAAATATTGCCTCTTGCTGAGTATTTATTGTCTGCTTCTCTGCAAAGTATTGACTTTATGTAACAGTTTGATATACATCAAATCCTTTACGGATTTAATAAACTCCTCTGGTCAGCCTTCTGTTGTGAACACAATGAGATTTATGGTCGTCTTGGTGTAAAACCCTTTTTCCTTGAAATTTTCTACTTTCAGATATCAAAAGATAAGAAGGCAGACATTTATCATCTTGGAAATCGTACCCCATGTTGGCCTGCTGGGTATTAGTCAGAAATGACTAGTAGTTAAAGGACTAAAATATGACAAATGCTTGACTGCTGAACAGCTGAGGCTGGGAGAAAAGTGGAATTAAAAAAAAAAATTCACCCTCCTCCCCTCAAAAAGGATTTTTCTTCTCAATTAATCATGTGAGCCTCTGGGGCAGAGTGCAGACTAATTTGAGTTGGATGCATAACCTTGGGAGGACTCAGCTGAAAGGCTGAGAAGTTGAGTCAATTCAGGACACATTTAGCAAGTGCCTGTTTTGTGCCAGGTAAGGGCAGAGGAACTGCAGACAGAGGCATGATGCTAGACGGGGCGGAGGCAGGAGGCACCTGTGTGGGGACTAACTCTTCCTCTAGGTACTCTTGCACCTTCTACATCCATCTCTGAGGCTCTTACCCCAGGTATAGAGTCCTCTCTACCTGGGGTAAGAGTCCTCAAGAGTCCTCTCCAGCACCGCAACTTGAATGCATCAGTTCTTCAGCACTCAACCTCCTTTATGGTCCAACTCTCACATCCGTACATGACTACATGTATGGATCTTTCTCTCACTTACATCTTTCTCTCTTCCTTAGATTGAATCAGACCTTTAGCACCTAGAGAACGCAAGCTCCAAGGATTGCTTGTCAAGGGAATAAACAAATGAATGAGTGATGAGTGAATGAATGAATGAGGGAATGACCGAATGAATGAATCTGGCCTAGATTGTTAGGAAGAGATCAAGACAGGAACAAGAGGACCAGATCCAAGGACCTGATCTCAAAAGAAAATTCCTGGGAAAAAATCACAACCTGCATGAGGAGTTTGAGAGGATCAAGAGGAGAGAAGAGCCTCTTCAGTGTTCTAGATGTTGTTTGGAAGAACCTATAGAACACAAGAGAAGAAATAGGAAAGAGATTTATTGAGTCTCAAAGCCTCCCGTTAAAATTCAATGCCATGAGAAAAGTGGGTTTCCACATTTAATTGTCTTTCTCACAGTAAGTGAGTGTCAGTCTTTTCTAAGAGCCTATTAATTCTGTAATTTAGTGCGGCGAGAACAGAGGGACCGACAGAGGGGATTTTTTCTCTCCTCATTGACTACCTGTCATCCCACATGAAGGCTAGAGTGGCTTCCTCCTTGAACACTGAAAATACCCCCCAATTTAAAAGTTTTTATAGCCAGTTTTATAATTAAGAAAAAGATACTTTGCATCAGTTAGCAAAAATGAGGTCCATGACACTGCTTGTTATGATTTTCATTACAGCTCAAAATAACTGGGCTCATGAGAGGGCCCTGTGGATGCCAAGTCCTGGACAGAGAGATGACCCAAGTGACTCTTCCGTGTGGATGGAGCTGCTGTCAAATAAAAGTGTGATTTATTCATGTGGCCCGCAAATGCACTGAACAAAGCCGCCTGCATACATTAGATAAATGGCCGGGTTTGCCTTGCCCAGGCTCTCCTCCCACCATCAAAGGCATCCTGCAGCCTCTGTCTTAGTCTTTGTTAAATTAAGACTCCAAGCAGGTCAGACTTTTTTAGAGAAGGGGTGCTCTGCAGCCCAGGGCCCCCTAGCAGGCAGGGCTTCCACATAATATGGGAATCTGGCAGCCAGTGAGTCATCAAGAACGGGCATGGCCATTTTCCACTCTCAGAAGCCACTCATGTGCCCTCACCACTTTCTCACCATAATAACTATGAAGAAGCAGAGATCAGATGTGGGGAAAATAACCTGCTAGCAGAGAGCCAGATGAAGCCTGCCTCCCCCACTGTCTCACAGGGGTCTTGGGTCTCTCTCTGGCTGAAACTCTAAGCCATCGATTCATTCCTTTATTCATTCATTCATAAAGCACATATGTACCGTGACTGCTGTCTACAAGTCCCTCTGCTGGGTCCTAAGCAGACACTGAGCGACCAGGGCCAGCGCCTGTGCTCCAGGGGAAGCGCGATCCATCAGGTGGCAGGGAAAGCCTGTGCATTGAGCCCAGTCAACAAAGAGCATTTCACCTCGAGGAAACTGTTGGGGGTTGCTTGAACTCAATACTTGAAGCGTGGAAGAGTGGGTGACCTGGGAAGTCACAGAAGGCTACAGATCCATATCCCTTTTGTATCTTATTCTAAGGAATTGAGTTGTTTGCTTGTTTTTTTTCCTGAAAATAATGAGATATGAGGTGATTACTGTCTGTCTCTTGTATAGTTTTTTAGCTGGAGTTTTTATTTTGTCTTTTTTTTTTGCTTTTGTTTTTGTGGGAGATGTACACTGAACGTTTATATAGTATAACCATTTCAAACATTGATTTATTCCCCTTTAAAACCTTTCCTTAAAATTGTTGACTTTCTGATTCTGATAGCAATATATTTACCAAGAAAAATTTAGGAAGACTGAAAGTGTACCAAAAGTTTTTTTTTTTAAAGACATATAATCCAAGAGTGTTTTGAAGTACAATCAACCAAAATTAAAAACCTCTCCCTCCAGCCCATGTACCACCTTCCCCTCTGTCCTTGACCACATCACAGTGACCTTCTATCCAGTTATGATTTCAGTGGGACTGCTAAGCCAGAACCCGGGTATGTATTTAAAAAAATTTTTTTTATAGATATGGGCAAGTTACCCGAGAAATACTATATCAGTTTACCAAAGATTGTAAGCCTGTCTATTTCCTTACATCCTTGCCAAGCATTATACATCTTTTAAGTTTTTTTCTCAGGGGTATAAATCAAAAATGTTTTACTTGCAGATTGTTTAATTATTAGTGAGATAAATTGGTATTTTGTGTTTGTTGGCCATTGCAGGGTTTTTCCTTCAGTCTTCTGTGGATTGATGGCCTGTTCATTTATTTTGTCCCATCGTATGTTTGTCTTGAACTTACTGATTTGTCAGAGGCCCTCTTATATTAGGCATGTTAATTTTGGGAAATTAACTTATTATACAAATTTTAGTACCGATATACATTAAATAGACATTGTGATTTTTGCATAAGAAATTATCATTTGCATGTATTTATTTACATGGGAAAACATTTACCCTGTACCAAGTTAAAAGTCATAGGGAAAATAAAATATACACAATATAATCCCAGAGATGGAAGCAATGCGACTAAGAAAAAATGCACAAGAGGGAAAAATCTGAAACACTATACACTAAATGGAGAAGGAAATGGCACCCCACTCCAGTATTCTTGCCTGGAGAATCCTGTGGACAGAGGAGCCTGGTGGGCTCCTGAAGCGACTTAGCATATACTAAAATGTAAATAGTGGTCCTAAGGGGCAAAATTACAGGTGACTTCTGTTTTTTATGGTGTAGTAAGTTTTTAATCCATTTGTTGTTCAGTTGCTAAGTCGGGTCTGACTCTTTTGCAACCCCGAGGATAGCCCACCAGGGCTCCTCTTGCATTTAAAACATATATAAACAAGCACACATGTGGGTTTGAATCTATTATATGTGTTGTAAATATTCTTGATCATTCTGGTGTTTGTCTTTGGATCTTATTTTGCTGTGTCAAAGGTTTAAATGTTGATGCAATTAACTGTATAAATCTCTTCCTTCATAGCTTTGAGGTTTTGTGTATTGCTGAGAACGGCATTTCTACTGCCAAGATGATAAAATTATTCTCCTAAATTTTCTTTTAGTTCTATTATGATTTGGGTCTTCTTTCTAATTTAGATTAGTTTTAGTCCATTAGGAGTTCACTTTTATATAAGGTGTGAGATAAGAAACTAAAATATATTTTGCTCCAAGCTGATAACAAATTGCCCAACACCGGTTTATTGAATAGATCATCCTTTTTGCCCTTGATTTAGAATACATCCTTTATTGTCTAATACATTCCCTTACAAACTTGAGTCTCTTACTAAATCCTCTGTTCTGTTCTATGGATTTGTTGGTCCATTTATGTGCTAATGTGTTTTAATTATTTTTGTGACTTCATTGCACAGTTCTAAGGAAAGTTATGGCACTTCCTTGCAGGAAAAAAAAAAAATTGGTGAAAAATAATGGAGGGGGAAACAAGAGAAAGATAAATGGAAAATACCCAAGAGTGGTCACCTGGAAGTGGAGGAGACAAAGAGATGAGGTCAAGGAGGAACTCATAGTGACTTCAACAGCCCTGGTCACGTTCTAGTACTTAAGCAGGGGGTCGGCTCACTGGTGTTGTCTTATTATTTATTATTATGCTTCACAGTAAATATTATATATGCTCTTTCTGTATATGTTAGTTATTTCATTTTAATGAAGAATAATCCCTTGGATAACAAGGAGATCAAACCAGTCAATCCTAAAGGAAATCAACCCTGAATATTCATTGGAAGGACTGATGCTGAAGCTGAAGCCCCAATATTTTGGCCACCTGAGGCAAAGAGCTATCTCATTGGAAAAGACCCTTGATTCTGGGAAAGACTGAAGGCAGAAGGAGAAGGGGGAAAAAGAGGATGAGAAGGTTGGATGGCATCATCAACTCAGTGGACATGAGTTTGAGCAAACTGAAGGAGATAGTGAAGGACAGGGAAGCCTGGCCTGCTGCAGTCTGAGGTGTCGCAAACAGTCAGACACGACTGAGCAAATGAACAACAACAATTCCCCATTCACCAAAAATCATATATATACTGACCTTTCCTCCCTGACTCTTTGGAGCAATTTCTCAGAGCTATCTGAGGTGCTGTCTCCCAGAATTTCTGCTCTAAATTCCTAGTACTAAGGAAAAACACACAGGCATGCTCAAAAATAAGAGAAATTCCTGTAGATCTTAAAGCAAGACTCCTAAAAGTAACACTGGAATGCAGCATGCCTAGCCTAGCAGCAGTAAATGGGTCTAAAACCACACAGCTGACCTCAGGTTGCAAGCCAGATGAAGGCCTCCCAAAAGAAGCTAAGGATCAGAAACCTACTTCCTGCCCAACCATGATTGCCCTGAGACTTCCTGTACCCAGTTATCAAGACGACAGGACCTAGAGACCGGGTGGAAGCTGCAGAGAAATCCAGCAGGTAAATTCAAAAACAGTAGGCACAAATTAGTCAAGGAAAGTCACCACCAACGAAGGACTAACCACAAACTCCACAAATGAAATCACTTATCTTTGAAGAAAAAGGGATCAAGTTGACCCTTCCAAGAATGACTCTGTAAGTAACAAGCATCATCATAGACTTACAGAGGTCAAGAAAGGATCCACCACTGTGACACAAGAAATAAACTGGTGAAATAAAAAGGAAGTCACTATGAAAAGGAACCAATAAGAAGTGAAAAAAAAAGTTCATGAAATTTTAAAACGCAATAGAGAAATTGACCAGGATGCTGGACAGGGCGGAAGAGCGAAAATTGAGAATGCAAAGATCAAACAGAACTGAGCCAGAGATAGGAGATTTAAAAATATGAAAGAAAAAGTTGAAAGACAGGAAACGCAACTCCAAAAGCTCTAAAATAGGTCTGATCAGAGCTCACAGAGAAGTCAGTACTTGAAGAGATAACAGCCGAGAATTTCACAGAACTTAAATAAGACATGATTCCCTGGATCTAAAAATTCTACCAAGTGTTAAGCAGGATAAATAAAAAAAAAAGGAAGAAAAAACCATACCTAGACTCATGATGGTTAAACTCAGAACATTGAGGATAAAGAGAAAATTCTTGAGGGTACTGAAGAGAGAGATTATCAGAAAGGAGTAAGAGCCAGCCTTCCTCTGGAGACCACATTGTGGGGTACCTGAGTGCCTGAGGCCAGTCTCAGCTCCATCCCTTCTACCTGTGTGGCCTTAAGCATATTATTCTGTCTCAGTTTCCACCTCTGTAAAAGTTGGCTGTTGCTAGTACCTTCCTCATAAGGTTGCTTGGAGAATTAAATGACTGAATCCATGTGACACCCTTAAAACAAACCTTGGCACATTGTAAGAGACTGAGACGATGTTAGTATTCATTAGCTGCATTTATTATTCTCATCATTGTCAAATTTCTCCTAAGCAACACAAAAAGTCAGAAGGCAAGAACTTAGGGCCACGCATGTCTGCTGATAAGGGAGATCTTCCCAATGGGCTGAAAGAGGAGAGAATGAGATCTGTACTCCAGATCATTTACTATGGATCAAGGAATTTTTGCACATCATCTTATTTAATCTTTGCAACATCTTTTTTTTTTTTTTTGGCTGCTTCAGGTCTTAATTGTGGCACCCCCAGGCATGTGGGATCCTAGTTCCCCAACCAGGGATCGAAACAGCATCCCCTGCATTGGAAGGCAGTTTCTTAACCACTGGACCACCGAGAAAGTCCCTCTTTGCAACACCTTTGAGATGAGTCATAATATCGTCATCACTCAGAAGAGAAATCTGAGGTTCTGAGAAGCTCAGGGAATTTGCCTAAGGTCCCTGAGCTGGGAAATAGTGGAGCCTATCAGACATCTGGCCCCAAAGCCCATGCTCTTAATGGTCCCATATGAAGACTGGGGGATGCGGGAATCCTGGCCTTGAGTCTAGTCCTGGAGCTTTGCCTCTAGAAGCACCTTCTCTGGCTCAAAAAAATGTATCACTACCTTCAAACAGGAAGAAAATAAACTATCCTGATTTCTTACAACAGCTTCAATAACCAACATGACATTGTGAAGGACGTGCCAGTATTTGTAATCTCCCCTGACAAGTTGTTAAGTATTTATAGAAACATCCTCTCCTGGCCCTGCTTAAGGAAAGTACTGTATCTAATTTCCTCTGGAGACATGTGCTGGGGGAAATCACAAAGATAATCTGTCATCATAAATAGCAATAAATAGTCACCCTGAAAGAGCTGCTTGTTTAGCAGAGTTGCTTGAATATTAGATTTCCTTTTTATCGTACCTTTGTGATGTGATAAGCCCTGAGGGGTCATAAATTAGGAACGTACTGGGTTCCAGACTTTTGGGGGTGAGGTGGGGCAGGTGGAAGCTCATGGCTGGGGCAGTGCCCCTGAGCTCAAGACACAGATAAAGGATCAGTATGGGGAAACCACAGACAATGGGAAGAAGAGGTAATTTCCAAGGGACAAAGCTCTCCAAAGACCCCAGGAACCAAAGATACATAGAGATCTTCAGTGTTTGTCTTCTAGATGATATGCAATTTCATGGAAGCTGAGAAGCTCACAATCTGGGCTGGATGACGTTAGCCAGAACTGCTCTCCTCTCTGGGACTCAGTCTTCTCCAGGTGCCAAATGGAATAAAAAGTTGCAGCCCTGGTGGCTCAGTGGTAAAGAATCCACCTGCCAATGCAGGAGACACGGGTTTGACCCCTGATTTGGGAAAATCCCACATGCCTCAGAGCAATTAAGCCCATGTACCACAGCTACTGAGCCCACGCTCTGGGAAGAGGAGGTTGATTTTGACCAGAAAGAGATGTTACCTGAGTCGATTTTAACTGAATCCCTCTGGCAACTGCTTTCACAACAGACTCACCTGACTCTGAATGAACACCCTGCACACGAGTCCACAAAGTATTTCATTTATTGTGGAAGATACGCCTTTCAAAGTCCAAGTTAAAGAAAAAAAAAAAACAACCACCAGCTTGTGTATCGGTTTTGTTGTTCAGTTATTGTCATGTCCAACTCTTTTGTTACCCCATGGACTATAGCCGGCCAGGCTCCTCTGTCCATAGGATTTCCCAGCAAGAATATGGAGGTGGGTGCCATATCCTTCTCCAGGGGATCTTCCCAACCTGAGAACTGAACCCGTATTTCCTATGTCTCCTGCATTGGCAGGAGGATTCTTTACCACTGCTCAACCTGGAAAGCCCCACCTGGTACATAGTAGATATTTAATAAATGTCTGTAAAACTACATCCCAGAAATTCTCATGTGCTATTAAATGACATGTCTTTGGCTCGTGAGTAGGAAAAAGAAGGGGAGAAAAAAATCTCTTGCAGATTTAGTTAACATATTATTTGTTCCATCTCGTCTATTCAAAAGCAAAGGGTATGGACTTCCCTGCTGGTCCAGTGGTTGAGAATTTGCCTTCCAGTGCAGGGGATGCAGGTTCAAACCCTGGTCAGGGAACTAAGACCCCACATGCTACGGAGCAAATAAGCCTCTTGCCACAACTAAGAAGTCCCCTGGTGCCTCAACCGGAGAAAGCCTGAGTACTGCAATGAAGACCCAGCACAGCCATAAATAAATTAATTAAGTGTTTAATGGCCAGTTGAATATAATTTTTTTATTTAAAAAAAAAAAGGGTTAGGAATTGTGTAGAAAAGAGAGCGCACAGACCCCTGTCTTTAGAAAGGCCTGCTTACAAGTTGGCCCTTGGCTGGCATCTGGAAACCTGAATGGTAAACATGTCTTTATACTGAAATAAAGCTTTCCCTAAAAGAGAAGTGGGACTCCCTGTGCTTCGATCATTCGCACAAATTGTATGATTTATGATGAACACCTTCTCTCCTTCTAGGAGACTGGAGCTTCAGTACAAGCTTTTCCGGCTTCTAACATTTCGCACATGTTGTCACGACTTGCTGCTGGGAATTGAGTGCGCCTGTGTGATTCCACCGGGAGATGATTTTGGGAAACTGTTTCCTCCAGACTCTGCCTCATGCGCACTTTTATTTGTTGGCTTCTCTTTGTGTACTTTTGCTGGACCAAACCACAGCTGTGAGCACAGCTACATACTGAATCCTATTGGGCTGCCCTGGTAGCTCAGATGGAGAGATTCTGCCTGCAATTCAGGATCCCAGTCCCTAGGTTTGGAAGATCCCCTGGAGAAAGGAATGGCAACCCACTCCAGTATTCTTGCCTGAGAAATCCCATGGACAGAGGAGCCTGGTGGGCTACAGTCCATAGGGTCGCAAAGAATCGGACATGACTGAACAACTAACATTTTCACTTTCTTTCATGAGTCCTTCTAACAAATCAGACCTGGAGATGATCTTGAGGACTTCGGACAGAAGTGTTATATTTAACATTCATTACGCAAACACACTTAAAATGACCAAACCCCAATTCAACAAACATATTTTTTTCTTAATCAATATATAATGTCACTTTTACCACCACTCATACAGAAATTTATGTAATCCACATAAGTATCCAAAAGTTAATTTTTAAATTGGTAAATCTCAGAAGAGAAAATCACAGTGACAAATAGATTATATTCCTTTCCATATTTACCTATCTTAAGAGTCTAATAAGTGGCCACACTGTTTGTCCTGGCGGTCAAATGCATTATTCTCAACCTGTGGACCACAGACTGTTGGGAAGTCTTGAATTCATAGAGGTGCTACATATTCTCTGTACCTAGAAAAACTCTTACATGTGCCATAAATAATGTATATCTCATAACTCTTATATCTTATATAGAGGTACAACTATTTTTGAATATATATGGGTGTTTGAGGTTAATAAAACATGAATCTATTTAAAAGTACAATTGCATTTGGAGTGGTGATTGTGCAATATACAATTCTATAAAATGAAATAAAACAATTTTAAAAAACTATAAAAGCCCAAGAAAACAATAGAAAATGATGTTAGTATTTCAGAGATGGTGAAGAAATTTAGAAGAATATAATAAATAAACAGAATGTGATACGAAAAAAAGTAAATCGGAGAACTGCCAAAGAGAAAATCCGTTTTGAAGGGAGAAGTTGTCCCATGGCACTCTAAACTCACAGGTGTCAGAGAGAAGAACGCAGAGGACACTGGTTAATCAGAGGAAGATTATTTGGGGAGCAGCCCTCAGGGCATCTAGATTGATCAGCCCCTTCCCTCTTCTAGGATTGTGAAGCCATGGACTCCCTTGCTGGTCCAGTGGTTAAGAATCTGCTTGCCAATGCAGGGGACATGGGTTTGATCCCTGCTCTGGGAAGATTCCACGTGCCTCAGGGCAACTAAACTTGTGTGCCACAACTACTGAGCTTGGTCTCTAGAGCCCACACTCTGCAATTACTGAAGCCCATGTTCCACAACAAGAGAAACCACTGCAATGAGAAGCCTGAGCACTGAAACTAGAGTAGCCCCACTCAACGCAGCTAGAGAAAGCCCATGCACAGCAACAAGACCCAGTGCATCCAAAAATAAATAAATTTTTAATAAAGAAATGCAGGCAGTAGTGTGAAGCTCTGTATCACATATTCAGTGAGGCCCCTAGACAATACTGACCTTCAGGAAGGATAGGAGTCTATACACCCAAAAAAACACACTACCAGTCAATCTCTCCTCAATGAGTACTTGCCACTCCTCCTTCAAAGCACTACAGGCAGGCCATGGGAAACACAGCAGCATGTATTTTTAGATATGGGACACATCAAAAGTTCACTAAGTATTTATAGAAAACCAACACTATGAAAGAAAGAAATCAAACTCAATAAACTCAGGCTTTCAAAGAGGAATAAAAGAATCTCTTTAATATCAAACCTATACGCAGGCCAGGAAGCAAGAGTTAGAACTGGACATGGAACAACAGACTGGTTCCAGATAGGAAAAGGAGTATGTCAAGGCTGTATATTGTCACCCTGCTTGTTTAACTTCTATGCAGAGTACATCATGAGAAACGCTGGGCTGGAAGAAGCACAAGCTGGAATCAAGATTGCCGGCAAAAATATCAATAGCCTCAGATGTGCAGATGACACCACCGTTATGGGAGAAAGTGAAGAGGAACTAAAAAGCCTCTTGATGAAGGTGAAAGAGGAGAGTGAAAAAGTTGGCTTAGAGTTCAACATTCAGAAAACTAAGATCATGGCATCTGGGCCCATCACTTCATGGCAAATAGATGGGGAAACAGTGGAAACAGTAGCAGACTTTATTTTTGGGGGGCTCCAAAATCACTGCAGATAGTGATTGCAGCCATGAAATTAAAAGACACTTACTCCTTGGAAGGAAAGTTACGACCAACCTAGATAGCATATTCAAAAGCAGAGACATTACTTTGCCAACAAAGGTTCGTCTAGTCAAGGCTATGGTTTTTCCTGTGGTCATGTATGGATGTGAGAGTTGGACTGTGAAGAAGGCTGAGCACCGAAGAATTGATGCTTTTGAACTGTGGTGTTGGAGAAGACTCTTGAGAGTCCCTTGGACTGCAAGGAGATCCAACCAGTCCATTCTGAAGGAGATCAGCCCTGGGATTTCTTAGGAAGGAATGATGCTAAAGCTGAAACTCCAGTACTTTGACCACCTCATGTGAAGAGCTGACTCACTGGAAAAGACTCTGATGCTGGGAGGGATTGGGGACAGGAGGAGAAGGGGACAACAGGATGAGATGGCTGAATGGCATCACCAACTCGATGGACATGAGTCTGAGTGAACTCCAGGAGTTGGGGATGGACAGGGAGGCCTGGCGTGCTGCAATTCATGGGGTCGCAAAGAGTCGGACATGACTGAGTGACTGAATTGAACTGAACTGAACTGAATATCAATCAAATAGCTTAACAATTAAAATTTTGAGCATTAAACTCAAAAATAGTAAACTAAATATTTTCTTTCTGGACACATCAGCAGGTAAAGAATCCGCCTGCAGTGTAGGAAACACAGGAGACTCAGGTTCAATCCCTGGGTCGGGAAGATCCTCTGGAGGAGGAAATGGCAATCCACTCCAATATTCTTGCCTGGAGAACCCCATGGACAGAGGAGCCTGGCGGGCTGGAATCCAAAGGTTTGCAAAGAGTTGGGCATGACTGAGAGACTAAGGACACACACATAGTAAATAAATAGCCATTATAGATGAAAGAAAAACCAAAACAGAAAAAAAAATATGACCTAATCAGTAAAATCAAAGCTGTCTTTTAAAACACCAAAGAAATACACAAATTTCCAGTGGCAATAAAGAAGTAAGAAAAGAAGCAATATAAATAACACTCAAAATGAGAAATTACACCTAATTACAGATATGGAGAAGACTTTTAAAATTATAAGAGAACATTAATCACTCTACTCAACAAATTTTAAAATCTAGATAAAACAAATACTTTCCTGGAAAATTACCTAACCATATTCAAGTGGAGATGAAAATTCTGAATGAACTAATTGTGGAAGAAATTGAAATAATGGCCAACAATTATTCACAAATAGGTTCCACTCCATCAGGATTTAGGGACCAAATTCTAAACAGAAAATATTTAACTGTACAAAATATTCCTAAGTATACAGAAATCATCCTTGTTTACTCCATAAAATTTAGCATAACCATGATACCAAAACCATGTAAGTGTAACACAGAAAATATTCTGCAAGCCAATCTAAGTTCTTAAATATGAAAAAGTTTTAAAATTCATTAGCATATCAAATGCATCACTCTATTAAAAGAGTAATACTTTATCACCAAGAATTTTTACTAGACATGTAAGAACAATTCAATATTATGAAATCTGTAATTGTAAATCACCACATTAATAAAGTAAATGACTAGAAACAAGATTATCTTGATTAAGGCTAGAAAAGTATTTGATCAAATTCAGTTTTCTTTTTTTTGAGATACAATTGACATATATGACATGTTTAAGGCATACAATATAATGATTGGCTACATGTATATATTACAAAATTCATTTGTAATAAATCTAGCTGTCTATCACCACACATAGCTACAGAAATTTTTATTATGGTGAGAACTTTTAAGATCTACTCTCTTAGCAATTTTCAAATATACAATATAGCATTGTTAGCTAGAGTCACCCCAATGTACATCACAATCCCAGGACTTATTTACAACTGGGAATTTGTACCTTTGGCTATTTTTGCGCATTTAATTCAGTCAACACTCTTATAGCCCTCAGTATACTCAGAATGGAAGAAAACTTTCTTGATCTTACAAAGCCCATCTGCTGGTAACCTACAATTAACATCACAATTGATGATGGAAACATCTGAAATATTTCCTCAAAGAAGAGATTAAAAATACAAAAATGATTGCTATTATCATAATTATACGGCATTGTGCTAGCTGCTGCTGCTAAGTCACTTCAGTCGTGTCTGACTCTGTGCAACCCCATAGACGGCAGCCCACCAGGCTCCCCCATCTCTGGGATTCTCCAGGCAAGAACACAGAAGTGGGTTGCCATTTCCTTCTCCAATGCATGAAAGTGAAAAGTGAAAGTGAAGTCGCTCGGTCGTGTCTGACTCCTAGCGACCCCATGGACTGCAGCCTACCAGGCTCCTCCGTCCATGGGATTTTCCAGGCAAGAGTACTGGAGTGGGGGGTAGTAAATGCAATAAGACAAGAAAATTAAATGTAAAATGTAATCACTGGGAAAAAAGAAGGGGATTTGTCAGTGTTTCCAGATCATATAACTGTATTTCTGGAAAATCTAAAGAAAATCAAATAAAAAAGCACTAGAACTAATGTGAGAGTTTAAGTTTACTAACTGTAAGATTTTTTTTTTTAATTGTTTTTAACACTGTTGGTGGGAATGCAAACTAGTACAGCCACTATGGAGAACAGTGTGGAGATTCCTTAAAAAACTGGAAATAGAACTGCCATATGACCCAGCAATCCCACTGCGGGACATACACACCAAGGGAACCAGAATTGAAAGAGACACATGTACCCTAATGTTCTTTGCAGCACTGTTTACAATAGCCAAGACATGGAAGCAACCTAGATGTCCTTCAGCAGACAAATGGATAAGAAAGCTGTGGTACCTATACACAATGGAATATTACTCAGCTATTAAAAAGAATGCATTTGAATCAGTTCTAATGAGGTGGATGAAACTGGAGCCTATTATACAGAGTGAAGTAAGTCAGAAAGAAAAACACCAATATAGTATATTAACACATATATACGGAATTTAGAAAGATGGTAACAATGACCCTATATGCAAGACAGCAAAAGAGACACAGATGTAAAGAACAGACTTTTGGACTCTGTGGGAGAAGGCAAGGGTGGGATGATTTGGGAGAATAGCAGTGAAACATGTATATTATCATATGTGAAATAGATCACCAGTCCAGGTTCGATGCATGAGACAGGGTGCTCAGGGCTGGTGCACTGGGATGACCATGAGGGATGGGATGGGGAAGGAGATGGGAGGGAGGGTCAGGATGGGGAACACATGTACACCCATGGCTGATTCATGTGAATGTATGGCAAAAACCACCACAATATTGTAAAGTAATTCAGTTCAGTTCAGTCGCTCAGTCATGTCAGACTCTTTGTGACCCTATGAACCGCAGCACGCCAGGCCTCCCTGTCCATCACCAACTCCTGGAGTCTACCCAATCCCATGTCCATTGAGTCAGTGATGCCATCCAGCCATCTCATCCTCTGTCATCCCCTTCTCCTCCTGCCCTCAA
>NW_011494821.1:1352709-1352885 GCF_000754665.1 Bison bison bison | reverse complement strand
TGAGGGATGGGATGGGGAAGGAGATGGGAGGGAGGGTCAGGATGGGGAACACATGTACACCCATGGCTGATTCATGTGAATGTATGGCAAAAACCACCACAATATTGTAAAGTAATTCAGTTCAGTTCAGTCGCTCAGTCATGTCAGACTCTTTGTGACCCTATGAACCGCAGCAC
>NW_011494821.1:1347432-1352609 GCF_000754665.1 Bison bison bison | reverse complement strand
GATGCCATCCAGCCATCTCATCCTCTGTCATCCCCTTCTCCTCCTGCCCTCAATCTTTCCCAGCATCAGGGTCTTTTCAAATGAGTCAGCTCTTCACATCAGGTGACCAAAGTATTGGAGTTTCAGCTTCAGCATCAGTCCTTCCAATGAATATTCAGGACTGATTTCCTTTAGGATGGACCAGTTGGATCTCCTTGCAGTCCAAGGGACTTTCGAGAGTCTTCTCCAACACCACAGTTCAAAAGCATCAATTCTTCTGTGCTCAGCTTTCTTTATAGTCCAACTCTCACATCCATACATGACTACTGGAAAAACCACAGCATTAGCCTCCAATTAAAATAAATTAAAAAAATAAAAAAAAAAACAAGATCAAAATTTTTAAATCAATAGCTTTAAAATACACAGAAATAAACAATTTTTAAAAATGTAATGGGCTAGAGCAGAAGTTAGCATATGCACCAAACCCACCCACAACCTGTTTTTGTAATGAATCTCTATTATAACTATATATATGCGTATATATCTTATATACGTATATTTGTTGTTATTCAGTCACTAAGTCATATCTGGTTCTTTATGACTCCCATGGAGTGCATGCAGCACACCAAGTTTGCTCAAATTCATGCCCATTGAGTCAGTGATGCTATCTTACCATCTCATCCTCTGCTGCCCTGGTCTCCTTTTGCCATCAGTCTTTCCCAGCATCAGGGTCTTCTCAAATGAGTTGGCTCTTCTCGTCAGGTGGCCAGTATTGGCCTGGATTGGAGCTTCAGCTTCAGTATCAGTCATTCCAATGAATATTCAGGGTTGATTTCCTTTAGGATTGACTGATTTGATATATATGTGTGTATATGTACATACATATGTATATATTTATGTATATACTGGTTTGATCTCCTTACATAAATAATATATATGTGTGTATATATATATATATCTTGTGTCTATAAGTCAATTTTATCTATAATGAAAATAATAATATAAGAAGTAGGAGCTATTTGAAGTGCTCTACTATAATAAATTACTACATACATCTATAATTAGTGACCAAGTATTATTTGCAATAAGGACAGCATTTTGAATCCCTGGAACAAAAAGAACTATTCAATAAATAGTTTAAAGAAAACTAGATATCTGTTTGAAAAAAGTGTTAGATACATAATTCACATGATAAATATAAATTCCAGTCAGATTAAAAAGCTGAACATAAAAAAAAACTGTAAAAAGGTTGAGATAAAAATGTAAAGTAATTCCTTTAATCCTGGTGCTGGAAAGACTTTCCTAAAACAAGACATATAACCCTGAAGTCACATAATAAAAGATTAGCATATTTAATCTCATAAAATTTAAAACACTTTCTTGAAAAATGATACTTTACATACAAAGTTAAATTACAAGCAGCAAATGAGACATTACGTGCAACACATTTAACACACAAAGAATTTATAGCTGTAATACATCAAGATCTTATACAAGTCAATTTTTTAAAAAGACACACAACACAATAAAAATTGGACAAGGTATATGAATAGGAAATTCACTGAAGAAAAATACAAATGTCAATAACCATATGAGAAAATAACATGGCTGCCACTAGGAACAAGGGAAATGGAAATTAAAACAATAATGAGAGATGATTTTGCACTCATTATATTGCCAAAAATTAAAAAGATTGATAGTAACAAATGTTAGCCAGAATATGGAGAAACAAGTGCTTTCAGATACTCACTGGAAGCACTGTGAACTGTAAAGTCGTTTGGAAGTCATCAGGCATCATGACCAGTGCTTAAATACGCATTCCCTTTACCCAGCAATTTTACTTCCAGAAACCCAGCCTAGAGAAATACTGGCCTGTGTGCAAACAATATATATACAACAATAGTTGTTGTAGCCTGGTTGGTAATAGCAAAACGGCAGGGGGTTGGGGAATTCATAAATGTACATCAATAGGAGAGTGGCTAAATAAATTCTAGAACAACAGAATTCTCTGCAAACATTAAAATCCTGTAGTAGACTTTCATGTACTGATACAGAAAGATGTTCAAGACATATCGTCAAGTAAAACCAAGTTGAAAATCATTTGTACAGTATGATACCACTTGTGTTTACATACACACACACACCCCTACATAAAGAAAAACAGGGAAATTAGAATAGACATTAAGGTACTGACGGTGGTTATCTTTAGGGAAGGAGATAAGCCAAGAATGGATGACTTTCATGTATGGAAGAAATGTTTTGCCCAAAACTGAGATTGAAGCAGACTGTGTGTTTAATACCTTCGAGGGCGAGTTGGAGACCTTTTCTGAGAGGCTGAAGGGATGGTGGGGCTGTGGGTCTCTGACTGCTGACACCCCAGGGTGAATGGGCTCCTTGTCAGAGATGAAGCCCTGTTGTTTGGAATATCCAATTAATAGCCCCAGATTAATTCATTATCCTTTACTTCTCAGCTATTTGACTTGATATTTGTGATTAGTGAATTATATCTGATGGTGGTTTCAAATTATCCATGCCACCAATCTAACCCACCACTAACAGGGATATGGTTTCTCAGGATCAGGTGAAGTCAAACAGCAAGTGATGCCCAGGTAGCCAGCTTGAGGTGAGGAAGAAGTCTGTGCCTGGCTCAGAAAGGTAAATCTCTCCCAGGATATTTGCACTGGTTTAAATGGCAACCCACTCCAGTACTCTTGCCTGGAAAATCCCATGGACCAAGGAGCCTGGTAGGCTACAACCCATGGGGTCGCAAAGAGTCGGACACGACTGAACAACTTCACTTCATTACTTTTACTATACACACTACAGTTTCCATTAACACGCAATAAACCTGACTTATGTCTGGAAATTTTAATTTACCATGGTTTGCTCTGCACCGCTTAAACCTTATAAAAGTAAGAGCATATTAACATAATACCTATGAAATACGTAATTAGATAAATAAATGTCCCCAAAGTATAGCCCCTTATTAGATAGCCTCTTGAAAGCATAAAGTCAAAGTGTCAGTTGCTCAATCATGTCTTTGTGACCTCTTTGTGACCCCATGGACTGTAGCCTGTCAGGCTCCTCTGTCCATGGAATTCTCCAGGCAAGAATACTGGAGTGGGTAGCCATTCCCTTCTTAATCAACAGCTATTAAACAACTCTCTCATCTGGAAGTTCAGAAAACATTTTGATGTCAAAATAAGCTTTTGCAATTCAGCAAGGTACATTGGGCTAGTTCACGTGTATGTTTTCCACTACTCTTTCAGTGGACGAAAGGGAGTGAAGTGGAAAGGATGTGGTGTGGACGTCAACAAATTTTCAGTTATGGAGCATAAATTCCCAAAAGGGAAGGATCACCTCCAAAGCCTAACTCACCCTGAGATACACATCCCTCCCCAGTGCCCTGAGCACACAGGCATGCGTTTCGGGGCATCAGCCACCACCCTGACCCCATGGGCCTGCAGTCACAGGTCTTCCTTGCAGGGGGGTGCCCAGCACCCTTTCCTCCCACCTGGGGCTGTGCTCTCCTGGCAAAACCCCAGCCTGATTGAACCCAATTATTACACTTCTGTCTGCCAGCACCAGGGCTGCTAAATGCTGCCAGAGAAAATCACTTTAAATGAACTGATTAGTTACCATTTAGATTCACACTGCCGACAAAATTCAAACAAGAGCAGAGAGGTGGGAAGTGAATCCTGCAAAAAATGGTCCTCTGCATTTTCTTCCCTTTAACCTCCTCCCGTCCCCATTTCAAGTAGGGGGGCATCTCACTCTTCAAGGAGAACCAAAAGGAAACCATCAACAGAAACTCCTTCCTCTTCCTCTCTCCAAACCCTGGATCCCCACACACAGATCCTCACTCCTGTCTCAGAATGTCTCTGCTCTTTTCAGGGACCACTGTGCCCTGGACTCCACCCTCCCTTACCTTCTGCAGGAGTTTGCACCTCTCCTTAATTAATTCAGGTCATTTCACTCCTCTGCTTAAAAGCTCCTGTGTCTCCCCTTGCACTTTAGAAGAACATCCAAAGTCCTGGGTATAGGTGGCTGGGCAGTGGGTTCTTACCCCCACCTCCAGGTCACCTGCAGCCCCTCTGCAAGGCTCTCTGCTTCTCAGCATAAGGGCTCCTCTGCCCTGGCTGCACCAGACACCACCCAGGAGCTGGAGAAGTGAACACCCCTGGGAACCCAGCGAGAGAAGGAAGGTTGTAGTTCATTATCTATTTTATACATAGTAGTGTATATCTGGGGCTTCCCAGGTGGTGGTAAAGAACCTGCCTCCCAGTGCAGGAGACATAAGAGCCATGGGTCCAGTCCCTGAGTCAGGAAGATCCCCTGGAGGAAGGCATGGCAACCCACCCCAGTATTCTTGCCTGGAGAATCCCATGGACAGAGGAGCCTGGCGGGCTACAGTCCATGGGGTCACAAAGGGTGAAACATGATTGAGCGCGCAAGCACTGTATGTATGTCAATCCCAATCTCCCAATGCATTCCACATCCCTTTTCCCCCTTTTATGTCCATATGGTTATTTTCTACATCTGTGTCTTTACGTCTGTGTCTCTATTTCTGCTTTGCAAAATAGGTTCATCTGTACTATTTTTCTAGATTCCAAAGATATGCATTAATACATGCTATTTGTTTTTCTCTTTCTGATTTACTTGTAGTGCTCTTTTTCTGAAATGCTCAGTTCAACATAGTCTGGTGTTCCTGAATGGCCTCTATGTCCTGGATGCTGGACTCTGGTTTTGCTCTGCTTGTCTTCTTTATGTAATCTAGTTTTACTGAACAAAACTCAATTCCAGTACCTCCCTTTCCTCTTCCAAAGAAGATTAGCCCTAGGTTATACACACAGTACCCAAACAGTCCTGATACACAATATATGCTCTTTATATATTGAATTAAAAAAAAACACTCCTTTATAGTAAAACCCCATTTGATTGACTCATTGTTTTCAGCAGTTAAACTGATATGCCTAGGCATCATCTGCTTCTTATTTATTCTGATTTGGACTTGCTGAAATTCATGGATCTATATATCTTTACACTAAATTTGGAAAATTTGGGCTATGATTTCTTTAAATAGCTTTTGTCCCATTTTCTCTCTTTTCCACTTCTAGGATGCCAATTATTTGTATGTTAGAGATTTTAATATTGCTCCCGTCCATCCCTGAATCTCTGTTCTTTTTTTTTTTCCCAAT
>NW_011494821.1:1336234-1347332 GCF_000754665.1 Bison bison bison | reverse complement strand
CCCAATATTTTTTCTCTCCCTTCTTCAGATTGTGTCATTTCTATTTGTGTGTCTTCAGGATCACTCATTCTTCCGTCACTTCCACTCCACTGTGAAGTTCACCCAGTGAATTTTTTAGATATGTATTTCTTGTTTCTAGAATTTGCATTTGGTTCTTTTTTATAGCATCTATATATCTACTAAGATTTCCCTTTTTATTTACTATAAGCACATTTGCTATGATTATAATAGTTGCTTTAATGCTTTTATTTGGTAATTCCAGTATCTAGGACACCTCAAGTTTGGCCTCTATTGACTGTCTTTTCCTTTGAGAATTTGTCCCATTATCCTGGCTTTTCATATGTCTAATAATTTTG
Organism: Bison bison bison; assembly: GCF_000754665.1. Taxonomy (NCBI): domain Eukaryota; kingdom Metazoa; phylum Chordata; class Mammalia; order Artiodactyla; family Bovidae; genus Bison; species Bison bison. The sequence continues at coordinate 1,346,976 of NW_011494821.1, read as the reverse complement.
CATTGCATCTGAATTCTTAAGGTTATGTTCTGACAACTCTGGATTCTTCATATCACTCTGCAAAGTATTAATGTCTGTTTAATAGGCATCTAACTTGGTTAGACTCATGTGCCTGATATGCAGTGGACAGAAGATCAAATTTCATTTCAGTTCCCTTGGCTGTGGCTGTAAGCAACTCTGATCAGCCAGAGACTTGGGGCAGAATTTATTTACACAATTGGGGCTCCCCTCTCTCTGCTTTTATCCTTTCCAGAATTCCTCCCTCACTTTCCAGCAGTTGCTCCTCTGGCTCTGTCCTCCCATTCATCAGGCTCCAAAAATGATTTATAATCAGAATTTTCACTGCCTTATGCTGTATCATGGCTACAGTTTACCTTAGGTTAAAAGTCATGAAAATGGGAAATTCACCTTATGCTGGTCCCTTCTTCCAAGTTTCAAATACCCTACAAAATCTGCCTGCTTTTTTGTTCACTCCTCAGAGCCTTCAGGATTTTTGTATTTTATCTATAGTTTATTATCTGAAGGAGGTTCAGTCTACTAGACACTTACTCTGCCACACTGGAAGAGAAATCCAAACATGATGTATACATCAACTTTAGAACAAGATATGACATATCAATTTGTTTATACAAACACTTGTCATATAGACTCAAATGCCATAAAAACAAGATTTGGGGACTGGGAGAAGTGGACAGAAAACAAAGCCAGATGGGTAGAGGAAAGGTAAACTGCGAAGCTTCCAGCTGCGAAAAGCTTCAGCAATTAAAAGAAATTCTGGAATTTCCTTGCAGTCAAAGAAACAAGGAAAACGATATGGATTTCACGTGTTTCTGAGGCTGATCATGGGAAACCTACAAATTCACTGAGGAACTTGCCTGCCTGATCTTGAACTTAGTGGAGTGACATAGCCTCTCTTGCAGTGATATTCATGTATACAAAGTTACTCTTGGTGTTTAAAGATTAAATGATACAGGTAAAGCATCTCCCATAGAGATCCATGATGATCATATAATGATAATGATGATGATAATGGTCCTGGTGATGGTAATGATAGTCATGCTGGTGATGAGATAACCTCTACATTTATCTTGTGTTTGTAAAGAGGACTACTTTTACTTGCTGAAAGATTTTTAACCCAGTACATCAGTTAGTCCAGGGAATATTCACTGGAAGGACTGATGCTGAAGCTGAAGCTTCAATACTTGGGCCACTGGATTCGAAGAGCTGACTCTTTAGAAAAGACCCTGATGCTGGGAAAGATTGAGGGCAAGAGGAGAAGGAGACAACAAAAGATGAGATGGTTGGATGGCATCATCGACTCAAAGTACACGGGTTTGAGCAAACTCCCGGAGATAGTGAAGGACAAGAAAGCCTGGCATGCTGCAGTCTGTGGGATTGCAGAGTCAGACGTGACTGAGCGACTAAACAGCAACATCAGTCAGTCAGAATGTCAAATGTCACTCTCTTAAGCCGGCTCTAGGGTGAAAGAATCTCCCAAGGACCAGCAAACCCAGCATCCCGGGGCAGAACACTACCTTCTTTCTGGTCCAGTTATCAGCCATCTGTACCCTTAGACAGAACAAGCGCTCTGGAAAGGCCTGGGGAGCCAGCACTGGGAAAGGCCTCTGGGATCTTCCATTCAATCTGCACATAAGTGCCGGGTGCTTTGTTCTGAGGAATTAATCAGCGAAGCAATGATCTGGAGAAGGCGCTTGGGGAAGTGGGGGAAGCATGGTACATGTTAATCAGCCTTGCGTGTGAAACCAGGGCAGGTCCTGAAAAGCCCCACACAGCAGCCCTTAGGTGCCCAAACCTTCCACCTGCCCCTACCCAGGAGCCCCCTGTGAGGGCTGGGGGCTCTCATCTGAGCCTCCAGTGGTGGGGGAGGAGGACACCTGCACAACTCCATCATTTTCTCCTGCTCATCCCCCTCTGTGCGAGAGCAGCTGAGCCGCAGTTCTCTCTGGGACTGTGCCTTGAGAAGGGTCTCAAGCACAGGTTAATCTGGGAAGTCAGGGCTTAATCAGCGAATCAGTGATTGCTGTCAGGATTGAGGTTGAGGTCATGAGCTGAGGTCAGTTTGTGACAAGGATAAGGGATGAGCATATGGCCAAGACTATGGCTCATTCTGTGATCAGAGAAAAGACTCAGTTATGTTCCTGGTCAGAGATTAGCAGAGATCAGAGCCAGGGTATGGGGGACCCTAATTAGAAACATGGGACTTCTGAAGTCCCCTCAGCTAAGGAGGCTCTAGAGGAAACTCTCAGAACCCACACCTTATTAAAGTGTGCATTATAACAAGAACCATTCCAAATAACTCCAGCTCATGTTCTCCTTTACTGCTGAATCAAATTCTAAATGTACCCTATCTTTGTAGCACAGAACCTGAGCTTTTTCTTCATCTAAGTTTCAGGAAGGTGTAGGAAAACTTCAGGCCTTGCACCCAATTTCTGAATGTGGAACAAGACACCTGGGCACCTCTTCCCATGCATCTCCCATGGCTGCCAGCCTCTCCAGCCTCAGGAACCCTGCTCTCCTTCGCATTTCTCTCCAAGGCACCCCTCCTAGGCCATCCTCACTTTCCTCACGTGCAAGCCTGGAAAGGGTCTTCTTGTCGGACCTGGCATTTTACATCTACCACACAACTCTCCCAGAAATGGCTCCCTAAAGAAATACTGCCCAGGACTTCCCTGGGGCTCCAGTGGCTAGGATTCTCTGCTCCCGATACAGGGGTCCAGATTTGATCCCTGTTTGGAGAACTGGATCCCACATGCTTCAACTAAAGATCTCGCATGCTGGATGCACCTCATTCATCCATGAACAGCTCAAATGAGATCAGTCCTTTATGCTGAGATGAAATCTACCCATCTTGGGAAGAGTTAATGAAACAAACCCTAGGCCCTCCTTGTTGGAGCCTCCACCCACCCCCCAACTCTGCCTAGAAGCACTAATTCCATTATCAAATGGTCAACCCTGGGGAATGAACTTTTAAAGGCTTAAAGCAAGGTAGGTTAATTAAAATCTTTGATCGAAGCCCCATAAACAGCATAAAACTTCTTTCTCTTAATTATCCTGGATGATCTCACAAGCATTAAAGCCAAAGGGGAGACAATGAAGAGGCTGGGAGGTGGGTAGGACGTGAAGAGTTGGGAGGAGGGGATCCGGAGAGCAACAGTCACCAGGATGGAGCTGCCATGTTGAGACTCTCATCAGCTCTCCACGCCTGGACACTAGAGGCAGAGAAACCTACCCTTCCTGGTCTAACAATTACTCACCCAGCACTTCCTATGTCAGCTGCTCCCCCAGGTGCTAGAGTTCATTCTCTCCGCAATGAAAACAGCAGGGCAAACAAGGAAAGAGGCTAAGCCCTTCCCAGATAAAAGATAAGAGACCATGTGGTTCTCAATCTCAAAGTCAGGAGGTCTCCCCAACTACACCTGTGCAGAAGATCTCCTTGGAGGTCAAAAGGGGAGTGATGCTAAGTGATGCTAACTACCCATAGGCCTCTTTGGTAGAATCCATCTTGGTTAAGAGAGGCATGTACACACAGGGGAGGATCCTGAGATATACTAAATATGGACTCTGAACCAGGCAAATCAAAATGAACAGCCCAAGAAAACCAGGAATAAAGGCCCCCATATGAGTGATTTAAACTACCACAAGGGCATGACTGTTCCTCTGAGCCTACCCATGTGTCTAACCACACATACTGTCCTCTTTTTCCTCCTAATAAACACTTTAGTTGTCTCACTACTTTCTGTCTTTGTGGTAATTCTTTCTCCACAAAGCCAAAGAGCCAGGGCCTTGTCACTGACCACTGGTTTAGTGGCTAGGATTTGGTGTTCTCACCGCCGCGGCCTGAACTCAATCTCTGGCTGGGAACCAAAGCCCTGCTTCAGACCGCTGCAGGACGAGGTCACCCGAGATCACTGGGAGCACAGGAGGAAGACCCAGTGTCTGCCGCTGAGGAGGAACCAGAGTCTCCTGGGTTAGAGTGGATACTTGCAGTATGAGCAGAGCAGACAGGATAGGAGCTGTGGAGTCACAGAGTGGGAGCTCCCAACCCAGCCTGGAAAGGTCAGGAAATGCTTTCCAAGATGGCAACCTTGAGTCAGGACAAGAAGGATGTGACAGTCAGGAGAAAGTCAAGGGCAAGTTCTGGGCTGAACAGAGATGCCTGGAGGTGAGCACAAGGACAGAGACACGATTACAGCATGGATTCCAACTGGACCACTGGTTATTGCCCTGAAGTGGGGTTCTGTGTTCAAGGGCCAGGGGCTCTTGTGAGCCCTTTTCTGAGCATGAGCAGTAGGGGGGTTGCTACAGCAGGAAATCAGAGGAGAGTAGGTGTCATCAGCTCCAGATAAGCAGGGGCCTAGGGCCAGGAACATCTCAAGGCAGGTCCATATCAGCATCCTACAGCCCAAGCTGGAGCTACGTGGCCACCTCTCTGGCAGATTAAGAGGAAACCAAAGTTTTCCTGAATCACCACCACCCTGACTCCAGGGTGGTGCTGCTTCTGTAGAATGCTTCTGATGCTGTGGAAGACTGCCGTGTCAAAAGATAAATTGAGACATATTTAAATTTTTAAGAGTTTATCTGAGTAAAAATCAATTCAGACTTGGCAGTTTCAAACAGCAAGTGGTTGGGAGTGTTCCAGTAACAGGAACTCGAGGCACGACTATTTTGAAAAAATACGGAAGCAAATCAACGAAATGATTTGGCTACAGTTTAAGTGGTGGCCTGATTGGGGAAAGTCTTCTTGGCTGTGATGGGTTGTCCTTAGTTTTGATTTCCTAACCATGAGGCACATACAGGCTTCAGTTTGGATTTGTTTATGTATGTACATTGTCAAGGTGTTAGGACCTCTCCAGACTGATGGACTCTTGTTTAATTAATGTACCAGCAGCCACTAAAGGAAGGTTCTGGTGAATGACACTCACTCTTCTTCCTCCCTGTCCGTGCTCATGCTATTTCCTCCATCTCAGATAGAGTTGGAGGTCCTGCTCACGTTTCTAGGTCTGATCCAAATGCCCCCTCTTCCAGGCAGCCCTTCTGGCTGGTCCTCCATCTGAAATCTAGGCAATGCTCTTTCTCCAGGACTCAGCTCCCCAACTGTGCTGCAGTCTAGCCTTTTCCACCACTTGAGTCCTGAGAAGCATGTCTATATCCCTACTAAGCTTCTGGTAGGCTGTGACCTTCTACAAGTCATTCAGTTCCCACTGAGCCTGTGTTTCCTCAGTAGGAATAACAATCTGCTCAGAAACCCCCTGGGCATCTTGTTGGAATGCAGATTCAGATTCAGCAGGTGTGGGCTGAGGCTAATATTCTGTTTTTCTCAGATAACGTGATTGCTACTGGTCCAGGACCAGCCTTCTGGTAGCAAGACAGGATATATTCAATTTCTGTTGAGGAATCCAGACTGTTCCAAAGGGCCAACCCACATCAGAAACTCAGTAAGTTGGGGCTTTTTTAAAATACTATTATCGTCTCCATCACCTGTGCCTGATATGCAGTAAATGTGGAAATAAAGGCATGGCAACCCACTCCAGTATTCTTGCCTGGAGAATCCCACGGACAGAGGAGCCTGGCGGGTCACACAGAGTCAGACAGGAGGGAAGTGACTGAGCACAGCACAGCACAGTACTCCCTGGCTACCTGGCCAGTGCCCTGAGGGCAGGGTATGTGTCCAATTGACATGTCTTATGCATAGAAAGCAAAAGTACACAGCTATTAAAAAAAAAAAAAAGGAAGAAGAAAGTAGTTTCTATCATGCTTTGGTGGTGTTCGTTCTCTCCTGAATTCTTATCATATATGTATAAAATTATGACCAAGGTGGGATCTCCCACCACCACTCCCCCACACACTTCCCCACCCCAACTCCTGCCTGCAACCTCTTCCTGGAGGTGGAGCACCAGCCTCCCCCAGCATCTTCCCTCCTCTGAGGACAATTTCCGATGGAAAAGAACTCCCTGCCTTGGCGTATCTGTCAGCAGAGGGAAACAGTTCGCTTCATAACCTTGGGGGAGAAAAGGCAAATAAAGGAGTCTTGAGAGATTTATTAGAGACCCCAGGAAGCTGTACAACATATGTTGTAACATATTGGTCCTTGACGGGCTCCAGCAACAAGGAAACCCTTTCCCTCTTGCACTGGCTGAGGCCAAGTTAATGAGAACCTGTTCCACCTGGTACCTGGGGGCAGAGTCATCCTCCCCCAGCCCCTGAGGGGATCCATCTGCAAAGCCCCAGTCTCAGGCCTGTCAAACCAGCTGATGAGGACTCTGCGCCCGGCTGAGGGTCTCCTCTGCTTCCAACCCCTCCCCTCAGATGCAGGTGTGAGCCCAGATGTTGACAGTCATTCACATCCTCAGTGGCAGAGCCCAGCTCTGTCCCACAGGGGCCTGGGGCCCTTGTCCCTTCAAGGACAAGAAGGTCAAACCCAGTGCCCCTGGGATGGGGAGGGCAGTCACATTCTGGAACAGCAATCGTCTGTCCTGATACACTCAGGAGTCACCTGGGGGGCTTTAAAAGTATACAATGCTGGGATGCCTTTCAGGATATTCTGAGTTCTGGGGTGCTGCCAGTGTGTGCTGGGGGTCATCAGCAGCAGGTACAGAGGCTGCCACCCAGAGACCAAGATGCCTGAGAGTAGTAAAGAGACCAAGCACCCTTCCCACAAAAGGATGGGAGAGGAGACCAGAAGGCAAGATGCCTTCACCTAGAGGTGACTGCGGAGAAGGCAATGGCACCTCACTCCAGTACTCTTGCCTGAAAAATCCATGGACAGAGGAGCCTGGTAGGCTGCAGTCCATGGGGTCGCTAAGAGTCGGGAACGACTGAGTGACTTCACTTTCCCTTTTCCCTTTCATGCATTGGAGAAGGAAATGGCAACCCACTCCAGTGTTATTGCCTGGAGAATCCCAGGGATGGGGAAGCCTGGTGGGCTGCCTTCTCCGGGGTCGCACAGAGTCAGACACGACTGAAGCAACTTAGCAGCAGTAGCAGCAACAGAGGTGACTGAGCAGTGAGTTACTTTGAATCAAAAGTTGGTTTGTTTCTGCTGAGTGGAATTGGGGACACCCAGGAACAAGTGAAACTTAGTTATAAAAAAATGAAGAAAGTTACATTTCTGCACATCTGAGTGTAACTGTAAATCTTAAACCCACTGCCAGGTCCATCCAGAAAAGAAGAAATATAAACCACCAATGAATAGGAAGAGATACTGGGCCTCAGCAGGAATCCAAGAAACACAAATCAAAACACCATTTGGGCCCCTGGATAGGAGTGTCCTAATATCTTATACTCATGTTGGCAAAGGCAAAGAGACCAGCCTCTACTATCAGTTCAGTTCAGTCACTCAGTCATGTCCGACTCTTTGCAACCCCCTGAATCACAGCACACCAGGCCTCCCTGTCCATCACCAACTCCCGGAGTTCACTCAGACTCACGTCCATCGAGTCAGTGATGCCATCCAGCCATCTCATCCTCTGTCTTCCCCTTCTCCTCCTGCCCCCAATCCCTCCCAGCATCAGAGTCTTTTCCAATGAGTCAACTCTTCACATCAGGTGGCCAAAGTACTGGAGTTTCAGCTTTAGCATCATTTCTTCCAAAGAACACCCAGGACCGATCTCCTTTAGAATGGACTGGTTGGATGTCCTTGCAGTCCAAGGGACTCTCAAGAGTCTTCTCCAACACCACAGTTCAAAAGCATCAATTCTTCGGCGCTCAGCTTTCTTCGTAGTCCAACTCTCACATCCATACATGACCACAGGAAAAGCCATAGCCTTGACTAGACGGACCTTTGTTGGCAAAGTAATATCTCTGCTTTTGAATATGCTATCTAGGTTGGTCATAACTTTCCTTCCAAGGAGTAAGCGTCTTTTAATTTCATGGCTGCAATCAGCATCTGCAGTGATTTTGGAGTCCCCCAAAAATAAAGTCTGACACTGTTTCCACTGTTTCCCCATCTATTTCCCATGAAGTGATGGGACCAGATGCCATGATCTTCGTTTTCTGAATGTTGAGCTTTAAGCCAACTATTTCACTCTCCTCTTTCACTTTCATCAAGAGGCTCTTTAGTTCTTCTTTGCTTTCTGCCATAAGGGTGGTGTCATCTGCATATCTGAGGTTATTGATATTTCTCCCAGCAATCTTGATTCCAGCTTGCGCTTCTTCCAGCCCAGCGTTTCTCATGATGTACTCTGCATATAAGTTAAATAAGCAGGGTGACAATATACAGCCTTGACGTACTCCTTTTCCTATTTGGAACCAGTTTGTTGTTCCATGTCCAGTTCTAACTGTTGCTTCCTGACCTGCATATAGGCCTCTACTACAGTGATGATGAAATGTATGCCAACTTTTGCAGGGATACCTGGGTAATGAGAATTAAAAAATTACAATGAATACAGCTTTGGTGGAGCAAGTCTAAGAATTTAACCTAAGGAAATCACTAAGGATTATAGAAAACTTTGAGAATGGACTTGTTCATTAGAATTTTTACTAATACAATCCTGAAAAAAATTGTAAACAAAACCAAAATGTCTAATAATATAGAACTGGACCAAAGTATACTGCATTATGAAATATTTTGTGAAATATTATAAACCATTAAAATAAACTTGGAAAGGTGTTCATGATATACTGGTAACTGAGGAAACAAGTTAAAAAAACATGTTTATTGCTTTCTAATGATTGTATATATGCATAATATATTTATATATAATTTGTTAGGTAGTTAGAATAGGAAAAAGGACTCAATTAGGTCCTCAGACCTTCCTTTGTTCTATTTTTGTGGCTCTTTTCCTTCTTTGCCTTTTAGCCACTGACATTATGGACCCCTTTTTCCTATTCTAACTACCTAACATTTCAAATACATGAAAAAATGAAAGGATCTCCCTCTACACTATCCACAGCGGTTTTCCTGAGGTAAAGGCATTATTATTCTGATTGTATTCTTCTTTTTTTCTTAATGATACATTCTAGTTTTTCTCCAGTAAACATGTGTTTCTTGTGATTTGAGAAAAGAAATTTCCCATGAAAGATGGTGGGTTAAACATACACATTTAGTAATGTTCTATTTCAAACCCCACTAAAATATCAATAAAATGATTTTCTTTTAAGGGATAAACCCATAAGGTTTTTTGTTTTTGTTTTGCATTTTTAAGTGGAAGGATAAAATTGCAAAACTGCAAGACTCAAGTTGAAAGGGGCCACCAGATGTCTAGCAATGTGAATAAAATAAGCCCATGCGAAAGCACATGCCTGCAGTACACAGGAGACAAAAAGACCCCAAGCTTCCAGATTTCATACAAAGGATCAAGAAGCAAATGGCTTAAAAACTTAATAGCAACCTCGTAAAACTACAGAACAAGGAAGTGATACCTTTAATATTCTGAGGGAAATGATTTCTAGCTTGTAAATCTTTACCCAGCCAAGCTATCAATTATGTGTACAGATTAAATAAAAGTACTTTCAGACATGCAAGATGTAAAAAAAAAATTCTGCCTGCCAGGCATCCTTCTCAAGAAGACAGGGAGATGTGTTTCAGCAAACAAGAGGAGTAAACAGAGAAAGAAAAATGTGGAATAGAGGAGACAGGCGCTCCAGCAGGGGAGAGAGGCAGAGGGAATCTCCAGAGTGCTGAGACAGGAGGTCCCAGGTGACAACCAAGCAGCAGGCGGAGGGGACACAGAGCTCAGACCAGGACTGGACAAAGAAATGGCAAGCACAGGATTCCCGGTATGTCTGAACACCTCGAGAAGAGATTTAGACAACTGCTGGAGAGTTTGGTGTTGGGCTGTTAATAAGCCCATAGACAATCAGTGAATTTAAAAAGCCAAGACAGTTATGAACTGCATGGAAGCCGAAAAGCTTGGGCAAGAAAGGATAAGTAAGTTTAAGGTATTTCATGATCATGCTGTCAGGGGACTTAACAATGTTCATGTTGTGAATGGGGCTTACCTGATAGCTCAGTTGGTAAAGAATCTGCCTGCAATGCAGGAGACCCCGGTTCGAACATGATGTGAACATGTTCATTTCGGGGTGATCTCACCAAAACCATTACAGTCTCCTGGGAGAAGAGGAAGTGGGGTGGCAGGGGTGCTGGGGGAAGGTGACAGAGGAACATCATTGTCATCCACAGGAGGAAACCAGTAGATAGTGCCTAAAACTGAAAATTCAAGAAGGAGCTACAAGCTCCGTATTTAAAGATAAATACCAAAATAATAGACTGAAAAGTTGAAAGTGTGAAAGTGTTCACTGCTCAGTCACGTCCAACTCTTTGCAACCCTGTGAACTGTAGCCCACCAGGCTACTCTGTCCGTGGGATTCTCCAGGCATCAATACTGCGGTGGGTTGCCATTTCCTCCTCCAGGGGATCTTCCTGAGCCAAGGATCAAACCTGGGTCTCCTGTATCTCCTTCATTGGCAGGCGGGTTCTTTACCATCTGAGCCACGTGGGAAGCCCAAAAAGTTGAAAAGTGTTGCTTTTGGTGATGGAACAAAGGGAAAGGGACTGTTTCTAGTAACAAATTTCACAGATCTATTCAGTTCAGTTCAGTCGCTCAGTTGTGTCCGACTCTTTGTGATCCCATGAATCGCAGCACTCCAGGCCTCCCTGTCCATCACCAACCCCTGGAGTTCACTCAGACTCACGTCCATCGAGTCAGTGATGCCATCCAGCCATCTCATCTTCTGTTGTCCCCTTTTCCTCCTGCCCCCAATCCCTCCCAGCATCAGAGTCT
>NW_011494821.1:1335660-1336134 GCF_000754665.1 Bison bison bison | reverse complement strand
CATCAGTCCTTCCAAAGAACACCTAGGACTGATCTCCTTCAGAATGGACTGGTTGGATCTCCTTGCAGTCCAAGGGACTCTCAAGAGTCTTCTCCAACACCACAGTTCAAAAGCATCAATTCTTCAGCGCTCAGCCTTCTTCACAGTCCAACTCTCACATCCATACATGACTACTGGAAAAACCATAGCCTTGACTAGATGGACCTTTGTTGGCAAAGTAACGTCTCTGCTTTTGAATATGCTATCTAGGTTGGTCATAACTTTCCTTCCAAGGATTAAACATCTTTTAATTTCATGGCTGCAGTCACCATCTGCAGTGATTTTGGAGCCCAGAAAAATAAAGTCTGACACTGTTTCCACTGTTTCCCCATCTATTTCCCATGAAGTGATGGGACCAGATGCCATGATCTTCGTTTTCTGAATGTTGAGCTTTAAACCAACTTTTTCACTCTCCTCTTTCACTTTCATCAAGAG
>NW_011494821.1:1289041-1334829 GCF_000754665.1 Bison bison bison | reverse complement strand
CGTGATTATCTTGGTGGTGAAGATCTTTTTTGTACAGTTCTTCTGTGTATTCCTGCCACCTCTTCTTAATATCTTCTGCTTCTGTTAGGTCCATACCATTTCTGTCCTTTATCAAGCCCATCTTTGCATGAAATGTTCCCTTGGTATCTCTAATTTTCTTGAAGAGATCTCTAGTCTTTCCCATTCTGTTGTTTTCCTCTATTTCTTTGCATTGATCGCTGAGGAAGGCTTTCTTATCTCTCGTTGCTATTCTTTGGAACTCTGCATTCAGATGCTTATATCTTTCCTTTTCTCCTTTGCTTTTCACTTCTCTTCTTTTCACAGCTATTTGTAAGCCCTCCTCAGACAGCCATTTTGCTTTTTTACATTTCTTTTCCGTGGGGATGGTCTTGATCCCTTTTAGGCTCTTTAAATTAGATATAGCTTTGATCAAAGAAAAACAGAAGCAAACTGTACATTTTTTGTATTAGGTATTTGAATGGAAGGATTTATGAAGTCTGTTTCAGCCATAATCATCTATAACTAGAGGTTATCTTCTTTAGGAATCACAATAAGCAGCTTTCTTGAACTGGAGGGCTTCGGGGGTCAGTTGTCAATTGTGAAATGACCCCGTTACATCAGCAAATAGGTGAGATTCTCATTTCCTCTGTGTCCTTGGTTTGGGTTCATCTTGGCACAGCCGCCCTGAGACACACGATCAGGTGGTAAAGCATAGGACTGATGAAGACCGGAAGGCAGATCAGCTTTCCACAGAGTCCCCCGCAACTCCTACCCCAGGTGGACCCCTGACCCTTGCCACTCAAGGGCAGCTCTACCCTCCCTCAGGACTCTCTTAGCGACCCCTCCTCCTCCCCAGCATCTTAGTCTGTATCTTCACAGAGTGCTGATATGTTCCCTAGAATAGCCCAGAAAAAGCTCAATCAGTCACCAGCCTCATCTCCACCACCTGTTCACCATCGGCAAGGTGTCTGTACCCACTCACATCCGCGATGCGCGCTGCAGGCCACGGCCTCGGGCCTGACTCCCTGCTGGGAAAACACACGGTTGCTTCCAGCCAGTGAGCAGGTGACACCAGGAGCCACCAGCTTGGCCACTAGGTGAGCACAGCAACCAGGCTTTTCTCCACCATTGGGTTAGCGTTCATTATCCTTTTTTTTTTTTTTTTAAATTTTATTTTATTTTTAAACTTTACATAATTGTATTAGTTTTGCCAAATATCAAAATGAATCCACCACAAGTATACATGTAATTACACAGTGCTGTGCAACATTAATTCAGGACAAGGAGCTGCAAATTCTAGGCCCTTCTTAAGGCTTACTCTCACAATGAATTAATGGGCCTTAGTTTAACAGGATATCAACAAACCAGGCTGTTGGAGGAGTTCCAGGAACCTGTTTGCCCTGGTCCTGGCCTTCTGCAGCCACCACACGACCACTGACTGCAGCCTCACAGTGCAAAAAAGTAATAGCAAATATTCACCGAGTGCTTACTATATGTCCAAGGGCTGTGCTGCACACTTTACATGTATATCTGCTCTTGATCTTCTCAAAGAGCCTTTGAAGTAGACACAATTACTGACTTGGCTTTACAGGAGAGAAAATGAGCTTACCAAAGCAAAATCGCTTAAGATCACATGGGTAGGAAGTGATAGCGCAAATCCTCTTTGGGAGGCTATGAGTGCCATGAATTCACCACTTTGTAACCAGGTACTTTTCTCTTGCTCGAACAGTGTCCTCCAAACTAGATGAAAAGTATTGGCCTTAAACATAGAAATGGGCAAATAAAAAAAAGAATGAAGTTTTTCCATTTGCAGCAACATTGATGGATTTGGAAGGCATTGTGCTAAGTGAAATAAGTCAGATACAGAAAGACAAATATTGTATGATATCACTTATATGTGGAAGCTCAAAAATACAACAAGCTAGTGAGTATAACTCCCCAAAAAAGCAGACTCACAGACAGGCCCGTGGTTCTCGGGGGGGGGGGGGCAGGCAGAAGGGGATCTTGGGATAGGAGATTAAGACGTACATAGGAACTAAGTATAAAATAAGCTACAAAAATATATTGTACAATACAGGGAATATAGCCAATATTTTATAGTAACTATAAATGGAGTATAACTTTTAAAAATAGTGAATCACTATATTCTACACCTATAACTTATATAGTAGTGTACATCAACCATACTTCAATACAAAAATAAAAATTAAAAATAAAAACCATAAAACAGGTTGATGCAACTTGATTCTAATGAAGCTGTTTGAAGTCAGGAGCAAGTGCTCTGTTTGCCGTGTAACAGAAACATAATAGAAAAGGATTGCTGGACTACTTGTTCCTCAACAGCCACCGGGCACTTGGCTGTTTTCCAGAAGTGTTAGAATGAGACCTGGGATTGGCTTTCTGGGATAGCTTTGGTGGCACCATGAACTTGCCAAGACCCTCAGCTGGGTTTTCCCCCCTGGCTAGAGAGGTAGCCCCACTTGCTCAGAAACCCACAGGCTGCAGGTGTTCCCCCTCCCCTCCCCTTCTCAGATATCAGTGGGCCTGCCAGGGTGGGTGAGTCACTGAGAACCCGGGAACCATCAGCTGTTTTCACCCCACGGCAGAGCAGGAATTCCGTCATAGCTGGATCCTCTTTTTCTGGGCTCCCATGGGGTCCACCAGGAGAATGGGGCACAGATCTTCCCTGTTCCCAGATCCCACAGACCTCTTGGGTCACGCTGCCTCCCCAGGGTTCTTCCAGGAGAGACAGCAGCGCTCTATCTTGGACTCATATGCAACTGTACTCTCAGCCTTTCCGCTCATCATTTTTCTTCTTCCAGCATTTGGAATTTTTTCAGTTTCAGCAACCAGATGGCAACTACTTCTTTCAACCTCCTAGACTTAAACATTTTTGTCTAAATGTCCAAAAGAGCTTTCTGTTCTGTCTAATAGCGTTATTTTAGAACATAACATCCAGGAAGAAATTCACAGCTGCTTCCTTTCCACCATACCATGCCTCTTCTCTGAAGCAGGGAACACAGAATGATGGGACTGCTTAGAATTGGAGGGAAGGTTATACTGAAGGAGGATAAGTAAGGTCTAAAATGTTTTCCAGTGATGTTCCTGCCATGCTAATCTCTTCCTTTGTTAATTAATTGATTTACTTATGCAGTTGCATGCCAGAGCAGTTCGAACTGGCTCGGGGAGCTAATTGTTCCATTTTCAGGAAATCCACAAGCTGATTATTAATCCATTCATAACTCGAAATCGGCTGTGGTGAAAGTATTTACATCACGAAAAGCAGCCAGTGTTACAAATGGGGGCCACCCCTCTCTATGCACCTCCTTCTACCCAGAGTTTGAGGTGGATTTTCCAAAGTTGAGTGTGTCAAGGTTGTTAATCAGTGCCAGTCCCACTTACGCCTACTTCTAATGGAACTTTTTCTACCCATGGTTTCTGCTGAATAAGCTGTCCTGTTTTATAGCTCACATCCCCATGACCCTGACCCACTCTTCCCCACACAGAGCCATGGCTAACTGCCCTGGGCTGGGTACTTGATACGATACCAATCTAGTCAACCAGCCAGAAAACTGTGTCCTGGAGGTGCTGGCTCAAAAAGATGAGCTTATAGAGGGTTCAGTGGATGTGCCACTGGAGATATGCAAATTTGCCTTGATTTTTTGCTGGAACAGCTGTCACCATGGCTTGAGGGCGTGTAGTTTCAGGAGTCCTTGTCTGCACCACTGGGCGGGTAAGGGACTCGCCCAAATCCCTCAGGGATGCATCGCAATGGCCCTACCTCATGCCTGCTCCACAGGCCCCTCGTCTCCTAACCTAGGACTTCCTCATTGCTGCTGAAACAAGAGACACCACCAGACCCAACTGGATTTCCCGTATAGACAACCCAGAAACCTCAGGAATTAACACCCTTGGGGTGGGCAATTTTTAACCAAAGGGATGTGGGAGCCAACAGACCAATTCCTGTCCCTTCCTCCCCTTAGCATCTAGCCTAGATCAATGCTTCTCAACCTTGGCACTATTAACACTTTGGACTCAGTGATTCTTCTTTTGGGGAGCAGGGGTTGTGTGCATTGTAGATGTTTAGCATCACCTCTGGTCTCTACCCGAGCTTCCATGATGGCTCAGCAATAAAGAATCTGCCTGCAATGCAGGAAACCCAGGAGATGCGGGTTCAATCCCTGGGTCAGAAAAATCTGCTGGAGGAAGGCATGGCAACCCGCTCCACTATTCTTGCTTGGAGAATCCCATGGACAGAGGAGCCTGGCAGGCTATAATCCATAGGATTGCAAAGGGTCAGATGCAACTGAAGGGACTGAGCGCACACACACTGGTCTCTACCCTCTGGCTAGAATAGCACTCTCCTTAGTCATGACAATCAAAAATGTCTGCAGATATTGTCAGATGTTCCCTGGGGGACAAAACCACCCCCGGACAGAACCACTGTCTAGACAATTTGGAAGTGCTCTCTGAAATGACCTGCAACACCAAAGAATCAGCATGTCTCATTCTCCTCCACAGGAGGGGATACAGAGCATGAGAATTTAAGTACTCTGTCCAAGGTCACTGGTTAGTAACTGGTGAAGCTTGAGTACTCTAACTGCTACAGTGCCCTGCCGCCACCTGAACTAGGACTCAAAGTCTCTTCCTAGTGGCCTTCCAGCATCTGTTACTCCTTTCTTAAGGGTTTCAGATATAGGCACGCCCTTTCCCCACACCTCACCATAAAGTCTTGTCAAAGTCACCAAAGGACAGGGGGTGCCTTTGGCCCCCCGCAGTAGCTGGGTTTTTCCCCTTCCCAGCTCCAATCCGATCTGACAGCCACGCCACTCCTCAGGGGTGATGGATGCTGTTCTCAGGTGCCAGGTGCCAGTTACCAACACCAGCCACCTCAGCCAGCCCCCTCTCCAGAGCCCCAGCCTCTGAAACCCATCTCTGCCTCTCTACCACTTCACTCCAGTCTCCGACAAGGGCGGCTATTTTGGGTGAGAAATGGGGCAGGCAGAAAAAATTTCATTTAAGCAATTAAAGAATCACTGCATTTTTCATGATTAACTTCATGTTCGCAGATTGAATGCAAAAAGCTGTTAGCCAAGCATTTCCATTTCTGTACCTGACATGAGCAATGGGAATATTTGTTCTGCCCGGGAGGATTACACCTTCCATTAATCTCCGTTTTATTGAAAGTTTAAATAACAGACAGACACAATGTGATCAATTAGCAGTGTAATTCCAAGGAGATGTCATAGTAAAATTAAATCTCGAGCACATCCGCGGCAAAGATGCCTGCAAGTTCTCTCCAGCCTCCCTTCACCATTGCAGTGTGTATATTTTAATTGAAAGTTTATTCTGCTATGTGCCTCGTCTACTAAATTTTAATTTAACATTGTAATGAGAAGGGTGTTTCTGAGGAGCTCTTCACAGACAAGTTGAGGAGGTTTCACAAATTAAGAGTATGAGTGAATTTGCAGCACTTTCCAGGCAGCGGTGAGGGAAAGGAGCTGCCCCACCCCCCACCCCACCCATCTCCAGCTCTTCGGAGAGGATCCCAGGGTCTGGAGAACTAGTCCAGGGAAAGTTTAGCATCTGAGGCAGCTGGACCAAAAGATGACCACACCATAAAGGAAGAGATTTCAGGCAAAACCAGGACTGTATCTCTTCTTTCTCCTGCCTGCCAGAACCCCTAAGCGCCCCCTATAGGCAAAACCCAATAGGAAACTAATTGGCCAAGTGAGAATGTCGTCTCAGCTCCAGCTTTGCAAAGGAGTGTAGAGCAGGGCAGGTCTGGAGAGGAGAGGCAGTCACTTTGTAATCAGTATCATACTTTGGGGAACCTGACTTTGCCTCTCTGACCTTTACATTCCTCTGTAAAATGGGGATAATAATACCAAATCTTCCGGGTCACGGTGAGACTCCAGCGAGTTGGACTGGGAGGGGGGTTGAAGCATACAACACAAAGAGAAGGACTGTTCTTTTCCACTGCGTCCCAGAAAAATCACAAGGGAGCTTCTCCTTCTTGAAGGGTGACCTCAACCGAAAAATCAAATTGTCATGTAGCTGAGGTTGCAGAAAGGCCTTGACTGGACTGGGAAGTGTTCTGAGGCTCAGACGGAGGGAAGAGGAAGAGAGAGCTCACATTGTTCTCAACAGAAGGACGAGAGCAGAGAGACCAGCCTATTCTGTTTCGTTAAGGTCGGAAGTCAGTCATCACAAGGGTCACTTCACTGGAGCCTTGAACTTCAACTCTACTAGACTATATCTAACTTGCTGTCACAGCCCAGGAGCCTTGCTGTGCCTGGCCCAGGCATGCACTTGAGAAATGCTTGTGCTTAGAAGTGAGGGGAAGGAGGGAGCGGAAGGCATTGGGTGCACTAGTGACAGCTGCTGGTGGAAGATGGCATTGCAGCCCAGCTCTATGAGGCCCCACACAGGATCAAAAGTGAGCCTATCTTCAGAAGCTGCTCGTGTGGAATTAAGAAGTTTCCAGGAGAAAAAGAAAAATGCTAACATTCAGGATTTAAAGGGTTGAACGCCAAAGAGGAGGGAAGAGGTGTTATCTCTCTGACTTACTTCTTCCCACTCCCCTTCTTGTGCACCCCATTCCAACCATCCTGCCTTCCTGCCTTCCTTAAACACCACCAAGGAGGCACCCACTCAGGCCCTTTGTTCTTGCTGTTCCTTTGCCCAACATGTGCTCTCAGGTATTCCTATGGCTTGCTTCATGGTCCCTACTCAAACGTCACCTCCTCCTTTGAGACTTCTCTGACCACTGCATCTAAAATAGCAATCGCTCCTCTCGCTCTTGCTTCACTTTTCTCCATTGCACTGATTACCTGCCATTATTTTAAATATCTACTCATTTTGTTTGGTCTGTGCCTCCAAAATACAAATTCCCTGAGTGTAGATGTCTTTACTGTTCTCTACTATATCCCCAGCACCTTGGATAAGATGATACAAGTCACTCAAAAAATATGTAATAAGGACTTCCCTGGTGGCCCAGTGGTTAAGAAACTGCCTGCTAATGCAGGGGACATGAGTTTTATCCTTGGTTCAGGAAGATCCCACATGCCATGGAGCAACGAAGCCCGGGAACCATGACTACTGAGCCCAAGATCTAGAGCCTGTGCTCTGCAACTAGAGAAGCCACCACAATGGGAAGCCCATGCCCCTCCACTCGAGAAAGCCCGTGCACAACAACAGAAGAGCATGGCCAAAAATAAATACATAAAGAATTTTAAATTACGTAATGAATTATTAGAGAAAAAAGTATGAGATTTAACTCAAAGACAGAACTTTGAAGGTACTTCCTGCAACTTCTAATGGATTCAGTGTAAGTTGTGCTGTGAAGATCCTTCTCACTCTTTGCCCTGCTTCTATGATCCTGTACATCTGCCCCAGCTTGAGTTTGCAAGGCTACTGGCAAACTTGAGGATGCAGTCTTCCTATCCTCTCTTCTTCTCTTTGCAAATTCCTTTCTGCTCTCTTTTGACAAAGATTCCTCTCATTGCCTCGCATACATATTTACCTAAGTCCCTGGTCCAAGGCAGCTTTGTGGAGCCTAGAGGCACATTTAGGTAATGTCAAGAGAGAAAACATGTGAGATCCACTCCAAAAATTCGAGATCTAGGAGCCCTGGATAGACACAGGGCTCCACAGTGTCCCCTCTGCATGGAGCCAGGGCCATAGAAGTTTTCTCCAAGGAGCTGGGTTCTAAGTTAGCACTGCTGCCAGCCCCCTTCCAGAGGGACTACTCTCCTCAGGCTTACACACAGCCCAAATGAGCCTCCTTCTCAAAACATCCAAAGAAAGGCAGTCTAGGATCAGAAGATGCTGTTATTGTTCCCTTGTGGTAACTGGGTTGGCAGCAAACCCAATGCAATGGCCATAGACACAGACATTCAGCAAACAAGCACAGAACTGAACTGGGAGTGTAGAAACCCCCAGGGCAGAGACCCCCATTCTGTCATGAACCCCGTTCCCAACTTGAACCCTAACTCCTCTCTCCTCCTCCACAACAGGGCACCCTCCTGGGTTGCTGGAGTCCCCTGGGTGCTCATGTAGAGAGGCTGCCTGTGGAAGATGAGATTCGCTGGCCATTCCACACATTCACAGCTTTGCCTGACAGCTAACAAGCTCTGTGGCTGGGAAGTGCAGCAGAGCGAAGGCCCAATTACAGCAGAGGAGAGCCTTGTACAAAGGGCTTAAATGCGCTAACAAGGCATTTCGGAAGGCCAGGGAGCCCCTAATGGCCTGCCTGCTGTCAGAGAGGGAGCAAAAGGCTGGGAGGGAACAGGCCTCTCTGTGCTGCTGCCTGATGATGTTTGTCACGAATCTCTCTTGTTCAGAATGAGTCTGGTTGTCAAAAACAAACAAACAAAAAAAAGCAGGGGAGTGGGCATCAGTGTCAGGAAAGGAGACAGGCCCAGCTATCAGGGAATTTCTATAAAGTGAAGCTCTGGATAGCATTCCTTCCCCTCCTCAAATACCTTCATGATACCCCATCACCTGCCAAATAAAATACCAACTCTCCCATCTAATGATCAGAGAAGTTTACTTCCCCATGGCTGAAATTTTTAGAGGACAGTGTGTGGATCATGGGCACCAGAACGGCCCAACCCCTTGTTTAAAAGGCAGATGTGTACACCCCCTCCAAGTTTCCTTGATTAGAATATTGGGGTGGAGTAGGGGCTGGATTCTGATGTTTAAGCAGCTTCCCTGGGTGATTCTCAACATAGTTATTCATTCATTTAATCACTAAGTATTCAGTGAGCTGTTACTCTGCCCCAGGCACCGTGCTGGGTGCTGGGGAGAAGAGGTGAGCAAAAAGCACTCACCCTCTGTTCCCCCAGGAGCTATCAGGGGGCAGACATGAAACGAATAATCATACATGCAGATGCCCACTCGTTACTGACTTTGGGTACAGCCAAGGGCATATTCGGTGCCTGCAATGGTGGCCTAAGCTGGGGGGTGCAAGCCCAACTCTGAAGTCAGTCCTGGGCTTCTCTCAGCTCTTCCTCTGCCTGTGTGACTAAGTTATGGTCCTTCCCCAGGTCTTAGTTTCTCCCCTGTAAAATGGGCCTATAACCATGCTTCCCTTCCTGTGAAGATTGGTGTTTCATAGGTACACAACTGATAATGGCCTTGTGGGGCAGGGAGGTGGCAGCAGGGGTCAGACAGGCATCTGTTAGGATGCGACATGGCCTTACCTAGTGCTCAGTCAAGGTCAGTGGAATTGACCTAAACATTTACAACTTCTCCTAGTTATCCTTTCTGCCTTACAATGATTGAGGAGAAGTTCACCTGGGTTTCAGAGCCACTTCTTTTCCTTTGGAGGGAACCACTTTAAACACTACAAGGATCCAGTTTATTCTACAGATGCTTGGTGGGTTGAAATTCTGTCTCATGACCTTGGCCAAGTCACTTGCCCTCTGATCAGGGGCTCCTCACCCAAAGAACAAGTAAACTGGACTCAGTGATGTCTAAGAGCCTTGGCATGGGCGCCAGCCTCTTGTTTTGCCAGACAGGATTTTTTTTAACCTGCAGAAATTAGTATTTAATTGAAGAATAACATGTTAGCACTAAGAGAGTACGAAGGACATCGTTGCAGGAAAAAAAAAAAAAAAGGTAATCTTCCACAAAAAGAAATATTGGCAACACTATACATAAATTACATGAGCATTTAGCTCTCACTTTGACTAAGTGGTGAAAGCATCCCTCCCAGACCAGCTACAGTCCAGAGACCCACATTAGGGACTAATGACCTAGTCCAATGATGATGGTGATGACAACAGCGATGATGAAGAGACCTACCACAGACATTCCCATGGCACTCACCACGTGCCAGGCTTGCTTCTAAGCACTTTGTATATATTAACTCATTTAACTCTCACTACTACCCTATCAAGTAGATCTATCATTGGCCCCATTTTGCAGAAGAAATAACTTCCCTCAGGTCTCACTGCTAAAAAGCAGTGAACTTCCTGAGGGAGCTGAAACATTTTTAATAGTCAGCTCATCATTTGGATGGCTCAATAGTTCTTTTCTGTCAGAATGTTCCATCTGGTGGTCCATGTTGCTTAACAAGCAGTCAAGGACCAGTGGATTCTGCTAGGCACATCTGCTTTGTCACCAGGCAAGTGAAGCTGGGATGGGATGGGCTGACACTGCAGCATTCCTAGGCAGAGAAGTGAAAGAAAGGGAAACTGTTAGTCGCTCAGTCATGCCCAACCCATTGCGACCCCGTGGACTAAAGCCTGTCAGGCTCCTCCATCCATGGGATTCTCCAGGCAAGAATACTGGAGTGGGTAGCCATTCCCTTTTCCAGGGGTTCTTCCCAACCAGGGGTCAAACCCCAGTCTCCTACATTGCAGGCAGGTTCTTTACCATCTGAAGAGACCTACCACAGACATTTACATAGCACTACCTCACCAGGGAAGCCCTGATGAGAAGCCCAAGAGGAGAAGAGCAATGTTCAAATATCACCTCAAAGTCATGGTCAAACAGCCAGCCACCTGGCATCTTCACAGAAACCCTGCAACATGGCTGCATTTCAGTCACACCCAGAAGCCCAGGTTGGGTCCCTTGGATGCTGAGGGGGAAAAATGTTCCCTTGCTTCTCCTCTCTTCTCTACCTCTTCAGCTGGCAACCAGTGAGCTTCCGCTGCATGTCAGGAGCCCCAAAGATGCCCCCAAGCCAGGCCAACAGCGGCCCACAGCTGAGAGGAGGAACAGAATAAATCCACAGGTGACTAAGAGCTGTGTGGACCATGTCACAGCACACGGGAGAGCAGACGCTGTGGCAGCCCAGAGGAAGACACACTCACGTCAGCATGAAGGCTTCAGCAAGGATTGGATCCCCCTAAGGCTTGAAGGATGAGTGGCTGATGTGGGCAAGGTAAGGCCATTAGCAGACTCCTGAGACTGCTGAGCCCTGGAACTTCCCATCCTCAGAAGCAGGGTGGGAAACCATCTGAGCCCTCCCCACTCCTCCATGGGACAGCCAGCCTCTCATCCTGTCACACATGAAAGATGCAACGTACCCAGCTGGGCCACACCGGGCCCCCACTCAGAGGGCACTTAATCGTGGGTAACAGTACAGAGGCACAGATGGTGGCTGGCAGGACCTGCTTCTTTAGCCCCAAGCATTCTTGTATCATACTTAGATTCACAGAAGCATAAAACAGGCAATTTGGATTTGACCTCAGAGGTGACTCTTCGATGCTGGGAAGTATCAGTTGGACCCAGCAGAAATAACAATCTTTTAAATTTGCCTAACATCATATAGTTACACTTCATTTCATTTGCCTGGTACCTGCAGATGTAACCAGTGTTCACACTCGCCCCTGTCATTGCCCAAATGAATTCTCTGTGTCACATGGCATAAAGCACACATCCAACCACCAGCTAGGCATTTTTGCCCTCATCTTAAGGTGCCCAAGTAGCTACAAACCTCTAGGTTTGAGGTTTGCGGGGAGCCAAGATGCTGGTCCTTCAGCATAATAAACTGTCCTCAGCCACTGAAGGGAATCAGAAATAATAGGCCATCCTAATGAACAGCTCACACAACACCCAGCTCAGTGGAGCAGAGTGGACCTGACAGGAAATGTCTCATCTCCAAACACAAATGCAGTGTCCGGCAGAAAGCTAGCAGCATGGGGGACACACTTCACTAAGAAAGAGAAAAATGCCTGTGACTGGAGGGAAAAGCCCAATTACCCTGAACTTGGCAATTGATCCTTCCTGCACAAACAAAACCCAGGCCAGGCCTGGGGACCCATGAGATGTCTCTGGAGAGGGATGGTGGGGAGGGGTGCTAGGGAAAGGGCCTCAAGACTACTAGCTACACGTCCCTGTAGAACTTTGGAGAACATAGTGGATTGGCATCTGACTCACATCTGAGAAATCTAAAGGGCAAAAGTTTGGCTGAATTGGCCTGAGGCATCAGGCAGTGGCACCCCACTCCAGTATTCTTGCCTGGAAAATCCCATGGACGGAGGAGCCTGGTAGGCTGCAGTCCATGGGGCTGCTAAGAGTCGGACACAACTGAGTGACTTCACTTTCACTTTTCACTTTAATGCATTCGAGAAGGAAATGGCAACCCACTCCAGTGTTCTTGCCTGGAGAATCCCAGAGACCGGGGAGCCTGGTGGGCTGCCGTCTATGGGGTCGCACAGAGTCGGACACGACTGAAGCGACTTAGTAGCAACAGCAGCAGCAGCAGCAGCAGCAGCAGCAGTCGCCCTGAGAGCTGTAGTAAGATGGACGGTTCAGGGGCCGGGGGGGCCTTAAAAGACATTTCAAGAGAGCCACCTGGAGGGGCAAGTGAAAGTGAAAATCACTTAGTCGTGTCCGACTCTTTGCAACTCCACGGACTATACAGTCCATGGAATTCTCCAGGCTAGACTACTGGAGTGGGTAACCCTTCCCTTCTCCAGGGGATCTTCCCAATCCAGGGATTGAACCCAGGTCTCCCGAATTGCAGGCAGATCCTTTACCATCTGAGCCACCAGGGAAGCCCAAGAATATTGGAGTGGGTAGCCTATCCCTCTCCAACAGATCTTCCCAGCCCAGGAATCAAACTGGGGTCTCCTGCATTGCATGCGATTCTTCACCAATTGAGTTATAAGGAGAAATGAGACCTCAGAAGATGATCTGTGGGTTTCCCTGGTGCCTCAGTAGTGAAGAATCCCCCTGCCAATGCAGAGGACACAGATTCTATCCCTGACCCAGGAAGATCCCATATGCTGTGGGGCAACTAAGCCCATGTTCCACAATTATTGAGCCCATGCCTTAGAGCCGGTGCTCCACCACAAGAGAAGCCACCACAATGAGCAGCCTCGATGAACTGCACCTCAACGAAGAGTAGTGCCCCACATACAACTAGAGAAAGCATGCACAGCAACAAAGACCCAGCACAGCAAAAAATAAATTTAAAAAAAATTTTTAAATAGTCTGTGAGGAAGAAGATCAGCAAGAACTCAAGGCCAAGAGAACACCATAACTACCCAACCAACAGGTTGATGAGAGAGATGTTAGAACTGAGATGAGTAAGATAAACAATGATAGGTTCCAATGATTCACTTTTTAATAGTAGAGTGGCACAATCACTCTCTGGCTTGTGTCCTCATAGGAACACAGTCCTCTGCCATAGCGCTCGACTTGTGCTGGGCCAGTGACTTGCAGTGGCCAAGGTGTGCTCCTGGAGCAGGGCTGCAAAGTGCCTGCTCAGTTAGGCCTTCCCTCCTGCTCTCCAGTGACCCATCAAGGGAAAAACTTTTCCCAAGTGGCCCTGAACCTGGGCCCCAAAATGAATATGGAGGAACTAGATCCATGAACCAGACCCACAGCATGGAGCTGACCCACCAGCTCAGCACAGTCTCAATAAAAGACTCACAATCAACCTGAAGACCCACAACCATGAGAATAAATGCTGATTTTTAAGCCCTTGAGGTTGGTGCCATTTGTTAAGCAGCAGCAGCCAGTGAAGGTTGATGTACCAGGGATACTCAAGCTCTCAAAACATCGAGGAGGGAAATGGTCAGCTGTAAAGAGCAGCCAACATTAGAGGAAATAATTGCCAGATGCCCCACCAGTTGTGAAGACCATTTCTGCCCTCTGACCTCTTCTCTTGCCCCACCTCCCTCAGTTACCTCATTACCTAGCAGGATGAGGAGAGGAAGAGTGTGACGGTCAGGGTTATGTATCAGCTTGGCTAGGCAGCAACCCTCAGTCATTCAATCAGATACTAAACTACGGGTTACTATAGAGATATTTAACGTGTGTGTGTGTGTGTATATGCATGCGTGCTCTCAGTCACGTCCAGTTCTTTGCAATCCCATGGACTAGCGCCTGCAGGCTCTGTCCGTGGAATTCTCCAGGCAAGAACACTGGAGTGGGTTGCCACTGCCTTCTCCAGGGGATCTTCCTGACCCAGGTATTGAAGTGGAGAGGTACGTCATAGATGGGATTAAAGTCCATAATCAGTTGACTTTGAGGGCTTCTGTCCTAGAAAATCTGAATAGGCCTGATTCCATCAGCTGAAAGCTTCAAGAGCAATCCTGAGACTTCCCTAAAGGAAAGGAAATTCCACCTCCAGAAAGAAGAAAGCTCATGCTGGAGAGCTCACCTTGTTCTTCCTGATGGCTTGCTCTACAGATTTCATCTCTGCCCAACCAGACCCCTAATTATATGAGCCAGTCCTGCCCAATAAACATCTTAATACAAGTTTCCCACTGGTTCTCCTTCTCTGGTTGAACTCTGAGTGATACAGATTTTGGTGCCTGAAAGTGAGGGACCACTGTAAGAAACATCCAAAAATGTTGAAGTGGCCTTGGGACTGGACAGTGGGCACAGGGTGGGAGAGAATTGAAGAGCATGATAGAAAAAGCCAAGATTGTCTGGAACAGATTGTTAGTAGAAATATGGGTGTTAAAGACTCTGCCAGTGAGGGTCTAGCAGGAAGTGAGGAGCATGGTAAGAAAACCTATATCTTCCTAGAGAACACTCAAATCATCGCGAACAGACTGTTGGCAGAAATATGAACGTTAAGGATGCTTCTAGCGAGGGCTCAGAAGGAAATGAGGCACGTGTTATTGGAAACCACAGGAAAGGGGATCTTCGCTGTCTAGTGGCAGACAGCCTGGCTGAACTGTGTCCTGCAGTGCATGGAAGGCAGAACTGGTCAAGTTATGAGCTTGGAATCTGAGCTGAGATTTCCCAGCAAAGTGCTGAAGGAGCAGCCTACTTTCTTTTGGGTGCTTCTAGTGAAATGGAAGAGAAAAGAGAGAAATTGAGGGAAAGCATTGTTCGGAGAATGATTGGGGAAAATCTCAGCCTATTCACTTGGCAGATGAAAAAATTAGGGGATTCGCTGTTGGGAAAGCATGCCCTGGAGACAAGGAGCTGTGGCAGAGGCAGAGATTGGAAAGGTGTGGGAGCCACAAGCCAAAGATGGGCAGCATCTAGAAAGTGAAAAAACGCAAGGTAACGGATTCTCCCCTAGAGCCTCCACCAGGCATGCCTTCCTGCTGACCCATTTCAGACTTCTGAACCATAAGATCACAAATCCACAAATAAGACCTCTGTGTTGTTCCAAGTCACTGAATTTGTGGTCACTTGTGACACAGTGGTAGGAAACCAGTACAGAGAGATGTAAAAAGCAAAATCTCTGGCAACTCCCTTTTCTAACTGCAAGCTTGAAATGCAGTTTGGAGCTCTGGGTATTACTCCAGACTGGACATTTGAATGACCGAGCTGAAACTGTCTTGAAGGCTAAGGTGACCAGAGAATATTTCGTGATCCAAGTTTAAGAAGAAAAATATGGGGTTCCTGGTGATCTCTTCAGGAGCAGGGGGCAGTCTGGCCCACAGAGAGGGTTTCCAGGGGAAAAACTGAAGGTGCTTTATGAAGGGGTTCAAGAGTCCTGCTCATTCTGGAAAATATGGCTGCTTGGATATTCAGTGAAGAAGAGAGGTGTGGGGATTTGATCTCAGTGTGAGGAGGATGTGGGGGATGTGGAAGGGCTCCTGGGACCCATAGTGGGAACTCAGGGATGCCATCTCCATGGCTACAGCAGGATCCCATGGGAGAGGAAGATGCTCCTTCATTACATCAGCTATCCTAGACTCTCCCCATGGGCCTGGTCACGTGGCTCTTCATTCTGTAAACTCGCTCCATCCATTCCTGGATGGTGTTTTCAGCCTCTGTATTACCCTTCCTGAGCCCTCAGAGCTGCCTCCTCATGGAGCGAGTAAGCCACACAAATTCCCTCAAGCCCAGGAGCATCAGAGAAATAATCAGCCAGGGTCCCACCCACTTAATTCAGGTCTATTTTGCTAAACTTGTGAAAGGGACACCTTGGGATGCCACAGAGGACAAACCCCACACAGTGAGGCAGAAGTCTGAGTGGTTTCAATAACCAGACAGTGCTGACTCCGTATCCAAACTCGGCCACTTTTCAGTGGTGTATCTAGAACGAGAGACTGAACTTCTCTGGACCTCAGTTTCCTTAATGTAAAGATCATAGCGCCCAGCTCATGGGGCCTTAGTGAAGATTAAAGGGGAGAACATGGGGTGAGGTGTAAATGCTCGGTGAACAGTAGCTGCAATAATAAGAATTAATGTTCTGATTAGTAGGGCTTCTCCCTCCTGCATCTTCAGTGCCTTGGCCTTCACTGCTCTGACCTGCCCCAGCCCTAGACCCACCCCACCCCTACCTCAGCCAATGCCAGGACTCCCCTCCTGAAAGCCCCACGGCTGCAAACAGTTAATGTGATTATTGCATTTAGCCCAAATTTGCAATAGCTTCCTCTCTTTAATCACTTTGAAAGTGTTTCAAATTCCCTTCCTACGTGACTGAAATCAAAGTGGCACCTGTGAAGGCAGAAAGCCTGGCTGCCAGTGCGAGGTGGAGATGTAAAACAGTCAGGCTTTGATGGGGAGAAATTATGTCTTTCTTAATTCCTTTTACCCTATAATTACCAGGCACGACCACGTGGGTTAACAGCAAAAATAACTTGCACAGAAAGATGTAGTCTGTACAATCCTGGTTCGAGTCCTCATGGGAGACCCCCAGGGGATGCTCCAGGAGAGCCCCCACCCAGGCACCTTCCTCCCCAGCTCTCCAAGGCCACTGATCCCCAGCCAATGAGGGTCAATCAAGAGGTGTCCTTTTTGCTGCCTCCTCCACCCCTCTCGACAGTATCTGACTGTGATCCCCTTCTCCCCTTTCCTGGCCCAACACCCCTGTTGCCGTTCTCCTTGTCTCGCCTCCACCTGCAGTCTCCTTTGCAGTCTCCCTCCTTGTCCCTTTGACCACCACCCCCAGGCAGACTGGCCTCCCTGAGTCCTCACAGCATCCCTCTTCACCACCTCTGTGCCCTTTCCTCTTTCTTTGCTTGTCTCTCCTCCCTTCCCTTCACTCCCACCATTCCAGAGAGCACACCTACCCTGAAGACCCTCAAACCAGCCTCCCCACCATGATCTCCAGACTCCAGGACCCCCAACACCCAGATACTGGCTCAGGGTCACCACACTGGGATGCCCTGCTGAGTCCAAACCGGCTCCCCGAGACTGCCCTCTCCCAGCCTGAAAATCCACTACCAAGATCGAAGCTTGTGAAGCTCCTCCATCTTCTCTTTCTCCTGAGTCCAGATCCAATCCCATCCAATATCACCCATGCAAAAGATATTGCAGTATGGATTAGAGGAAATTGCAGGAATTTTGGAGTCATATGAACCCAAGTTCTGGCGGTAAACTTGGGCCAAGTCATTTCAGTGTCCTTATTTATAAAATAGCAATGATACTGTCTACCACCAAGAAGCTTTTCTTTTTTTCTTGGTCATGCCACTTGGCTTATGGGATCTTAATTTCCTGACCAGGGATTGAACCCAGACCCTTGATGGTGAAAGTACGGAGTCCTAACCACTGGACAACCGGGAAATTCCTGAGTCATTTTTTAGAACTAAATTACATAGTATCTGAATATGGTTCATACATTCTCCCCCTCCCCTTCCTGCTTCCTCTACCCTAGTGCAGGCATCATTTTTTACCAAGTCAATGGCAACAATCTCAGAACTGGTCTCTCTGCCTTCAGACATTTCTCTTCCCACCCATCAGCCAACCCACTGCCAGAAACTTCTTCTTAAAACTCATTTCTGACCATGTCACCCTGCTCAGAACACTCAGCAGCTGCCTGTGGCAAGAAGGTTAAATTCCAAAGCATAAGCAATGTGAGTTGGACACTGAGTGTGAAGTCCTCCAAACTAATCCCAAATCCTCACTCCCCAACTAACGAACAGTTTAGACTTCTACAGTTTGATGAGACTAATATTTCCTAACTCACAAGATTGCTGTGGGGATTAAATGACAAAGCTCAGGAAAGCACCTGCCAGAGTTTCATAGAAGGTGTTTAGCAGATTCTGGTTCTCTTCCCCTCTGTCTAGTCACCTCTCCCAAACCCTTTGTAGGGGGCAGGGGAGTAGGTGGTGATGGACATGGTGCTTCAACCTTCATTATCAAAGTTCTTTCTTTTTTAATCTTTAAATAAAACCTCTGGATGACAAACAGCAAAATTTGGCTGTCACTGGAGGAAACCTACAGCTATAAGCCACACTAATGAAAGCAAATAAATCTTAAATATTGACCACCTGACTCCCCATGAGAACCCAAGCCAGGCAATGGGGACAAGACCTGAGATTAAAGAACATCTCAGAGCGGGGCATCTCAGAGGTGGGCCCACCCTTGGGCGAGAATTCCTACAGGGGATAAAGTAGTAGTTGACTTAATTGCGTGATTCACTAAAAAAGATACTTAGATGTCTATTTTTCCCTTAAAAAAAATGTTTATATACTGTTCACAGTCTCATGCTATAGATCCACAGTTGGGGAAGAAAATGTCTATGGTTCTTGCTTTTTCTTCTGAGAAAAGTCATTTTCATCTAAGCATTTTTTCAGGTTACACCTCAGGGTTCACTATTAGAGCTGTGATCTCGGTTTCTGTCTTGACTTGTCATCCTTAATTGCTCTGTAGAGAGCTGCCCTCTTGGCATCCACAAAACTTTTCCCTCTTCTTCTCTACCAACAGCTCACCAGCCAGGCCTACATCCATCCATCCTTCCACTTTCCCCAGCCACCCTTTTTAATTGGATTTCTATAGGTATTTTTTTTAACTGTGTTAAAAGACATATAACATAAACCCTCTAGCATTTCTCCTTAGAAGGAGCTATCTGCCAATTTAAAAAAAGAGAGTAGGCCATCTGGCATTTTTCCCGATAGAATTGTCTCTTTGCCCAAGAAAAGAGGGCCGACCTACCACACCATCTTCTCAGAGCTCTGTCTCTATGTTGAAGGGGGAGAAAAAGAAGTTGGGTCGGGGGGAGACACACCCTGGAGAGGGTCCACCCCTCAGCGTTTGTCCTTAGAAAGAGCTATCTCCCAGTGTGAAAAAGAGAAATAGACATCCTGCATTTCTCTTCAAAGGGCATTCTCTCCGGTCTCAAAAAGTCCGGCCATTCAGCATTTGTCTTCATTGATTGAATACTGTCTCTTTAAAAAAAAAAAAAAAAAGTGCTTTCCCTCCACAGTTTTCCCCCATAGAATGCTGGTCCTCTGTCTTAGCCCAAGGGCTTGACATCCAGCATTTCCTTCATACAGCTCTGTTCCTCTCTTTGAGAAAGTCAGCTGGCCATCTCAAATGTTTCCTCACAGGGTGCTGACTCTGACTGAAAAGGAGGTCCGAGGCTATGGCATTTCTCCTCCTAGATCTCTGTTTCTATCTCTTAACGATCAACATTTCTCTGCATACAGTGCTGTTTCTCTGTCTGAGGAGGACTAGTGACCCAGCGTCTCTCCTCACAGAGCTCTGTCTTTCTGTCAAAAAAGGAGGGCCAAATTCCTGTGATTTCTCTTCATAGAGTGATGCTTCTGTGTTGGAGGAGGAGGTCCAAGTCTCTGGCATTTTTCTTCAGAGAGGGTTGGTTCCTTGTCTTAAAGAGGGAGCTGGCCATTCAGCATTTCTCTTCACAGAGAGATGTCTCTGTCTTAAGAGGAGGGTGACACTCAGGCATGTCTCCTCACAGAACACTGTTTCTCTTTCTGAAATAAAAGGCCAGCATTTGGCATTTCTCCTCATTGTGCACCATTCCTGTGTCAAAAAAAAAAAAAAAGGAGGATTAATCCCAGGGCATTTCTCCTCATAGAGCTCTGACACCATGTAAGCAAAGGAGACCTAGGCATCTGGCATAGTCTCCTCAAGAGCACTCTGTCTGTCTGTCTCTTTCTCTCTCCTTTTTCTCTCTCTCTCAGTTGGAGTACTGACCATCAGACATTTCTCCTCATAGACTCCTGTGTCTCTCTCTGAGGTGGAGACCTGATCATTCAGAGTTTCTCTTCAGAGGGCTGTCTGTCTGCCTGAAGTAGAGGGTCAGAAAACAGACAGATGTTTCTCCTTAAAGAATGCTGACTCTCTGTCTGAGGTGGAAAACTGGCATTGGGACATTTCTGCAAATAGAGGGCTGTCTTTCTGAGGTGAGGTCCACCCATTTGTAATCTCTCCTCATAGAGTACTGTGTTTCTGTGGAGGGTGCTGGGCTGGCCATTGGGCATTTCTCCTCATGGAAAGCTGTCTTTTTCTTTGATAAATGGTACCCAACCATCAAGCATTTTTCCTCTGTCAGCGCTATTTCTCTGTTGAAAGAGGAGGCCAAGCCTCCGGCATTTCACCTCATAGAAAAAGAAAAAGAGAGCTGGACATGAGTCTTTCTTCTCAGAGTGCTTTCTCTCTG
The DNA here is from genome assembly GCF_000754665.1 of Bison bison bison. NCBI lineage: Eukaryota > Metazoa > Chordata > Mammalia > Artiodactyla > Bovidae > Bison > Bison bison. The sequence continues at coordinate 1,314,548 of NW_011494821.1, read as the reverse complement.
AAAAGAAGGCTGACCATTAGGGACTTGCCCTCATAAGGTGCTGTCTCCCTTTCTGAAATAGAGCGCTGGCAATCTGGTGTTTCTCCTCAGAGTATGGTCTATCTGAGGTGGAGAACCGGGCAACAGGCACTTCTTGTCACAGAGCTCTGTCTCTCCGTTTGAAAAAGTGAGCTGGCCATCCTGAATTCCTCCTCATGGAGAGTTCACTGTCCTTGTCTGAAGAAGAGGGCTGGCTCTCCAGCATGTCTCCTCCCAAAGCACTTTCTCTGACTGAAGGGACAGTCCAACTCTCCTGCCTTTCTCCTCCTGGAGCTCTGTTTCTCTGTTTGACATGAAGGGCTGGTTGTTAGGCATTTCTCCTCCTCCCAGAGGGCTGTCTCTCTGTGGAAGAAGGAGGGCCAACCCTCTGGCATTTAGAGGGATCTATCTGCCAGTTTAAAATAGAGAGCTGGCCATCTGGCATTTCTCCTCGTAGAGCACTGCCTCTTTGCCCAGAAAAGAAGGGCCAACACACCACACTGCCTTATTTCTCTTAACTCAGCTCTTTCTCTGTCTCCATGTTGGGGTGGGGCTGGGAGCAGGCTGCAAGAGGAGAGTGTTAGGATTGGCTCAGCAGGTAAAATATATGCCTGCAATGCAGGAGACACAGGTTCCATCCATGGGTCCAGAAGACCCCCTGGAGGAGGAAATGGTATTCTTTCCACTCCAGTATTCTTTCCTGGAAAACCCCATGGACAGAGGGCTATAGTCCATGAGGTCACAAAGAGTAAGACAGCACTGAGAGAGACTAAGCAACAAACCAAGCAAGACTAAGCAACAAAACAACTGCATTTCTCCTCAGAGGGCATTCTCTGTCTGAAAAAGGCTGACCATTCCACACTTGTCTTCATAGACTGAGCACTGTCTCTGTCTGCAGTTGGACATGACTGAAGTGACTTGGCACACATGCACACTTGGAAAGCCGTGGAGGTCTGCTTTCCCTCCAGGAGTATTGCCCATAGACGGCTGGTCTTCTGTCTGAGGCTGAGGGCCTGACATCCAGCATTTCTCCACACAAAGCTCTGTCCCTCTGAAAAAGTCAGCTGGCCATCCTCAGTGTCCTCTCACAGGGTGCTGACTCTGACAGAAAAGGAGGTCCAAGACTGCAGCATTTCTCTAGTAGAGTAATGTTTCTCTCTCTGAGGTGAAGGGCCAGACAGTTGGCATTTCTTTGCATACAGTGCTGTCTCTCTGTCTGAGGAGGACAGCTGTTGACCCAGCCTCTCTTCTCACAGAAGTCTGTCGCTCTGTCAAAAAAGGAGGGCCAGATTCTTGCTGTTTCACTTCATAGAGTTCTATCTCTGTTTTGGAGGAAGAGGACCAAACCTTCAGCATTTCTCCTATTAGCCAGCTGTCTCTCTCATTTTCTCTCTCTCTCTCTTTGCAAGTGTGTTTCTCTTTGTCCATCTGTCCCTTTGTCCATCTGTGACTATGGCTCTGATGTATATGTCCTTCTTTTTCCAAACCTTTTTTCTCTGTGTTTGTATCTCTGCCTCTCTCTTCCTGTATATCTCTCTCTTCCACCCTCTGTGTCTCTGTCTCTATCCCCCTCTCTGTCTCCCTCAAATCTCTCTGTGTGTTTCTGTGTCTGTCTCTCTGTCTCCCTCACTCACTCTTCTCCTCAAGACCAAGTGTGACCCTGCCAACTTTCCCAGTTCATTGCAGGAAAAACATTGAACAATTATTCTTTGCTCGTGCAAGGAGCTCGACAGCTGGAACAAACATTGAGAAATTCAGAATTAATTGGGTGCTGATTATTTGTCAGCAGAAAAAAAAAATCTTGAGATGCACACATGAAACAAAAGACAACCTAGCAACAGTGGAAACCTCAGCTCGTAGCAACAAGAACAATCCTAACGAAGCATGACCATGCCAGCTCAGCGCAGAGCTGGCTGCTGACCACTGCTATAGCAGGAAGGCAAACAGATGGTAGAGCTGCCAGGAGCCAAGTGAGGTCATTCTGGGACACTTTGGGCCCCCAAAAGCCCAGCCCCAGCCTCCAAGAATCTCCGCAATGGAGACACCAGAAATCTCCGCTCCAGGTCCCACATGTGGAGCCCCATTCACTTATTCTCCAGAAAACATTCTCATAAGCACCTACCTGGACACTAAGGAAGTGAACTGGACCCAGATAGGATCCTGTATGCAAAGAACATCCAGTCTGGCCAGTAAGGGAGAGCAAACAGACAAAAAATTATAATATAATACAAACACCTGGCAACGTGAAGCCCAGAGTGTACATGTGTGCTAAGTCGCTTCAGTCATGTCCGACTCTGCGACCCTATGGACTGTAGCCCGCCAGGCTCCTCTGCCCATAGGATTCTCCAGGGAAGAATACTGGAGTGGGTTGCCATTCCCTTCTCCAGGGGATCTTCCCAACCTAGGGATCGAACCCTGATTTCCTGCATTGCAGAGAGATTCTTTACCATCTGAGCCACCAAGGAAGTCCCAAATGGACATAGTATTCATAACTCTACTCTTGAGAGCCAAGAGGAAACAACGCAAATGTCTATCAAGGGAAACACAGATAAACAAAGTGTGGTGCATACATACAATGGAATGTTACTCAACCAAGAAAAGAATGAAGTGCTGACATGGATGAATCTCAAAAACCTCCCTCTATGTGAAAGAAGCTAGACACAGTCATACATCGAGTGAGTACATTTGTATGAAATGTCCAAAACAGACAAATCCATAGAGGCAGAAAGTAGACTAGTGGTTGCCAGAGGCTGAGGAGGAAGGGAGGGGGAGTGATTACTAGTAGGTATGGGGTTCCCTTTGGGGTGATAAAGGTATCTTGGAACTGGATATTGGTGATGGTTGCACAACACTGTGAACATACTAGAGGTCACTGAACTGCACATGCTTAAATGGTTATGGTTACTCTTAAGTTATGTGATGTTTATGGAAATAAAACCAAATAAAAATAAAAGCAGAGAAACCATAGCTGAGGTTTAGCCTACAGGTGGGAGGTAGGGCGGGACCAGATAGCCAAGGGCTTTCAATGCTGCTGCCTTTTGCCTTAGGGGTGATGAGGGGCTCTTAAGGACCTCAAGCCAGTCTCAGAACATTCAGCCAGAGGAGTGACATCATTTCAGGTACTTTTGGACATTTCCTGGGGTTGCAAACAGAAAGGGCCAGGAGGCGTGCAGGAGAGGCAGCAAAACCCATCAGGACGCTGATGCCAGATGGGAGTATTTTAAGGGAGAGCTAGGGAGGTGGGTGGGTAACAAACACGACTGAAGGACAAGCACCAAATGTTCTATAGGAATGTGGGCTTGAACCTCGAAAGCCCTTCAGAAGGCTTGGAAAGGCAAAGCCTGCCCCCATCCTGAGCTGCCTGCTTCAGGGAGGTCTTGGCAGACTGTCTACTGTGTCTCCCCAAAGCCCTGGCTCTGGGTTTCTGGGGGTGGGTGATCTGGCGGAGGAGCGGGAGGATCAGGACCCTAAGACCTGGGCCCATTGCTCCGTAGCCAGGCTGCTCTGGGAGGAGCAGAGGGAGTTGGAGTCCGGGTGTGTATCCTAGCACCATTACCCGCTCACCCCGGGAGGAGTGTCCATCTTGGAGATTTCCGTTCCCTCTGGGGCCAACTTCCAAGTTCTGTGCTTTAAAGATTTGTTTTAATTAGGCCCGCCTTAGTCAGAGGCATTGAATGTTATCTCCATCTCAGCTGGCTCCTTTCCTTTGCTTCTTTTCTATTGACTTTCAGAAACTCTGCCAGCCGCACTTGGGCTTTGATTATTTTTTCATAAAGAAAAAAGCAGAGCTAGTTGTCAGAGGCAAGGAGCCTGCCCCTCTGGAGAGGAGAATGGAGAATGGCGGGTGGGCCCTGGGCTGACCCTTCCAGAGTTTTAAGACATTGCTCCACACCTCCCCCCACACTCCTCCAGGCTGGCCCTCATCTGTGCATTTCTCTGGCTTTGATCATGAGTGGCACTCCTGGAGGTTCCTGGCACATGGCAGGCCAAATCTGAGGATGTCAGGGACCAGAAACCAGCCAGACCTGCCAGCACACTCCAGGCAGCTGAATAGGGGTACCAGGCAAAAGTATAGACAGGTGGATAGGCAGGCTGGGACCAGAGGTGCCAGGACCAGGCATTGGAGTATGACAGTGAAGGGATCCAGAGCTCAAGCCAAGCCCATTGTTACCAAAATGAACCCCATCTAGGCCCCACCAATGTATTTACCATTCATCCACCATCCATCATCACATTGTACACCCACACAGCCATCCAGCCATTCTTCCACCATGCCATTTCCCACCCATCCATCCAATTACTATTTACCAAGTGCCCACTCTGGAGAAGGCAATGGCAACCCACTCCAGTACTGTTGCCTGGAAACCCCCATGGACAGAGGAGCCTGATAGGCTGCAGTCCATGGGGTCGCTAAGAGTCAGACACGACTGAGCAACTTCCCTTTCACTTTTCACTTTCATGCATTGGAGAAGGAAATGGCAACCCACTCCAGTGTTCTTGCCTTGAGAACCCTAGGGACGGGGGAGCCCGGTGGGCTGCCGTCTTTGGGGTCGCACAAAGTCGGACACAACTGGAGTGACTTAGCAACAGCAGCAGCAGCAGCAAGTGCCCGCTCTGTCTCATAACTGTGCCTTAATTCAGCAAAAGATTGGCTGGAAGATCAAAATATGAATAGACTAGGTCCAGGGAACAAGGATCCCCCAAACTCCCAGAGGAGCTAAAATACACATGAAATTTGGGATCAGATGAAACATAAGAGGCCTGGAGTCATAGAAGAAATGGAGTCAGATTTCAGATGGGGCCACACCATCACAGCAGAAGACCCTGATGGGAAGTGGTCCACAAGCTCAGAACTAGAACTACATCCCAGAACTGGGGATGAAAGATTTAAGATCCCTTCCAGCTCAGCCCAGGATGGATCCTGGATCTTCAGAGAAGCTGAGCCCACAGGTGGGGTGAGGAGTGAGCCCCAGGTGAGAGATTGTGAGGCTTCAGGACAGAAAGAGGAGGGACGTCACCCTAGCCACTGGACTGAGAGGAGAAAAGGTGAAGTGAGATGTCATGGTGGAAGATAGGAGAATGGACACAGGTAAAATGCCAGCTCTGCCCCATAGAGGGTCCCAGTGGAACATCAGAGTCCAGAGAGAATGAAGCCTCTGCCATGAAGTCGTGCTGATGGAGCCCCGTGAGCTCTGCTACACTGCGTACAACCATCCCAGCAGTGGACTGAGGCAGTCCTAGGCTCACTCAGAACGAAGGGGAAACGAGGCAGAGAAGAGTTCCTGGGCCACCCCTTGCGCCTCCTCTTTGTACAAAGATCAGACACACCACTAGCCTACTTCCCACCAGCCAGGAGGGCTGGCCGCTGCCAGCCGAAGGTCAAGGGGAAACAGCCCTCCCCTCCCCAAAGCGAAGAAGATGTTGCAACCCTGGGAAGTCTCAGCAAAGCTGTAGGAAAAGGTCACAGTGGAATAAATTATAGAGATTAAAAGAATGCCCAGATCTAAGGAGGCTGGGCCTACACAGCAACACCTCGGTTTTCCTCTTTCATCATCGGCCTCTAATTCTGGGACATAAAATTACAAGCTCATTGATAATGATCAGTGATTTACCCGAGGAAGCCCAGCCCTAATTAAGAGCAGGAGAAGCTGACACTGCCTTTCAACTTCCCACCAAGGTCCAGCAAGGAAATTACCTGGTTCTGCAGAGCAAATAACGTCAACAGGCACTCAGGGGCCCAGGCTCCCAAACGCACACGCTCTTGCTGAATTAATATGCAGAGAGAGTTGCCTCGAGTGTTTGAATTTGCTGGTAATTGGGGCACTGATGGAGGCTAGGGGGAAGCAGCAAGCCAGTATGTGAACACAAGAACTGCACTGTCTGCTCTTCCAGGGGACAGAATCTTTAAGACCCAGTCTGGTTGGACCCAGGAAACATCCTGAAGCCTTCAGAGGAGCTGAAGAGGTTGTGAGAGTTTGGGACATTCCTAGGAACATCAGCTCATCTCATCCCTGGGACCTGGGCCATCCTGATCTTTGCACTGAGTTGTAGCTGTTCACAGACGGAACAGAGAGCCGGGCCAAGCAAACTGTTTGGATTTGGGAAGGGGGCAGGACAGAAAGGCAAGAATAAGAATTTAGATCATCAAGGATTTATAAAACTGCCAGGTAGGTTTGGAAAAATGAAAGTATCAATTGTTCAGTCGTGTCCAACTCTTTGTGACCCCTTGGACTGTATGTAGCCCACCAGGCTTCTCTGCCCATGGAATTCTCTAGGCAAGAATACTGGAGTGGGTTGCATTTCCTTCTCCAGGGGACTCTTCCCAATCCAGGGATTGAACCTGGGTCTCCTACATTGTGGGCAAATTCTTTACTGTCTGAGCCACCAGGGAAGGCTTAGAGCCAGGTCTTATATCTGCACCTAGGTGGTATCTAGGATTCTTTCCAGCTTGATCTGCATTCAAAAATATTAATCTTTGCAATACCAACTCAGCAATAATTCTGATCATGGGGGTCTCTTGTCAGGGAACTGGTGTTCTTTCCCTAATAAAAATAGTAAACAATATTCATGGGGTCGCAAAGAGTCAGACACGATTGAGTGACTGAACTGAACTTAACTGAACTGAAAATATATCGAAAGCTTACTAGCTATTGTCTTAGCTCAGGCTTGCCATAATGAAATACCATAGTTTGGGTGATTTAAAGAACAGGAATTTATTTCTCATAGCTCTGGAAACTGGAAAGTCCAAGATCAAGGCGTCGGCCAATTTGGTTTTTTGTAAGAGCTCTCATGCACAGTACATCATAAGAAACGCTGGACTGGAAGAAACACAAGCTGGAATCAAGATTGCCAGAAATATCAATATTGCAAGAAATATCAATAACCTCAGATATGCAGATGACACCACCCTTATGGCAGAAAGTGAAGAGGAATTCAAAAGCCTCTTAATGAAAGTGAAAGTGGAGAGTGAAAAAGTTGGCTTAAAGCTCAACATTCAGAAAACTAAGATCATGGCATCTGGTCCCATCACTTCATGGGAAATAGATGGAGAAACAGTGGAAACGGTGTCAGACTTTATTTTTCTGGGCTCCAGAATCACTGCAGATGGTGATTGCAGCCATGAAATTAAAAGACGCTTACTCCTTGGAAGAAAAGTTATGACCAACCTAGATAGCATATTCAAAAGCAGAGACATTACTTTGCCAACAAAGGTTCGTCTAGTCAAGGCTATGGTTTTTCCAGTGGTCATGTATGGATGTGAGAGTTGGACTGTGAAGAAGGCTGAGCACTGAAGAATTGATGCTTTTGAACTGTGGTGTTGGAGAAGACTCTTGAGAGTCCCTTGGACTGCAAGGAGATCCAACCAGTCCTTTCTGAAGGAGATCAGCCCTGGGATTTCTTTGGAAGGAATGATGCTAAAGCTGAAACTCCAGTACTTTGGGCACCTCATGTGAAGAGTTGACTCATTGGAAAAGACTCTGATGCTGGGAGGGATTTGGGGGCAGGAGGAGAAGGGGACAACAGAGGATGAGTTGGCTGGATGGCATCACCTACTTGATGGACGTGAGTCTGAGTGAACTCCGGGAGTTGGTGATGGACAGTGAGGCCTGGTGTGCTGCAATTCATGGGGTCGCAAAGAGTCAAACACGACTGAGCGACTGAACTGAACTGAACTGAAGAGCTCTCTTCCTGGTTTGCAGATGGTCACCTTCTCACTGTATGTACATGGAGAGACAGAGACCAAACAAAATCTCCAGGGTCTTTTCTTGTAAGAACATTAATCCCATCATGAAGTCCCCTCTTCTTTATGACTTCACCTAAACCTAACCATCTCCCAAACGCTCATCTTCAAATACCAACACATTGAGGGTTTGGATTGCAACCTAAGAATTTAGGGGAACACAATTCAGTCCCTAGCACCTGCCACACACACAGTAAGCACTTTGCATGCTGTATTACTTTAATCCTCACAAGCCAATGAGAAAAGTGTTATTATCACTCCCATTTTACAGAGAAGAAAGTAGAAGGCTTAGAAAGGTTAAGTAACTTTGCCAAAACCCCATAGAGATAACTGCAGAGCACAGAGGCTTAACCAGGAGGCAGGCAACAGGAGATGCCCAGTCTCAGCCCAAGTTAGAGTCAGCCTAAAACTAAGTCATATCTGGGCCAGTCTGAAGGTCTTGTGCATCTGTTTACGTAAGGATGCAGAAATTTCCTGTGGAAGAGCTCACTCCAGTAAGAGTCAGACCCACATGCAAAATTCAAATACCAAGAGCCCAGGTTTGGGGGAGGGATTCTGAGTATGGGTCATGCCACTCAGGGATGCTCAAGGATCCTAAGGTCCCCTTGTGACCTTAGGGGAGAGATGCTACTGAAGCATAAGAAAACACTGGAAGAACTTCTCTATAGCCATTTCTGGGGACATCAAGAGCTCATCCTGGCAGTAACTCCCACAGGGGAAGGAAGGGCCGCACCCTCAGCACCAACTTCAGCACCACACGTTGGCTGTCCTGACCCAGATGGCATGGGCTCTTGCATGGCCGCTTCCCCTCGGGGTGGACAGAGTCACAGCACATCACCACCAGGAGCAACACGGAAGGGAAAGAAACCCAGCTCCACAGGGTCCCTGCAAGGACTCGCTACAGAGCACCCAGACTCCACCCACTGGGCACCCTTAGAATTCTCTCAGCGAAACTGAGCCCAGACTTGCTGCAGGCCATCCAAAGTGAGAACTGACTCTAACAGAGATCTTATTTTCACCTCTGCCAAACCAGACCCAGAAAACATGAGCTACATTTACATCATTTTCTTGCTTTAAAATACACACCCTGTACTAGTCAGCTCAGGCTGCCATGACAAAATACCATGGAGACCGGGTGGCTTAAACAACAGACATTTATTTCTCACAGCTTTGTGGAGGCTGAAAGCCCACGATCAAGGTGCCCAAAGATCCAGTTCCTGGGAGAAGCTGCTCTTCCTGACTTAAGAGAGTTGTCATCTTGCTGTGTTGTCACATGGTGGGGAGAGAACTCTGGTGTCTCTTCCTCTTCTTGCAGGACACCAACCCTATTGTATTAGCCCTTATGATCTCATTCAGCCTTCATCACGAGGCTTCCCAAGTGGCACTAGAGGTAAAGAACCGCCTGCCAATGCAGGAGACGTAAAGTGATGCAGGTTCGATCCCAGGGTTGGGAAGATCCCCTGGAGCAGAGCGTGGCAACCCACTCCAATATCCTTGTCTGGAGAATTCTATGGACAGAGGAGCCTGGTGGGCTACAGTCCATAGGGTGGCAGAGAATTGGACATGACTGAAGTGACTTTACACACACACACACACACACACACACACACACAGCCTTCATTACATTCTTTCAGGTTCTCCCTCCAAATACAATCACATTGGGAGTTAAGGCTTCAACATATGAATTCAAGAAGGACACATTTGGTTCATCACATGGACACACACAACCCACTCCCATTGAGCCTTAAGAGTAAGATCAGGCAGGTGTTACTGTTCCCACTTTGAACATGAGTTAACTGAGGCTCAGAGAGTTCAGTGACTTACCCAAGACCATAATTAATTATGACTTAATCTTTTTAAAACATTTCTCTCATTGTCTCTAAATCATCGTGTAATAGACCTATCAGTGTCCTGCCCCATCCCCTCGGCACTGCCATCCTGGTGAGTGATGACACTGCCCTGCTGCAGGTGCCTGGGGGCTCGGTGCCCCTGGTGCTGCCCTCACCATGGTGGATGCCAACTAGAGGATCAGTACCGCAGCTTCCTGGCCCCTCTGATACATAACTTTAAAAGGGTGTCCTCCATGATCTCCAGAGCTGCCCAACAGGATCAAACCACCATTGCCCGTGGTGGTACCCTGCTTGGTAACCCATTCCATTGACCGCCCCCTCCCTTTCTGTCTTATCTCCCCCACCCCCCAAGCTGAAGTCCCCTCCCAGACAAATTACTTGCCCTCAAATCCTTGTCTCAGCATCTTCTTCTGGGGAAATGCAATCTAAGCCTGTGTTTTGGACAAAATTTAGAAATTATAAAACCCCCAAAAGAGAGGATAAATGTATACATGTGGCTGATTTACTTTGCTGTACAGCAGAAACTGACACAGCAGTGTAAAGCAACTATACTCCAAGAGAAAAAGAAAAAACTGTACTCAATTCTGCTCAACAAATATTTTGAGTACCTGTGTATGCTAGTACTCCACTAGGCATCAGAAATCAATGCCAAGCCAGATAGACTATTTCTAAACCTCATAAAACGTATAGTCTAGAAAAATCAATATCTTCTCTGTCTTACAAACTAGAAAGAGCCACTGTTATTTCCCCTAGATATCAATAATTCCAATCTTGTGATTCCATGTAATTATATATACATATCTAGTTACTAAATCTGTATTGTGCCATATAGTTTTGAATCCAGATTTTTTAACTTTTTCATACCTCTAATTAGTCTCTAAAACATGAGTTTTCATGGCTATGAAATATTTCCTTATGTTTACCAACATTTATTTAACCATTCCCCAATTGTTTCCAATGTTCCATAATTACAAATAACACCGTGGTAAAATTTAAACAGATTCTAGGTGTGCTGTGATATAATCGTATTAGCATTTTAGAAAAATCTCCCTGGCAGCTCTAGGGAGGCACATTCAAGGGAAATGGGGCAGCAAGACCACAGGAACTGGTTGAAGTATTCCAGGCCAGAGATGATGAAGCCTAAATTCCACTGTTGGCACTGGGGGCGATGGAGATGGAGAATAGGGATTAGAAAAACCAGCCTCCTGAGTGGCTTCTCCACTTACAACCTCTTGTCATTAGTTTAGAGCTTACATGTTCCTTAATTGTCACCTCGTTAGTCTTGGCTTCCACACCTAATCGTCAGTCCCTTCAGGGAGAAGCCTGTCTTGTCCTCCAAAGTCCCCTAAGATGTAGCACAGGTCTAGACACACACTGCTGCAGTGAAATGTCCTTCTTCCTTGGATAGAAGTAATTCTGGAAATGTAGTTATGCTTCTCATATCAGCCTTTAGATATGGAAATGATAGGGAAAAAAAAAGTTCACCAATGAGGGTACTTACATATATGTCATCCAGGGAACCTGGTAAGGCAGGCAGAACTGGTCGTTTGAGCCAGAAAGGACTTGATCATTGGACACAAGATTGGTCAATCATCTCTGCTCTGCCAACAAGCCATGATCTGGAGGATGTCGTGGGAGTCAGCAATACAAATTTGGAGAGAGATACTCTGGGTACCATGCAGACTGAGGGTGGTGAAAATGAGCCAGGGCCAAAGCAGCCTTCCTAGAGCCTCCCTTCAGGTGTCCTGGGAGGGAAAGGGAGGCAAGTGTGAGCTTAGGACAAGTATATAAAACCCAGATGAGAGGGAGAAAAGATTTCCTCCCCTAGGGAGGCCACGAGCTAAAGGGATTTGCCAGGAGAGTGGAGCAGCAGTAAAGTGAAAGTTCAGTGGGGTCCAGAGCAGTCCCCAGAATAGCAATTATTGCCCGAGCAGCATTTGTATGGCCAGACCCTGTGTGGGGTGCTGGAGACACAGTGGTGAACAATATATGTAGGATCTCTACCCTCGTGCAGTTTACAATCTACCAGGGGCAGGCTAACCTGTATCAAGGAGACTGGCTCCCAAGCTGCTGCTGCTGCTAAGTTGCTTCAGTCATGTCCGACTCTTAGCAACCCCATGGACAGCAGCCCACCAGGCTCCCTGCTTCCTGGGATTCTCCAGGCAAGAACAGTGGAGTGGGTTGCCATTTCCTTCTCCAATGCATGAAAGTGAAAAGTGAAAGTGAAGTCGTTCAGTCATGTCCGACTCTTAGTGACCCCATGGACTGCAGCCCACCAGGCTCTTCCGTCCATGGGATTTTCCAGGCAAGAGTACTGGAGTGGGGTGCCATTGCCTTCTCCGGCTCCCAGGCACCTCCCCATAAATGATCTCATGTCATCCTCTCACAACCATTCTATGAAACAGGTACTATGATGCTTCCCATTTTACAGGTGTGCAAATCAAGGCTCAGAGAATTTGTTAACCAGCCAGACTTCACAGTTGGTGAGTGATAGGATCAGAACTTGAAGATATGGCTAACTCTAGAGTTCTCCCCTGTTTTCAGCTAGAGCAGTGGTTCTCAAACAAAGGCAAGGTCTTTCCCTAAGAATATTTAGCAATGTTTTGGGTTGTCAAAACTGGGAGAGATGAGCTACAGGTGTCTAGTGGGGAGAGACCAGGGGTGCTGTCAAACATTCTTCAATGTACAAGACAGGTCCTCAAAACCAAGCATTGCCAGATCCATGGTATCAATAGTGCCAGTATGGATGAGTCCTGGGTTGGCATGCGGGTCATGAACACCAAGAGCACGGACTCAATCCCCCCTCCCAAAACTCTCAGGATTTATCTGAATGCACGGCCAATCTGACAGATGGAGCCAGCTCCAGGCCCCACGTGTGAGTGGCTGGGGTGGCCAGAAGACACAAGGAGGGTACGATGGGGAAAATGCCCTGGGTCCCAGATAAATGACGCCTGCAAGAGGAACAGGAGGTGAGGTGGGAGCTCCCAGAGCAGCTGTCCCTCCTCCCACTCCCCCCAGATATTTATCCTCAGCGGCATATTCATCAGCTCCTTGAAGGATACAAAAACACAAACAGTGCTTGGAGCATTTACTCTCCCTGGACAACACTGAGCTAATATTTGTTTTAGCAAATGGCTGAGCTGTTCATCTTCTCTTGCAAAGGGGATTTGTTTTCCTCTTGGGAGATCACTGAGATTCTAAGTCAGAGGCCTACATCTGGAGGAACTAGCGTCTCCTCTAAGGCCTGAGGAACAGGAAAGTGTGCTGTATGGTGAAAAGGAAGGAACAGAACCAAGAGGAGGCAATCCTGGCTGTGGTCCTACTGTGTGCCAGGTTTTATATGCATGGCCTCATTCACAAGAGCCCTGAGAAGAATGGGATTGATTTGGGAAGGCAGGGTCCCATTTTACAGAGAAGAAAATTTCAACACTGAGAGGTTAGGTAACTTGTCAAAGGCTACACAGCCTGTGAGGGGCATGGATGGAATCTGAAGCCCATGTGCAGTTGATCCAAAGCCCCTACATATGCAGGTCAATGCTACACCAGCCACAGAGCCTTGTCAGCAGAGCAGGACCTCATTTACCTCTCTGATAGGACAAAGCAGAGTCATGTAGGGAGCAGAAATTGAGGTGCCAGTCAGCAGAAATCTAATCCTGCCAGGAATTTTTGTTCCAAATTCAGAAGCCCAATTCAAACTGGTCTAAACAATATTAGAATTTATTCATTCAGGACTTGGAAGCTCTTGAGGAAAGACAGACTTCAAAACTGGTTAGATTCAATGGCTAAATAATATCATCAGGAATCTGGTACTCTCTGTTTCTCCTGTCTGCCTTTTTTTGAGTCATCTTCCTTCATGGTGGCAAAGTGGCTGCAGAAGTTCCAGATATCCCTTCTGTATTCCATCACCTGGAGAGAGGAGGGTTAGCTCTCAATGGATCTCTCAGGCCAGTAAGGAACCTTCTTTCTCATAACCACCTGAGAAACTTCTTACATCCTTGTGGTGGTGGTCATGTCTGACTCTTGAGACCCCCTGGACTGTAGCCCACCAGCTCCTTTGTCCATGGGATTTCCCAGGCAAGAATACTGGAGTGGGTAGTCATTCCCTTCTCCAGGGCATCTTCCCAACCTAGGGATCAAACCCAAGTCTATTGTATTACAGGTGGTCTCCTGAATTGCAGGCAGATTCTTTAGTGACTGTTGGCCCAATTTGGGTCACATACCCGTCCCTGAGCCAATCTCTTTGGCCAGGGGAAGGCCTTGCACTGACTGACTAAGCCTGGGTTAACTGAACAAGACACTGTAGCAAGGTGGGTGACATTAGGAACTCGACTGAGTAAAAGGAAATCAGAATAAACTCTTGGAACTAGAGTTGGGTTGATGCTCTAACAACAACACGGTCACTGCATGTAGCCATTTCACTCATACATGAAGGATGGAGGAAATTTGGGGGAGGGAACCACCAGGTCTAGGGCACCAAGCAGACAAGGTTCTATTTGGAGTCAGACTGGGGATTGGGAGGTTAGAGAACATGGCTGTGATATGAAACCTGCTTGACAGGGCCAGTCAGTACAGCTGCGGGCAGCGAGAGGCAGAGTAAGGACAAAGAAATGCAGGTGCCTTCAGATACACAGCCAGCTCCAGAACCGTCACTCTCTCCATGGGAGAGGGGCAGAACCCCTCTAAGACCAGGCTATGGAGTGGTCCAGCCGAGAGAGAGACTGAGGGTCTGGATGCAGTGGTGAGTCTTTATGAAAAGGCAGAGGACCTTTTAGGAGTGAATGATTCCTACACCCAGAGTATCTATTTCTATAAACCCATCAGCTCCATGAGAGCAAGGACTGCGTTTTTCATCTCTGTCCCTAGAACCCAGTATGCTTGCATGCTCAGTCGCTTCAGTCATGTCTGACACTTTGTGACCCTATGGCCTGCCAGGCTCCTCTGTCCAGGGGATTCTCCAGGAAAGAATACTGGAGTGGATTACGATACCCTCCTCCAGGGAGAACCCACTGGATAGCTTGGCATATAGTAAGCACACTACAAAAGTGTTACATGAATTAGCATAACCAAGAAGGTAGACCTACGGAAAGGTCTGTGGAAGGAAATAGTAAGGCAGTCACGTCAGGCTCAAGAGAGAGAAAGCACGCACACGTGCAAAATGGTCTGTGTGTGTGTGTGTGTCCCTCTCCTTTCCCACCTCTCCCTATCTCTCCCACCCAGGTGTTCTTCCATCTCCCAAGACCATGACAAATTTCAGGAGACTGGAATACAAATAAATCTGAGCTGAGAATCACCCTCAGATCAGATCAGGAGCATTTCATTGCCTTTCTCCAGGTAACCCACTCAAAAAAGTGGCAGCCGGGAGATAATCCCCAAATCAACAAATGCCCACCTCAGAGCTGATGCCCCAGGGGTGAAGGAAGCCTGTCTTCTGCCAGCTTCTGAGCAGCTCAGACCCAGGGCTCATGTGCAAGGGCTCCTCCGCAGGTGCAGGTTCCATCCTGGGGTGAGTAGAAGCAGGGAGGATGGGGGAGAATGAAGCAAGCCGAAGTCCCGTCAGATGTCACGGAGACGCCCACTCCTCAGCATCTCCCAAATGACTAAGAAACAAGGACTGAAGACATGACCTCCTAAAGGCCTTCCAGTAAGAAAGTCCCTGAAAGAGAGGCAGGGACAAGACACAGAGACAGAAACAGAGAGACAGAGTGAGAGGAATAGCGAGAACAAGGGTGGCGTGGACAGAGACAGACGAGGCGGCGGCAGGGCAAGGGGCAGATAAAGCATAAGAGCCTCTGAGATGTGGGGACAGAGACAGGGTCGTGATAGGAGCAGAGATATAGGGAGGAAGGGAGGGCACGCGTGGAGAGGGGAGAAGGGGCGAGACAAGACTCAGGATCAGAAACAGGGGGAATTCCACACAGATGTAGGTCAAAGACCATGAGAATAAAAGACAGTGATGGGAGGGGAGGGAAATATTCTGAAAGAAGGGTGAGTTTGGACCAGATTATCCACTTTTCTATCCAGGCCTTGAGTTCTTGTTTCTCTGACTTCAAAGGAGGGGAAAACAGACTGAATAAAAGGGTAGAGAGCTGAAGGGGAAGGTTGAGAAACTGAGGTGCTATAGGGAGAAATGAGGATGTGAGAAGAGAGGGGATGTCAGCCCATAAACACGGCGCAGGGAAAAGTCAAAGGGAGGAGGGAGAAAGTCAGCGTGTTTGTCTTGGGGTCCTTGGACCTCCCTGATCTGCAATAAACACATCTCAGCAGCGCCAAAGGACAGGCTCCTCCTTCAGGGAGTCCTGGGCTCAGGTCCTCACATTGCAGAAGTGGTGATGGGGTATGGGGGTCCCCCACAGTTGAATTTAGGGATCTGACACCTCCAGAGGGTGTCTGTGAGCACAGGGACCTCGCTTGCTCTCCCCAGGGAGGTGGTCCATAGTGGCTGGCTTCATTTCCTGACTTTCCTCTGCAACTGACTTTCTGATTCTGTCTAGCACTTATTATTTTTAAATGAAAGTGTATGAAAATTACTTTTATTTTGAGAATTATCTGAGAATTTCACAGCCCCTCTGGAGAACATCAGTGGTATCCCAGGGGAGCTGTGAACAGAACTGGGAACCCTTCTGAGGCAGACGTGTGCCATCTGCCAGCTCCAGTGCTGCCGCCAGCAGTCAGTGGTGTAGGCCCCTGGGCAGGGGTGGGCAGTGAGAAGGGGCCCTGAGTGAAAACAAGCTCTTACCCGGAGGCAACAGTCAGTATGTGGCTGGCCTGATGGAAGGGCCAGGTTTGGGCTCAGCCTGTGACGATAGCAGCTTTATATGTGGCCAAGGTCCTTTGTCAGGCAGAGTCCACTCTCTAAGGTCAAGTCATGAGGCCACAAAGATTCCTACAGGACTGCTGGCCTGGCTCAGCCTTCATCACCTGCCCATTATCCAACACAGCTAAAGTCCCATCAAAGCTGGTAGCCAAGCCTGCATCCCATCAGGCTCAAATCATCAGCCTCAAACCTTCCAGAGAGCTGCTCCTCCAAGCCCCTGCCTCTTCTTTTGCCACGGACCTCCCAGAAATTCTCTAGTTTTATAAAAATCAAATCTGCCCAATGACAGGCACTGTCACTCACAGAAGTTCCAAGAAGGAGCACTCCTGTCTCTGGCAGCCCAGAGTGCCATGTCATGGCAGACATCCTCCTTGGGGGTCTGGCTAAAAACAATCAGGTTCAAGGACAGATCAGCTCAGCATGTGAGACTGTTTCCTTTGATCCACCAGATCTGCTCCAAGACAGGACAGCAATAATGCATACGGAACAATCTCTGAGTCTGTACTGGACAGTGACACCTCAGTCCCTCCTCTGACAACCCTGGTGACAAATATTAGTCTATTGTCTCTCTTTTACAGATTAAGGTATAGAGGCTCAAGAAGATGCATAAATCATACATGTAACAAAATAAGTTGGACCACCATTAACCTGGAGGAGGGAGGGCTGTGAGTAGGGTCTGTCAGTCAAGCATCAAATGGGGTGTTTAACCAGATGGACTCTGAGGTTTCACTCAGCCCCAGCTTCTGTTAATCTAAGGTTCTAAGTATCCCATGTGTGTGTGCTTAGTCGTGTGAGACTCTTTGTGACCCCGTGGACTGTAGCCTTCCAGGCTCTTCTGTTCATGGAATTTTCCAGGCAAGAATACTGGAGTGGGTTGCCATTTCTTCCTCCAGGGGATGTTCCTGACCCAGGAATTGAACCCGCATCTCCAGTGTTTCCTGCATTGGCAAGCAGATTCTTTACCACCACACCACCAGGAGAGCCCCATGAAAGTATCACAGGCAAAGAGAAAGATGGGCAGAGAGTGGGTCAGGTGTTCTCACAAGGAGAAGCATCTTTGCACAGAAACACACCTCCACGGGTGCTGGGTTTTTAAAACAAGACCGTCTGTGCATAGCCTGGAAGATCAGGACCTGGATAAAGATGCAGGTGACTGGCTCTGTGTGAACTACAGGGGAAATGGGGCCGGGGGGATGGAGCCAGAGAGATAAGAAAGGAAGGCAACAGAGCCTGGAGCCCAACGGGATGAGGATACCAGAGCAGTCCCTTATTATTCAGGAACAGTCCAGGGCTTCTGTGCCCAGAGATTCCTAATATCCATGTTAGTACTTTACTGTGTGAGTCTGAGAAAGAAACTTCCCCAATGTCCCAGCACTTTCCTGGGTTATACTTCACACATGCCTTGATGCTGTGGCACTCTCGGGGAGTGAAGGAGTTGGGAAGTGCCCGGCAAGGTGATGGGATCCCTAGAGAGGCAATTCAGCTGAGAGAAGGGACAGAATATTCAGGATGATCAAAAACTCAGCAGAGGCTGGGGCTTAGCACCTGCACCCAGGAATCCTTGAGGTGTTCAGAGAGATGTCGGAATGCACCTCTGGTCTCAAGATGGTAGCCTAGGCTGCAGCCCACCCCACCCTCAAATCCACAGAAATCATGTAGATGGTATAGAAACACACACGCTGTGCGTATGGGGGTAGGGAGTCTATGGGGACTCTCAGTGCTTTCTGCCCAATTTTGTGAATCGAAAACTGCTCTAAAACATAAATTCCAATTGAGAAGTTTAAAAGAAGAATAAATACAACATAAAAATAAGCATGTGCATTCATAGCCTGTAATGCAGGAGCCTCAGGAGACAAAGATTCAATCCCTGGATCAGGAAGCTTCCCTGAAGGAGGGCATGGCAACTCACTCCAATATTCCTGCCTGGAGAATCCCCATGGACAGAGGAGCCTGGCAGGCTATGGTCCATAGGGTCGCAAAGAGTCAGACATGACTGAAGCAACTTGGCACACTTGCCCACACTGTGCTGTGCATATCCACGCGTGAAAACTGGGGAGGGACTTGTTAGAGACCTGGAAACTGAAAGGACTTTATACAAGAAAGAAAGATGTAGAAGGGATCTTCATTTCCAAGTTGAAGAGGAAACTGCCAGCTTCTAGTATATAGGAAGGAACACAGAGGAGAAACTGTAACACAAGAGGGAGACGGTTGGCAGCAGCGGGGGCAGGACGGGGAACTTCCCTGTGGTCTAGTGGCTAAGACTCCACGCTCCCATTGCAGGGGGCCTGGGTTCTATCCCTAGTCAGGCAACTAGATCCCACATCCTACAACTAAAATATATGTGTGTGTGTGTGTACATATAGATATATATATATATATGTATGTATATTGCATGCTGCAACTAAGACCCAGCACAGTCAAATACATTTTCAAAAAACTTTTTAATTAATTTAAAAAGAGAGCAACAAGATGTGGACTGTCTCTAGTTGGTGCAGTGAATATGGGGACCTGGGGGCAGAGAGTAGTGCTCAGGGAAGCTGGCTATACCTTGGAAGGACGGGGATCACTCACCTTCAGAGCACTAGCCACTGAGGTACCCTGTCCAGGGGTATGACCCATCCCACCATCCTCAGTGCTCATGAGAAAGAGCCAACTTCCTACTCAAACTCCTGTGAGCTGCACAACAGTCTAAGAGGAAATCTCAACTCTGAAGACAGCTGCAGAGTCGAAGGGACTTGAACCAATTTTAATTCACTCTTGAACCGATTTTAATTCAGCCCAAGGATGAAAGAACCTTGGGCTAAGGATTCTCAGGAACTTCTGAGAAGCAGCTATGGCTTCTAGAACCACTCTTCACTGCCCTTGGCAGAAGCAGATCCTAGGCTGGAAGTCCTTAAGACTATTGAGATGGGTGTTCTGGGTGATGCAGGGAGGAATGGATGGGGAAGTGGGAGGAAGTAATGAAATCAGCACAGGACGAGGGGGGTCCAGACAGCCAGGCTTGGTTCTCCGGACACTTCATACCCACATGTCCCAGAATCTCTTCTCAGCTCTGGCAGAGCTCCCTAAATGAATCCTTCTTGTTTTCAGAACATTCTTGACATAACGTTAGCATCTTCAGGTGCCTTCAAATGTGAAATGAAATCCTGGAGGTGAGCAGACCACAGTGGGGGAGATAATGGATTACTTTCTAGATATCAGTTTCTATTAGCTGCAAGCTGAGGTCTATATTGCAAATGGGGTTTGTGCTTGAGGAGAGAGCGACAATGTGGTTAAAGTTCAGCCACTGACTGAGGATTGCAAACAACTACCAGCCACTCTTGGAGCGAGGCATTAGCTTCACGGCCTGAGGTTGGCTTCACTGGCCAGCCAGCCCACTGGCACTATTCTGCCTCAGCAGCTTCCAACTCCAGGACCGTGGCATATTGCAAAGGACTATTGAATCTGTATATATTCCAGGCATTGTCTGCAACCTCGATAAATTGTATGCTTATGTGTCAGTGCACAATCATGTCTCTAGCAGATACAGATAGTTCCAAGTTCCTGAATTCAAGGCAGCTTTTCTTAACATTGTTTGTTCAATCAAGAATTACTACAAGGACTTCTCTGGTGGTCTAGTGGTTAAGACACCACACTTCCACTGCAGGGTTCAATCCTGATTGGGAAATTAAGATCCCACATGCCACACAATGCAGCAAAAAAATAGAAAAAAAATTACTTGCAAATATATATTGCTGTTAACATGTGAGTCCATAACATTTTTTAACAAAAAAAAGGAGTCCCTGTATCCCAAAAGATGGCATCCAAGGCTCTCCCCAAGAGGTCCCCCTGTGCCCAAGAGCAATTTATTTTGGAGGAAACAAGAGGAATTAGATAGTCTTCGGGATTAGATATGCTTGGCTATGAACAGACATGAGAGGTAGGCTGGGTATAATGGGCAGGGAGAATAGTTGAGGCATAACTTAGACATTGCACAAGGGTATATGGTGGTTGGGCCTGGTGGACAGGTGGGCAGGAACAGCTCTGGGTCAGAGCGAACATGGGTGGGTGTGAATGGGTGTGGGTGAGTGTGAGTGTATACAAATGAATATGAATGGGCTTAAGTGGGCAGAGACAATGATGCTCCCCCAATCGTCCAGCCACCCCTCACACCTCCCAGCCACTTCTTGTAGTGAGGCAGGACCCACGGGACTACTCCATAGACTATGGGTGGAAGCGACTTGTGCTCCTTCTGGGCAAAAGCATGGAATAGCCAACTTGCGACCCTCTAGGTGTCTCTTCAGGTGCTGCAGTGACCACAGCATTCCAGATGGCGGGACTTCATCACTTTGTGTCCCTGAGGGACCATGTGTTTTCAGCCCTGCCCCCTGCTTACCAAAGCTGGATATGTCGCATCCATAAGAAGTAAACTGTAGTTGTCTTAAACGACTGAAATTTCAGAGTTAATTTTCCTGCAACATGACCTAACCTGTCCTGGCTAATGCAGTGGTTAGGGGAGGATGGGTGCCTGAGTGGGGAGTACATGCCGTGATAAAAGTACAGGGAAGACTTCATTCATTCAATCCATCTAGCCAACAGATTTTTATGAGGAAGTTACTAGGGATTCATTGGGCTTTCCTGGTAGCTCTGTGGTAAAGAATCTGCCTGCCAATCCACCTGCCAATACAGGAGACACAGGTTCGATACCTGAGTCAGGAAGATCCCTTGAAGAAGGAAATGGCAGCCCACTCTCGCATTCTTGTCTGGAGAATTCTATGGACAGAGGAGCCGGCCGGGCTATAGTCCACGGGGTCGCAAAAGAGTTGGACAGGACTGAGTGACTAAACAACAACTAGGGATTCATTAGTGAACAAAATCATCAAAATACTGGTCTTAGGAAGGAGTTTCCATTCTAGTGGGGGAAGAGACAAACAATAAACAAAATTAAATAAATCGTATATCGGAAGAGGATCCGTGGAATGGGGGGAAAAAAATAAGGTATCTGAACTGTAACCATGACTAACAACAGTCATATGGTTAGACTGCCCTTAACAGAAAATGGGCAGAAGGGGCCCCAGGAACCAAGTCTGGGCAAAGGTCATGACCTCTCTCCCAGCCTGGCCTAGAGATCCTTTTTTGCTGAATGAAACCCTGAGAGAAAGGGTGAGGGAGGCTTCAAGGCCTTCAGTGAATGCTACAGCTCTGGCTTTTGAGAACAGGTCCACTTCACGGACAAATGAGGGGGCCATCCAGGCCACATAAAGTATTAACTGAGTGGAAAGAGGGAGGTTTTCTGTCCAAATGTGTCTGATGTGAATTTGCCTCGTACCTGAGACAGCAAGGTGGGCGATAAAAGTGTGCTGACTTTGAGCTGTGCCTTATTTTATCTATTTACTTTCTTCCCGTTCCTGAGCTTGGGTCTCAAGGTCTCTGGATTTCAATACCTGGGAAGTGGAGAAAAGTGTGTTAGTCACTCAGTCATGTCAGACTCTTTGTGACCCCGTAGCCCACCAGGCTCCTCTGTTCATGGGGTTTTCCAGGCAAGAATACTGGAGTGGGTTGCCATTCTCTTCTCCAGGGGATCTTCCCAACCCAGGGATCAAAGCTTGGTCTCCCGAATTGTGGGCAGATCTTTTACCGCCTGAGCCACCAAGGAAGTGGGATGGGGAAGTGGTGTGAATCTTGTTGCTTCCATTTTCTGCAGCCTAAGAGCATAGACTGGCATTTCCAAACTTTACTTTACTCTCTCCAGGATAAAGATCTCCCAATTTGGCAATTACTAGCAGCATTCCCTGGAGAAGGCAATGGCACCCCACTCCAGTACTCTTGCCTGGAAAATCCATGGACGGAGGACCCTGGTAGGCTGCAGTCCATGGGGTCGCAAAGAGTCGGACACAACTGAGCGACTTCGCTTTCATTTTTTACTTTTATGCATTGGAGAAGGAAATGGCAACCCACTCCAATGTTCTTGCCTTGGAGAATCCCAGGAACGGGGAAGCCTGGTGGGCTGCCGTCTATGGGGTCACACAGAGTCGGACACGACTGAAGCGACTTAGCAGCAGTAGCAGCAGCATCCCTCCCCTCCGCCCCCCTCACCTCCTATAACTATATAAGATAAATAAGAAGAGTGTTGTTGAACCTGGCTTAGCAGGAGAGCAGGAAGGTGTTTGCAGAAGGATTTTTGAAACCACGTGTTGCCGACAGCACCAGACAGACTGTCTCAGACCCCTGGGAGGAAGATGCAGCCCAGGCCATCACTTGAAATTAAGTACAGTTCATTAAAACACAATATTTAGGTATAATAATTCTGGAGGAGCAGCTTCGAATAATTGAAGATGCATTTAATTTACTGTATTGCTCTGTTGTGAATACTAAGAGCGAGACAATAGCAATTTTTAAAGTTGAGTAAATAATGATTAATAAATTTTCAACATGGAAGTTCCTTCCTACTAGGCTTAATTCTCCATACACAGGACTTAGCTCATGCACCCAGATGTTTGGTGACTACGTGTATTTTAAGTTCCTCCATGCTCCTCATGGTTTCATATGCCTCCTGTGCATCAGTTTCCAGCCACCACTCACAGACTCTGATCCCTACTGTCCTTTCAAGATAGATTCTGTAAGCTCATAGAATCCATATTTATTTCCAGTTAACTTTTCAAGTATCAACTGCATATAAAAATATTAATAATTTTGTCAATAGTATCAAACTATACAGATCCTTCTTTTCTGTTTCATTCTATTTTTACTCCCATGTGTTTCTGATCCACAACGTGGAGTGGGAACCACTCAACCAGGAGCTCAGGTGCAGCTCTGAGAAGGGGCAGAAATATGCAGCATCCTTGTCTTGTTCCTGACTTACTAGGAATCTCAGAAACATTTATTGTTTTACTTTGTAGGTCTCTTGTAAATATTCTTTTTCTAATAAAGCAAGTTTTCTACTATATCTAGTTTAAAGAGATTATTTTTAATAGGGAATGAAGTCATTTTTTACTTTTTTCTTTTTTTGGATTGGAGCGTGGGGCTTCCCTGATAGCTCAGTTGGTAAAGAATCTGCCTGCAATGCAGGAGACCTGGGTTTGATCCCTGGGTTGGGAAGATCCCCTGGAGAAGGGAAAGACTACTCACTTCAGTATTCTGGCCTGGAGAATTCCATGGACTGTATAGTCTATGGGGTCTCAAAGAGTCGGACATGACTGAGTGACTTTCAATTCAATTCAATTCAATTCAATAGCTGATTAACAATGTTGGGATAGTTTCAGGTGGACAACAAAGAGACTCAGCCATACACATACATGTATCCATTCTCCTCCAAACTTCCCTCCATTCTAGGCTGCCACCTAACATTGAGCAGAGTTTTCTGCGCTACACAGTAAGTAGGTCCTTTTTGGTTATCCATTTTAAATATAGCAGTGTGTACTTGTAGATCCCAAACTCAGGAATGGAGTCTTATTTTGTATTTGTGCTTCATCTAGCTTCTTGGACTAAAAGATTAATTTGACTTTAAGCTCTTTCATTTTTATAAAAGTCATATTTATGGTTACACATTTTCCTCAGAACACTATTTTTTTCTATAACTCACAAATTTTGTTACACAATATTATTTTTCTCAATATATAATGAAATTTTAATTTCCATTCTGATTTCCTCTTCAACCTGAGTAATTCAAAATGCACATGTGGTTTTCTAAAGCTTATGTATATATATGATTGCTTGATTATCTTTTTAATTCTACTGCATTTTGCATATGGAAATGGCCTGTTTGAATCAGCCTGTATGAAAAATGGCCCGCTTATGCCTTTCAGAATTTATTGAAATTTACTTTGTAGCCCTACTTGGGTTGATTTTTAATCTAAAATATAATCACAAGTAATATAATTGAAAAGAAAACTATGGTGTTAGGCACAAAACTAACAAAATCAAAACTTTCACTTTCTACTCAAGTTTCCTGTATTCTTAATTTTTTAAATCCATTTGCTATGTCAATTTATCAGTAAAGTATGCGACTTTGTCCATTTTTTCCTAGCATTCACATTTTAGTTTTATATAAGATTGTAGCTTTGTACATTTCTCCTTGTGTTTCTATCTGGTTTTGCTTTAATATTTCAAATCTATGCTGTTGTCATGTAATAGTTCATACTTGTGATCATACTTTGATGGATTATTCCTGTTATCTAAAAATAATGCTTTAATTTGCCCCTTATAATGCTTGTTACCTTAAATTCCATTCTTCCTGATATTAATATCACTATTCCAGATTTATTTGTTAATATTTTTGTCTATTTTCAACAATCCTTCATCACTTTGTTAAGAATTTCTCATGCAAATAATATATATCTGGATTTTATTTCTTTTACTCATTCTGTGAGTCTCTGTCTCTTAATAAGACAATTTAACACATTGTTGTGGTTACTTAGACTTACTCATGTCAAATAATTTTGTGTTTTCCACACTTTCTTCTTGTTCTTATTTTTTCCTTTCTTACTTTGGCTAAATTGACAAAATCTGCTCCGTTTCACTTTTCTTCCAGGTTTGGAATTTACATATTTTTCTTATTCTCTCACTGGTATTCTCAGCTTTTCCTCACAAGTATTTAACTTACATTTTTAAAATGATAACAATAATAAAAGAAATGAGAGGAGACTTGGGGAGGTGATTGATATGTTTATGGCCTGAATACTAGTGATGATTTCATGGGTATATTCCTCGTCCGCAGACTCATTGAGTTGTGTGCATTAAATGTGTACAAATATGACAGCTTTTACACATCAACCATACCTAAGTAAAGTGGATTTTTTTAAAACTTACATTTTTCTAATACTAGTCATTCAGTTCAGTTCAGTTCAGTCACTCAGTCGTGTCCGATTCTTTGTGACCCCATGAATCGCAGCACGCCAGGTCTCCCTGACCATCACCAACTCCCGGAGTTCACTCAGACTCACGTCCATCAAGTAGGTGATGCCATCCAGCCAACTCATCCTCTGTCGTCCCCTTCTCCTCCTGCCCACAATCCCTCCCAGCATCAGAGTCTTTTCCAATGAGTCAACTCTTCGCATGAGGTGCCCAAAGTACTGGAGTTTCAGCTTTAGCATCATTCCTTCCAAA
>NW_011494821.1:1288726-1288941 GCF_000754665.1 Bison bison bison | reverse complement strand
CATTCCTTCCAAAGAAATCCCAGGGCTGATCTCCTTCAGAATGGACTGGTTGGATCTCCTTGCAGTCCAAGGGACTCTCAAGAGTCTTCTCCAACACCACAGTTCAAAAGCATCAATTCTTCGGCGCTCAGCTTTCTTCACAGTCCAACTCTCACATCCATACATGACCACGGGAAAAACCATAGCCTTGACTAGACAGACCTTTGTTGGCAAAG
>NW_011494821.1:1285877-1288626 GCF_000754665.1 Bison bison bison | reverse complement strand
CATACATGACCACGGGAAAAACCATAGCCTTGACTAGACAGACCTTTGTTGGCAAAGTAATGTCTCTGCTTTTCAATATGCTATCTAGGTTGGTCATTACTTTTCTTTCAAGGAGTAAGCGTCTTTTAATTTCATGGCTGCAGTCACCATCTGCAGTGATTTTGGAGCCCCCCAAAAAATAAAGTCTGCTACTGTTTCCACTGTTTCCCCATCTATTTCCCATGAAGTGATACTAGTCATTAGCATCATGTAAAAGAAGAAAACACAAGGAAAACCATCCTTGACATTGGTCTTGGCAATGATTTCATGCATAAGATACCAAAAGCACAGGCAACAAAAACTAAAATAAACAAGCTAAAAGCTAAAATAAACAAACTCCAGTACTTCTGCACAGAAAAGGAAACAATCAATAAATTGAAAAGACAACCTACAGAATGGGAGAAACATTTGTAAATTATATATTCAATGGGCTTCTGTGGTGGCTCAGACAGTAAAGAATCTACCTGCATTGTGGGAGACCTGGGTTCCATCCCTGGGTCTGGAAGATCCCCTAGAGGAGGGCACGGGAACCTACTCCAGTATTCTAGCCTGGAGAATCCCCATGGACAGAGGAGCCTGGTGGGCTATAGTACATGGGATCGCAAAGAATTGGACATGACAGAGCAATAAGATAGCACATGTATCCAATAAGAGGTTAATATCCAAAATAAATATAGAACTCATACAACTCAATAGCAAAAAAAGAAAAAAAATCCAGTTTTGTAATGAGCAGAGTACTGCAGTAGATATTTTTCCAAAGAAGACATGCAAATGGCCAATAAGTATATGAAAATGTGCTCAGCATCACTAATCATCAGGGAAATGCAAATCAATACCATGAGATGTCACCTCACACCTGTTAGAATGGCTATTAACAAAAAGAAAAGAGATAGAAGGTGTTGATGAGGATGTAGAGAAAAGGGAACCTTTGCACACAGTTGGTAGAAACATAAATTGGTGCGGCCACCGTGGGAAACAGGATGTCGGTTCCTCAAAAATTTTTAAATAGAACAACCATCTGATCTAGTAAACCTATTCCTGAGCAAATACCCTAAGGAAATGAAAACAGTGTCTTGATACAATATCCACACACCATGTTCAATGCAACATTATTCATAAATAGCCAAGATATGAAAATAATCTAAATGTTCTTTGACAGATGAATGGATAAAGAAAAGTGATCTCCTTGGACTGCAAGGAGATCAAATTAGTCAATCCTAAAAGAAATCAGTCCTGGATATTCTTTGGAAGGACTGATGCTGAAGCTGAAACTCTAATACTTTGGCCACCTGATGTGAAGAAGTGACTCCTTGGAAAAGACTCTGACACTGGGAAAGATTGAAGGCAGCAGAAGAAGGGGACGACAGAGGATGAGATAGTTGCAAAGGCATCACTGACTCGATGAACATGAGTTTGAATAAGTTCCGGGAATTGGTGATGGACAGGGAAGCCCGGCGTGCTACAGTCCATGGGATCGCAAAGAGTCGGACACAACTGAGCAACTGAACTGAACTGAACTGATACACGCACACTCACACATGTATACACACACACACACACACACACACACACACAAATGGAATATTACTCAGCCATTAAAGAGAAAAGAAAATCTTGCTTTCTGCAACAACATAAATGGAACTTAAGGGCATTCTAAGTGAAATAAGTGAGACAGGGAAAGGCAAACACTGTATGGTTTTACTTATATGTAGAATTTTTTTTAAGCCAATTTTATGGAAAGTGAGAGTAGAGTAGTGGTTGCAGGGACTGGAGGAGGGGGAAATGAGATGTTGATCAAAGGGCACAAACTTTCAGTTTTTAGAGTAAGTTCAGAGTAGCTAATGTACAGCATGGTGACTATAGTTAATAATATGGTATTCTATACTTGAAAATTGCTGAGAGTAAACTTTCAGCATTTTCAGGACTTTCTTGGTGACCCAATGGTTAGGAATCTGCCTTCCAATGCAGGGGACACAGGTTCAATTCCTGGTCAGGGAACTAAAACCCCACATGCCACAGGGAAGTTCCTGCATGCTGTAACTAAGACCCAGCACAGCCAAGTAAATTTTTTGTTTTCAAATCTTAGGCATTCTCAACCCAAACACTAAAAGAGTTAACTATGTCAGAAGCTAGGTTGCGGGGTGGGGCTACCCCATACTCTCTGTCCACTATATTGAACTGGTTACCTAGTTGATTTTTCAAGTTTCTTTATTTTCAGATTGCCAGAACATGTCAACAAAGGCTGTTATTCTGGGGGAGGATCATGAAGCAGAGAACGGATAGTACTGAGGCATTCATACATTTCTCTGTTAAGCAAACAGGGACATTTTGGCGGCCAAATATTTTGACAAAAGCTTTGCAATTTCCTTCTTGTAATCTCCCTAAGGAATAGTTTCTCTTAATACCAGAGAGTCTGTGAATAGTGGTTGGCCTAAATATATGAATATTTTGTGCGTGCTAAGTTGCTCTACCGAAGAAGGCAATGGCACCCTACTCCAGTTCTCTTGCCTGGAAAATCCCATGGACGGAGGAGCCTGGTAGGCTGCAGTCCGTGAGGTCGCTAAGAGTCGGACCCGGTGGAGCGACTTCACTTTCACTTTTCACTTTCATGCAACCCACTCCAGTGTTCTTGCCTAGAGAATCCCAGGGACAGAGGAGCCTGGTAGGAGGCCGTCTATGGGGTCGCACAGAGTTGGACACAAATGAAGCA
>NW_011494821.1:1285393-1285610 GCF_000754665.1 Bison bison bison | reverse complement strand
ATGGTGACTGCAGCCATGAAATTAAAAGACGCTTACTCCTTGGAAGGAAAGTTATGACCAAACTAGATAGCATATTGAAAAGCAGAGACATTACTTTCCCAACAAAGGTCCCTCTAGTCAAGGCTATGGTTTTTCCAGTGGTCGTGTATGGATGTGAGAGTTGGACTGTGAAGAAAGCTGAGCACCAAAGAATTGATGCCTTTGAACTGTGGTGTTG